>NC_092338.1:269808500-270161500 GCF_046630445.1 Rutidosis leptorrhynchoides | reverse complement strand
TTTAGATAACTATAAATTTGTTCGCTTACAATTATGTGTGTTAATACTTATATGAATAATATAGGTTCGTGAATCCGAGACCAACCCAACACTTATTCAATGTCGTCATATGTATTTTTACTACAAAATACAGTATGGTGAGTTTCATTTGCTCCCTTTTACTCTTTATATTTTTGGGACTGAGAATACATGCACTGTTTTTACAACTGCTTTATTAAATGCTTTTGAAATATATTTTGAACTGCGAATACATGAAATGCTTTTATAAATGTTTGACGAGATAGACACAAGCAATACATTCCTCGAATGAATTATTATACAGACAGAAGTTCTGCGGATTATTATTGAATTATGTGGACATGATAATTGCCACCATTGAATTATGTGGACATGATAATTGCCACCATTGAATTATGTGGACATGATAATTGCCACCAGATGATGTGAATGTTATATATCGAGAGAATAATTTTATACACAGGTTATGTGTTGTGACAACCCGAAAATATCCAACCAAATTTAAACTTTAATCTTTATATGTTTCCGACACGATAAGCAATATTTGTTAAGTTAAATTGCAAGAATTTTAAACTATGTTCATACATTCATTCAACCTCAACCAAGTTCCAACGATTCACGAACCATTAAATGAATATGATTATATATGTATATGTGTATATATATTATAACTTGAAACGTAAACAAAATATTAGATTAAATACTTTATGTGATTGTATCTGTTTCAAAATGTTTATCAATGGAATTAGAAGATAAGATCAAATGATTGAATTATCAGATATATTGAATTATGATTACAAGTCTCTGTTGAAAGACCCACGTTGATTTGAGAAATCTTTCCATTTTAACAATATTCGGAAAATGGTAAAGTGATTTATAAATAAGAACAAATTGTCAATCATTCAGAACTAGACAAAGGATAGTGGAAGATTGAATCTCATAAAGACTCGATTGATCTATTTAGTTTCAAACGTACAAAAACATTTTCAGTTTAAAAAGAACTTTGTTATTAAAACGTATATAACTTTTATAAATATCTAGAACCACTTTTGACAACTCATTACTTAACTAGTATGATAAAGATAACGATATTTATATTTTATTTTATTAAATATATATAACGATTTAAATTAATATTATATATATTTATACGCGTATTATACGTACATAGTTTTATACTTTTACTATACTTAAACTTTACCTTTACTTTATTTTTACTTTACTTTAACTTTAATAATTCACTTTAATAATTCATACTTTAATAATTCACTTTAATAATTCATACTTTAATAATTCACTTTAATAATTCACTTTAATAATTCACTTTAATAATTCACTTTAATAATTCATACTTTAATAATTCACTTTAATAATTCAAAAATCTATTATAAATAGAATTCAATAGGTTTCATTATTTCATAGAAACTTGAAAATATTTTTCTCTAAACTCTCTCAATCGATTTACATATATATATTTACTCCGTATTATTTCAAGATATTATTAGTATACATAAAATATTACGACGGAGTGCTGTCCGAGTGATTTCGAAATTGTTTTTCGAGTAGGATAGGATTAAGGAAATTATGGGTTATAGCTATGGAGGTGATTGAGTATGGTTCATGGGTATGCTCGTGAGGTCAATATAGTGTTTATCATTTCCGTTGTGTCTACGTACCTTTCCTGCAATATTGAATCTCAATATTGATACGTGAGTACTCATAATTTAACTTTTACATACTAATAGTGTATTTCTGACTAGTGCTCGAGTATTTAGGATTATGCATGCTTGTACTTTTGATATTGCCCTTAGACAGGTTAGGTTGAATATTGAATTAGTTACACTTGCGGTTGAGATAAGGTATAAGATATGCATGTCCTTGGAAAGCTAGCGAAAAATTAAGAACTTTTCCTTTAGATATCGAATGGTTTCGATGAACGGATTAGAAGTTATAATCAATTGAATTTTCGATATTTTTATTAAAAATGATTATTATTATCGTCGTTTTTATCGTCGTTCTAGTTTTATCTTATTATTATCATTATTATTATCTTTATCAATAAAAGGGATTTATCATTAAAAATTGTTATTTTTTTTATTATTACTATCGTTATTATCGTTAAAGTTATAATTAGTATTATTATTATCCAATTATTATTATTATTATTATTATCATTATTATTATTATTATTATTAGTATTATTATTATTATTATCATTATTAATATATATATCATTATTTAAAAATGGTTATTGTTATTGTTATTATTATTATTACTATATTAATTATCATTAAGATAATTATTAGTATTATCGTTAATAATGTTATAGTAACTATCATTATTAATATTAGTGTAATTAAAACAAATATTTGTAACACCTAATTATTTTGATTACTATTATTATCATTATTATGAACACGATATAAAAAATGATTAAAAGCTATTAAACGAAACGATTAGGAAATAATGAGTAAGAGTATCATGATGAAATTAAAATATTATAAGATATTGATTTAGATAAAATTATCGTTCTTATTATTTTTATCATTACTATTATTATTAAAAGTATCATTAGTATTAAAACTATCATTTTAATAAAAATTATCATTTTAATAGAAATGTCATTGTTACTATAAAATATCATTATTATTATTATTTTAAATAGAATTATTATTTTAAAGATAATATTAAAAATTATCGTAAATATTAAAGTTATCATAATTAGAATTATCGTTTTATCATAATGTCATCTTAGTAATTATAAATATTGATATTTTTATAATAATAATTATTATTACAAAATAATACAACTTTTACTTACTATCATTATAGATATTATTTTATCAAATAAATATGTGATACAAACATATTTTACTACGTGTAATAACTTACTTTAATAATACCTATCATATTATCTTTATGATATTAAATGAACCCTATAAATTTTATTACTTAATATATATAAAAGTATATTTTATTACATAAATTTAATATAAAATTTTATCTATTAATAAATAAATTATATTATTACTCTAATAAATCTTTTAAAAATATTTAAAAATATAAAACGACGATATTTAAACTATATATTAATCATGTATAGATTTTTGAAAATTATTTTGAGTCAAATTTACTTTTGTTGACTTTTGCATATTAGTCTCGAGCATTAGGATTGTGGTACACTATGACTTGACCTAATTTGTTAGACAAATATTGACCAACACATAATTATATATAATTAATTTAGGTTTTTGAATCTGAGGCCAACCTTGCACTTGTTCAATGACGTTATATGTATTTTTACTACGAAATACAGTATGGTGAGTTTCATTTGCCTTTTTACCCTTTATATTTTTGGGACTGAGAATACATGCGCTTTTATAAATGTTTGACGAAATAGACACAAGTAATTGAAACTACATTCTATGGTTGAATTATCGAAATCGAATATGCCCCTTTTTATTAAAGTCTGGTAATCTAAGAATTAGGGAACAGACACCCTAATTGACGCGAATCCTAAAGATAGATCTATTGGGCCTAACAAACCCCATCCAAAGTACCGGATGCTTTAGTACTTCGAAATTTATATCATGTCCGAAGGAGGATCCCGGAATGATAGGGGATATTCTTATATGTATCTAGTTAATGTCGGTTACCAGGTGTTCACCATATAATGATTATTTTTGTCTCTATGCATGGGACGTATGTTTATGAGAACTGGAAATGAAATTCTTGTGGTCTATTAAAATGATGGAAATAAATGATTATGATAAACTAATGAACTCACCAACCTTTTGGTTGACACTTTAAAGCATGTTTATTCTCAGGTGTAAAAGAAATCTTCCGCTGTGCATTTGCTCATTTTAAAGATATTACTTGGAGTCTTTCATAGCATATTTCGAAGAACGTTGCATTCGAGTCATTGAGTTCATCAAAGATTATTATTAAATCAATTTATAGTTGGATAGTGGATATTATGAAATGGTATGCATGCCTGTCAATTTTCAATGTAAAGAAAGTTTGTCTTTTAAAAACGAATGCAATGTTTGTAAAATGTATCATATAGAGGTCAAATACCTCGCAATGTAATCAACTATTGTGAATCGTTTATAATGTATATGAACGGGTCCTTTCAGTTGGTATCAGAGCGGTGGTCTTAGCGAACCATGTCTGCATTAGTGTGTCTAACTGATAAGTCGTTAGGATGCATTAGTGAGTCTGGACTTCGACCGTGTCTGCATGTCAAAAGTTTTGCTTATCATTTTTAGTCGGAAATCATCTGCTTATCATTCTTAAGAAATTACCTGCTTATCATTACTAGTCTAGACACGTCTTGCTACATTAATTGCATGAGTAGTGTATAGACCAAATTCATATCTTAGCGTATCTGCTAAATCATATCTTATCGTATCTGTTACTTTAAACTTTACCTGACATATCCCGCAAATTCCTTCGTAATCTACGAAATCTTTTGTTCTATATCTATGGATATTCTATGTAATTAGAATACCATCCGATAACCGAAAATCATTTCATATCGAAAAATCCTTATTCAATCGTACGAAATGGAATTCATCATTAATTCAAGTTCCTCGGATTCCGAAATGGAATCCCACTCCAGCTCTGAAAGCAGTGTGACCGGAATGGATCAACCAATCAGCCATCATCTATTCTGGATGAATTGGGGATGGGTTGGTAGCCTCCTCAATCATTGGAGACAAGAAGAAGGTGATCTCTTCCATCCACCCCATTGCCCTCTTAACGAAGAACCTGAAGCACTTACCGGGGAACCAATCCGAAACACCATTTTCTCTCTCATTTCCAGAGTATCTCGTCACGATTATATACTACATCAAATTCTAGATTATATTTATCCGCTCGTCTGAACCGACAATCACCCCGGTATAATAGAAGAAGTCAACGAGCTTCACGCTCGGGTAGTGGCTTTGGAGAATATGGTGCAAAGATTACAAAAATCAGCAGCAGCACCAGCAGCATAACCAGTACCACCATCATCAACGCCAACAGTACCATTACCACCTCCAACCACAACCGCGTCGTAAACCTCAACTTCATAATCTGTCCCACGAGCATCAACGTCATACGCACCATAGATACCAAGAAGTACCAACAACAATAACTGACGAAGTATTAATTCATAACTTCATTGGAGAAACATTCCGCGGCGATTATGTAATCTCTAAAGTCTTAGAGATTATCTAATCTAGCCCTAATCATAAATCAGTTAAACGAACCAAAATGATAGAAGGAAGAGTAGAAATCCTGACAAAAATGGTGTGTGATTAACAAGCTAAACTTGCTTTACCAACATCATCAACAGTACCGTTAGCGTTACCAGCATCGTCAGTACAGTCAACATCCGAATCAACAACACCGATAACATCACAAACTCCGTCAGTTCAAGAATCACTGTGGACATCATTATGAATCAATAACGTGTATATTGTATCAACGAGTTATGAAGAATTAACTCATTCCTTCTGAAGAAATTATATGTATATTATATATATATATATATATATATATATATATATATATATATATATATATATATATATATATATATATATATATATATATATATATTTTGAAATAAATCTTTCTGTGCTAAGCTATTGTGTGTGAATCTTAACTACTCGGTTAATTCATATTACAAATATGCAATAATGTACGTCCTTCGGCAGCAACTTAACCAGCGTTAACTACAATCTCTGTCGCAATTCAACAAATTTCAATTCATAATAAATCAAGTATATATTTGATTTTACACTTTCATCATCGATGTACCGAAACTTTTCAGATAACATCATTCGTACTTTGTGAAATTCACAAGAATTCCATGAACCGAACATCATACATCAACAAATAATGAAGTATTGATTCATAATTTCAATGTCATTAAAGAAATACTGCGTAAAAGTTATGTACTTTTTAAAGCCTTTATGGATTATTCAATTCTAGTTTCAACCGTAAATCAAATGAGTTTAATTTAACATTAACTCATTAAATATATGTTACATCTGAAGAAAATATACATATATATATTTTCATAAAGACTGTAATAAAATTCTTTTGTACAAAATATTAATTGTGAAATTTTTTTTTAACGGGTAGGTAATACTCGAGAGATATATAAATTCACAATTAATATGTTACATTCTTCGAATCTGATTTAGCAAATCATCCATTATACTCCCTACTTTCACAACAATATACATTCTTTTATAGAAATCAAAACAACCATACTCATTCAAAATTTAATTACATATTCTGATTTTGAAATCTCAAAATTCAACTTGAGATATGACCAAAATCATCACTCTTAGATCCTTACATCTTTCACAAGCTATATTTTGACTTTAAAACTGTGTTAGAACATCAAATGTATGTTAACGATTACAATCTGTGTTAAAACCCTTCAAAAATTTCTGAAGACACTTCGAATGATGAGCAATCGAGATGATGATCCAACCACATGTTACCCACAGTTATGTACCCGAAAAAAACTCTTGAAACCAAAGTAAAAGTTTAAACAACGTATCCGCGTCAGATTCATTGGCATTTATTAGCAAAAATAACTTTGCGACTCCTATTCAAAGTAGTCAGTTTTGTCACGGCTCCAGCAAGTCAACTTCGACTTTTCAGTCAGAGTAACCTTATTATAACCTTGAGATATACACCATCGTTACCAGGGAACCTTTTACATTCCACCACATTATTAGCAGATGTACCAACAACTTCATTACCCTTTGACTTTAGCCTCTCCAAAAAGTCATTATAATTATTCATTGAAACCCCATCATTTACTCATCTTGTAATGAGAATTGCCATACGAATCATTGGGAATTAGCAATCAGTATTTTGAAATCTCACAGGATGTCTACGCCAACAATTATATGTGTATATATAACGTCTATCTTCTGGACTTAATTTGAATGTGAAGTTTCTGAAAAACACTCCGAACTACGAATTGGTTCTTCGAAAATAGAAAAAAATGCTGATGAAGCAGCAAAAACTATAAACGGTAAAAGCTGGATTATAATGATGAAGTGTGCTGGCAAAGCGCAGAAAAAGAGAAGTTTTGGAACTGGAAAACGGATTGAGCAAAGTAGGATGGAGATTGTGGACAAATTACAAAGACTGAACCTGAATTCAAAGGATCCAAATGATTCAGTACCTGCTGAAGTCATTAACGAATACCTTGCTCCTGACTCTAAACCGCTGCGGACAATATTCTTCATCATCCTCTGATATTAGAAATTCTAAAATATCATCATATCTTTCATTATAAATATCCTCCACATTTCTGAAGATATTTTCTTAATTTTTCTTATTTGAAATCATTTACCTCTTCGCGCTATCTGTATTAAATCATAAAAGAAACTATTTTAGTTTCTAAATTCTGAAACATTCAAGTTTAAAATAAGAATATTTTGAAGTAATGTTGGGAACTGAAGCATGAATTAGTATAATATAATGACACTTGATCAATGTGATTATATTACAGTAAGTCATGCTGAGTTTCTAAATAGAACGTGATGATTCACAGATCATAACATCATAATGTGCCATGTTATACGACTCTTGTATTCTATTTAACCTCTAAAATATCAAGAAAATATTTCTTGATGATTCGGCCTTTTTCAAGGTATTCTAGTAATTTGACAAGTCAAGATCGTGCCATCACAATTTTCTTCCTAGAACATTAACAATGTTCATTCCGAAATTCATATCTGTCAATTCTGGACCATTACAAGCGGTGCTTAATCGCAAGAAGAAGAAACGAAAGGACAAAACTCCGAAATAGAAATTGGGGTATAAATTGCAGCAAATAAAAGAGAGCATTAACTGTGAATGATAATGATTATAGAAGACAGAAGCAGAGACTTTGAAATATAAGGGAACATATAAATCCCAACGACAAACCAGAAATTATAAACCATATATATATATGCATATAGCAATATAAAGACACGGGAGAACTAGAAACACTATAAAGCCAAGAGTATAGTAGAAGTAAATAGATTCTTCCGGCGGTAGATGAAAAAGAAGAATGACCGATATGAAAGTTAGAAGTATATCGAGAATCAGAACTGGATGGAGCATATTGATGAATACTTTAAATTATGAGTTGAGGGGGAAAGAATAGAAGGTGATGAAACATGACTAAGAACTTAGAAATCAACAGATTTAACTCACACAATGGCGGAATAAGTGAATCAAACCCTCTAGTGAATAGGTTAAGTTTTTTTTTGATTAATTTAGTCAAACCACAACTAAATCAAGTGTGATTAGATCAACACCTAGAGCTATTATTCACCACCTGGGTGATTTGGACTGAGAGAGAATCGGAGGAGCTCACTAGATCTGAGTGTGTGTAACAAATGAGAAGTTTAACCTAAAATGAAGAATATAAGACTTTATATACCCCTGCTGTTGACTCACCCATACGATTCATTCATCACACGTATGAGTTGGCTTCATCAGCCGTACGGGTGATCACTCACTCGTGTCTTCTCATTTAGTTTGTAATTGTGACTTAGGTCATCATCAACCGTGCATATGAGCCTGTCAGCCGTACTAGTAAGGCTTCACTCGTATGTCTGACTAAGTCTAACATAGTCAAACATCTAAATCTCGTTCCTGCAGTTCCTGTAACCATATACAAACACGGATAGGATAATAACGAGCAATCATGGTGGCCTGCAAACTGTTGTACCTGCAATGGACGTGGGTAGATGTCTAGGGAGTTGCATAAAATGCATCAACAGAAGGTGTGAGTTGTAAGGAAATGAAGGAGGTGAATTTATAAGAAAATCTCCTACAGAACAATTAAAATGGATGATCGCATTTAAAGCGGATCCTAATTTCCTCAATTACCGGAGAGTCAAATCTTATTAAGAAGATTTTCTTCAAATCCCTTGAAATCTGGGAATCAATCATATCTACGTCAAATGATAAGATAAATCTACACTTATTCATTTCACTCTTCTATGTTAGCTTCATTCGTACTCTTCATATAAATGGATTGTTTATCCAAATTATTCGCTGATGATAAAACTCTAATTTTCATCCCGTATGCATCATGAAAAATACTTATTATCATTCACGACCTTTCCACTCAAATTTCGGGACGAAATTTCTTTAACGGGTAGGTACTGTGACAACCCGGAAATATCCAACCAAATTTAAACTTTAATCTTTATATGTTTCCGACACGATAAGCAATATTTGTTAAGTTAAATTGCAAGAATTTTAAACTATGTTCATACATTCATTCAACCTCAACCAAGTTCCAACGATTCACGAACCATTAAATGAATATGATTATATATGTATATGTGTATATATATTATAACTTGAAACGTAAACAAAATATTGGATTAAATACTTTATGTGATTGTATCTGTTTCAAAATGTTTATCAATGGAATTAGAAGATAAGATCAAATGATTGAATTATCAGATATATTGAATTATGATTACAAGTCTCTGTTGAAAGACCCACGTTGATTTGAGAAATCTTTCCATTTTAACAATATTCGGAAAATGGTAAAGTGATTTATAAATAAGAACAAATTGTCAATCATTCAGAACTAGACAAAGGATAGTGGAAGATTGAATCTCATAAAGACTCGATTGATCTATTTAGTTTCAAACGTACAAAAACATTTTCAGTTTAAAAAGAACTTTGTTATTAAAACGTATATAACTTTTATAAATATCTAGAACCACTTTTGACAACTCATTACTTAACTAGTATGATAAAGATAACGATATTTATATTTTATTTTATTAAATATATATAACGATTTAAATTAATATTATATATATTTATACGCGTATTATACGTACATAGTTTTATACTTTTACTATACTTAAACTTTACCTTTACTTTATTTTTACTTTACTTTAACTTTAATAATTCACTTTAATAATTCATACTTTAATAATTCACTTTAATAATTCATACTTTAATAATTCACTTTAATAATTCACTTTAATAATTCACTTTAATAATTCACTTTAATAATTCATACTTTAATAATTCACTTTAATAATTCAAAAATCTATTATAAATAGAATTCAATAGGTTTCATTATTTCATAGAAACTTGAAAATATTTTTCTCTAAACTCTCTCAATCGATTTACATATATATATTTACTCCGTATTATTTCAAGATATTATTAGTATACATAAAATATTACGACGGAGTGCTGTCCGAGTGATTTCGAAATTGTTTTTCGAGTAGGATAGGATTAAGGAAATTATGGGTTATAGCTATGGAGGTGATTGAGTATGGTTCATGGGTATGCTCGTGAGGTCAATATAGTGTTTATCATTTCCGTTGTGTCTACGTACCTTTCCTGCAATATTGAATCTCAATATTGATACGTGAGTACTCATAATTTAACTTTTACATACTAATAGTGTATTTCTGACTAGTGCTCGAGTATTTAGGATTATGCATGCTTGTACTTTTGATATTGCCCTTAGACAGGTTAGGTTGAATATTGAATTAGTTACACTTGCGGTTGAGATAAGGTATAAGATATGCATGTCCTTGGAAAGCTAGCGAAAAATTAAGAACTTTTCCTTTAGATATCGAATGGTTTCGATGAACGGATTAGAAGTTATAATCAATTGAATTTTCGATATTTTTATTAAAAATGATTATTATTATCGTCGTTTTTATCGTCGTTCTAGTTTTATCTTATTATTATCATTATTATTATCTTTATCAATAAAAGGGATTTATCATTAAAAATTGTTATTTTTTTTATTATTACTGTCGTTATTATCGTTAAAGTTATAATTAGTATTATTATTATCCAATTATTATTATTATTATTATCATTATTATTATTATTAGTATTATTATTATTATCATTATTAATATATATATCATTATTTAAAAATGGTTATTGTTATTGTTATTATTATTATTACTATATTAATTATCATTAAGATAATTATTAGTATTATCGTTAATAATGTTATAGTAACTATCATTATTAATATTAGTGTAATTAAAACAAATATTTGTAACACCTAATTATTTTGATTACTATTATTATCATTATTATGAACACGATATAAAAAACGATTAAAAGCTATTAAACGAAACGATTAGGAAATAATGAGTAAGAGTATCATGATGAAATTAAAATATTATAAGATATTGATTTAGATAAAATTATCGTTCTTATTATTTTTATCATTACTATTATTATTAAAAGTATCATTAGTATTAAAACTATCATTTTAATAAAAATTATCATTTTAATAGAAATGTCATTGTTACTATAAAATATCATTATTATTATTATTTTAAATAGAATTATTATTTTAAAGATAATATTAAAAATTATCGTAAATATTAAAGTTATCATAATTAGAATTATCGTTTTATCATAATGTCATCTTAGTAATTATAAATATTGATATTTTTATAATAATAATTATTATTACAAAATAATACAACTTTTACTTACTATCATTATAGATATTATTTTATCAAATAAATATGTGATACAAACATATTTTACTACGTGTAATAACTTACTTTAATAATACCTATCATATTATCTTTATGATATTAAATGAACCCTATAAATTTTATTACTTAATATATATAAAAGTATATTTTATTACATAAATTTAATATAAAATTTTATCTATTAATAAATAAATTATATTATTACTCTAATAAATCTTTTAAAAATATTTAAAAATATAAAACGACGATATTTAAACTATATATTAATCATGTATAGATTTTTGAAAATTATTTTGAGTCAAATTTACTTTTGTTGACTTTTGCATATTAGTCTCGAGCATTAGGATTGTGGTACACTATGACTTGACCTAATTTGTTAGACAAATATTGACCAACACATAATTATATATAATTAATTTAGGTTCGTGAATCTGAGGCCAACCTTGCACTTGTTCAATGACGTTATATGTATTTTTACTACGAAATACAGTATGGTGAGTTTCATTTGCCTTTTTACCCTTTATATTTTTGGGACTGAGAATACATGCGCTTTTATAAATGTTTGACGAAATAGACACAAGTAATTGAAACTACATTCTATGGTTGAATTATCGAAATCGAATATGCCCCTTTTTATTAAAGTCTGGTAATCTAAGAATTAGGGAACAGACACCCTAATTGACGCGAATCCTAAAGATAGATCTATTGGGCCTAACAAACCCCATCCAAAGTACCGGATGCTTTAGTACTTCGAAATTTATATCATGTCCGAAGGAGGATCCCGGAATGATAGGGGATATTCTTATATGTATCTAGTTAATGTCGGTTACCAGGTGTTCACCATATAATGATTATTTTTGTCTCTATGCATGGGACGTATGTTTATGAGAACTGGAAATGAAATTCTTGTGGTCTATTAAAATGATGGAAATAAATGATTATGATAAACTAATGAACTCACCAACCTTTTGGTTGACACTTTAAAGCATGTTTATTCTCAGGTGTTAAAGAAATCTTTCGCTGTGCATTTGCTCATTTTAAAGATATTACTTGGAGTCTTTCATAGCATATTTCGAAGAACGTTGCATTCGAGTCATTGAGTTCATCAAAGATTATTATTAAATCAATTTATAGTTGGATAGTGGATATTATGAAATGGTATGCATGCCTGTCAATTTTCAATGTAAAGAAAGTTTGTCTTTTAAAAACGAATGCAATGTTTGTAAAATGTATCATATAGAGGTCAAATACCTCGCAATGTAATCAACTATTGTGAATCGTTTATAATGTATATGAACGGGTCCTTTCATGTGTATGTTATTTTTGTGCACAAAATATGTGTACGGTTACTATGATTTATGAAAATGGTTTCGTACACGAGAAAGATGTACTGTATTTAAAAGATATAGCATGTACATTACAGGTGGGTATAGGATTCGGGCCCATTTGTACGATGCAGCATTTAAATTTTGTGGTCTATCAAAATGATGAATTTTATTGTTTTATGATAAACCTATGAACTCACAAACCTTTTGGTTGACACTTGAAAGGATGTTTATTCTTAGGTATGCAATAAATCTTTCGCTGTGTATTTGCTCATTTTAAGGACATTAATTGGAGTCGATCATTGCTCTGGGATCAAATGTTGATGACTTCGTCCAGATGGATTAGGACGGGGCATTACAAGTGGTATCAGAGCGGTGGTCTTAGCGAACCAGGTCTTGCATTAGAGTGTCTAACTGATAGTTGTTTAGATGCATTAGTGAGTCTGGACTTCGACCATGTCTCCATGTCAAAAGTTATGCTTATCATTTTGTGTCGAAAATTACCTGCTTATCATTCTTAGGGAATCATTTGCTTATCATTCCTTGTCTAGACACATCTTACTACATTGATTGCATGAATAAGTGTATAGACAAAATTCATATCTTAGCGTATCTGTTATTGTTACCTTTGCCTGGCAGCTTCTGAAGATTCCTTCGTAACTTATGGAACTTTAGTATTATATATGCATATGTAAATTATGTATTGCAGAGTACGAATCTATCTCCTATAATCTATTTCTTATCAAAAATCCTTCATCTGATCGTATGAGATGAATCCATCAACCAGTTCGAGTCCCTTAGATTCCAATAGTTATTCCGATAGCTATTCTGACATGGATATTCACCTAAGCTCCGAAAGCGGTGTCACCAGAATGAATCAATCAATTAGTCATCCCCAATTCATCTGATGAGTTCGTAGTCTACTTAATCATTGGAGACAAGAAGAAGGCGATCCTTTCCATCCACTGACTTTCCCTCTTGGCGAAGAACCTGAAACTCTTACTGGCGAATCAGCCCAAAACACCATTTTCACCCTTATTTTCAGGATATCTCGTCACGATTATATTCTATCTAAAAATATAAACCTTATTCATCCGCTTGTTATGACCGACAATCATCTCAGAATAATAGGAGAAGTCAACTAACTTCACGCTCGAGTAATCAATTTGGAGAATATGGTGCAAAATGTACCAGCTTCAGCAACATCACCGGCACCAACAGTACCACCAGTAACAGCACCAGTACCATCAACAATTAATGCCTCAACATCTCATCCTATATCTCGAGCATAATCATCATTCTACATGACGTTCTATATCATTTATCTTCGTTCTATATGACGATTATGTAATCTCTAATGTTTTAGAGATTATATATTCTTGTTCTAATGGTAAATCAAATGAGATTAATATCATATTGACTCATTAAATCCATGTTTACATCTGAAGAAAATATATATGTATATATGTTTTCATAAAGATTGTAATTAAAAATTCTTTTGTACAAACTGTTAATGATGAAAATATTTTAATGGGTAGGTAATACCCGAAGAATATTTAGATTTCACATTAATAAGTTACACTGTACATTCTCCGAATCTGATTCAATAATCATTTACTATCCTACTTACATCCACATATATACGAATTCGTCCACCGCAGAATAACCATTTTTATTCAATTTCACATTCGGATTTTGACCTAGAATCCAACAAGTGGCATAATGAAGAAAACATTGGACAAAATAAAATTTGTTAGAAACACACAATTTAACTATGAGTAATTTTGTTAAGAATTCACGCTAACAAAATCCTAGCTAACAGTTCCTAGCTAACTGTTAATTCCGTATTACATTTTATTTATCGCAATTTATTTATCGCAACTTAATTATCACAATTTATTTATCACAATTTAAATTCTCGCAATTTTATTTATCGTCATTTAATTTCTGTTATTTATATTACGCACTCTAAATATCGGGACACGTATACAAGGTTTTGACATATCATATCGATGCATCTATATATATTATTTGGAATAACCATAAACACTCTATATGCTGTAATGATCGAGTTCGCTATACAGGGTTGAGGTTAATTCTACAATAATATATATAGTTTGAGTTGTGATCGAGTCTGAGACATGTACACGGGTCACGATACGTATTAATTAATTCGAATATTATAAATTAAACTATATATGAATTATTGGACTGTTCGTTGTGGACTATCGACTGTGGACTAATAACATTGGACAATTAAAATGAATTAAAGTATTGATTATAACATATGAAACTAAACAATTCTTCAAGTTGTCACTTGATTTCATCTTAAACCTCATTGGTTACAATTTGCGTTCAAACCTTTCAAAATTCTTGAAAACACCTCAATCGAGAGGATGAAAACTGCACTTCATCTACGGAAGGAAAGATTTAAGTATATAGTTATGCACCTAAAAAACTCTTGGAAACTGAGTAAACGTTTAACATATAGCTGTGTTAATTCCCTTAGTGTTATTATTATTACCCAAAATAACTTAGTAATCCCTTTCAAAGTAGCAAATTTTGTCACAGCTCCAGCAAGTCAAATTCAATTTTTCGTTCAAAAAAACCTTATTATAACCTTGATATAAATGTATGCTCTTTTATTGTTACCAGGGAACCTTTTATATTCCACCATATTACCAGTAGACGTACCAACAACCTCGTTTCTTCTTGGCTTAAATCTCTATGATAAATCATTATATTTATTCATAGAAGCCCTATCATATACTCATCCGCATCTTGTAACGAGAACTGCCATACCAATTACCGGGAATCAGCAATCAGTACTTTGAAAACTCACAGCATATCTACATGAACAGTTATATGTATAACATTTATCTCTTAGAATTATGATCTTTCATTCTGAAAAACACTCAGTCTACAAATCAATACTCTGAATGTTGAAAAAGCTGAATGAAGCAGCAGAAACCGTAGACAACCGTAAATGACCTTAATCATCGGAAGTTTGATGATAAAGAATAGTATGTTGGTAAAGCTCAGAAAAGTTGGAACTGAAAAATGGATTGAGCTAACCACGAAGGAGACCAAGGACAAATACAAGGACCATACCCTATATTTAAAGAATCCTGGTAATTCTGGATCCGTTGAAATCTTTAGAGAATATCTTGCTCCAAAGTCATGTTAAAATCTTGCAGAAAATTTTTCTTCATCAACCTTCGAACTTAGAAATCCCAAAATATCATCATAAATATCTTCGATATTTCTGAAGATATTTTTATAAATATTCTTGTCCGAAATTATCTACCTCTTCGTGTTTTCTATATTCCATTATATAGGAAACTTCTATAAAATATAAGTGTAAATTATGAATGAATTGTGAGAAGTGTTGGAAATTGAAACATGGCTTAGTATAATATAATGACGTCCGGCCAACGTGATTATATTACAGTAAGTCATGCTGAGTTTCTAATGAAACGTTATGATGGTTCACAGTAGATAATAACATCATCATGTGCCATGTTACATAGCTCTTTCATTCTGCTTAACTTCTGAACATATTAAGAAAGTATATTCTTGATAGTTCTATTCTCAGTGAATCTGGTAATTTGACAAATCAACTCGTGCTATTACGTTCTTTCTTACTTAGAACATTATAATCATTCTAAACTTTATATCTACGAATTCTGGACCATTATTCACTTAATTTAGAATCGGGAAGCGAAAACAAGAGCATGGAGCTCCGAAACATAACAAGAAAGATAAAGCCCAATAACAACACATAAATTACAAACCGTGTATATCAATGTTTATCGTAACATAAAGACACGGGAGAATTAAAAACACTATAACCCCAAGGGCGAAGTAGAAGAAAATAGATTCCTAAGGTGGAAGTTGGAAAAGGAGAATGATTGTTGTGATAGTAAGGATAAGGACAAGGATCAAAACTGAATTAAGCATTTTCACAATCTTTTGAATTTGGGAATTGGATATAGAAGTGGTGAAGACTACTGGCACAGAAAAGGTAAATTTATAATGGAAATATCAGGCGTCGAAATCGAGACCGATGATCACATTTAATTAAAGAGATCTTAATCTCCATAAATCCCGAAGAATCAAATCTTTTAGATTTCGAAGATTATTTCTAAATTCCTTGAATTCCGGAATTCAACCGAGACAACGTCAAAAGTTAAGACGCACCTTATTTTCTAAATTCAACCCTGACTACATCAAAAGCTAATCCTTTACTTCCTTATTTCACTCTTTTGTGATAGCTTAATTTGTACTCTGCGAATAATCGAATTGTTTTATCCATATTACTCAATGAAGATAAAACTCCAATTATCAGCTCATATGTGTCATGAAAACATTTTTTTTGTTAGCCATGACTGTAGTGACCCGAACTTTTCCATGTTTATATATATTAATTGAGATTGATATTTACATGATTAAAGGTTTCCAACATGTTAAGCAATCAAACTTGTTAAGACTTGATTAATTGAAATATGTTTCATATAGACAATTGACCACCCAAGTTGACCGGTGATTCACGAACGTTAAAACTTGTAAAAACTATATGATGACATATATATGGATATATATATAGTTAACATGATACTATGATAAGTAAATATATCATTAAGTATATTAACAATGAACTACATATGTAAAAACAAGACTACTAACTTAATGATTTTTAAACGAGACATATATGTAACGATTATCGTTGTAAAGACATTTAATGTATATATTTCATATTAAGAGATATTAATACATGATAATATCATGATAATATAATAATTTAAAATCTCATTTGATATTATAAACATTGGGTTAACAACATTTAACAAGATCGTTAACCTAAAGGTTTCAAAACAACACTTACATGTAACGACTAACGATGACTTAACGACTCAGTTAAAATGTATATACATGTTGTGTTTTAATATGTATTTATACACTTTTGAAAGACTTGAATACACTTATCAAAATACTTCTACTTAACAAAAATGCTTACAATTACATCCTCGTTCAGTTCCATCAACAATTCTACTCGTATGCACCCGTATTCGTACTCGTACAATACACAGCTTTTAGATGTATGTACTATTGGTATATACACTCCAATGATCAGCTCTTAGCAGCCCATGTGAGTCACCTAACACATGTGGGAACCATCATTTGGCAACTAGCATGAAATATCTCATAAAATTACAAAAATATGAGTAATCATTCATGACTTATTTACATGAAAACAAAATTACATATCCTTTATATCTAATCCATACACCAACGACCAAAAACACCTACAAACACTTTCATTCTTCAATTTTCTTCATCTAATTGATCTCTCTCAAGTTCTATCTTCAAGTTCTAAGTGTTCTTCATAAATTCCAAAAGTTCTAGTTTCATAAAATCAAGAATACTTTCAAGTTTGCTAGCTCACTTCCAATCTTGTAAGGTGATCATCCAACCTCAAGAAATCTTTGTTTCTTACAGTAGGTTATCATTCTAATACAAGGTAATAATCATATTCAAACTTTGGTTCAATTTCTATAACTATAACAATCTTATTTCAAGTGATGATCTTACTTGAACTTGTTTTCGTGTCATGATTCTGCTTCAAGAACTTCGAGCCATCCAAGGATCCATTGAAGCTAGATCCATTTTTCTCTTTTCCAGTAGGTTTATCCAAGGAACTTAAGGTAGTAATGATGTTCATAACATCATTCGATTCATACATATAAAGCTATCTTATTCGAAGGTTTAAACTTGTAATCACTAGAACATAGTTTAGTTAATTCTAAACTTGTTCGCAAACAAAAGTTAATCCTTCTAACTTGACTTTTAAAATCAACTGAACACATGTTCTATATCTATATGATATGCTAACTTAATGATTTAAAACCTGGAAACACGAAAAACACCGTAAAACCGGATTTACGCCGTCGTAGTAACACCGCGGGCTGTTTTGGGTTAGTTAATTAAAAACTATGATAAACTTTGATTTAAAAGTTGTTATTCTGAGAAAATGATTTTTATTATGAACATGAAACTATATCCAAAAATTATGGTTAAACTCAAAGTGGAAGTATGTTTTCTAAAATGGTCATCTAGACGTCGTTCTTTCGACTGAAATGACTACCTTTACAAAAACGACTTGTAACTTATTTTTCCGACTATAAACCTATACTTATTCTGTTTAGATTCATAAAATAGAGTTCAATATGAAACCATAGCAATTTGATTCACTCAAAACGGATTTAAAATGAAGAAGTTATGGGTAAAACAAGATTGGATAATTTTTCTCATTTTAGCTACGTGAAAATTGGTAACAAATCTATTCCAACCATAACTTAATCAATTTGTATTGTATATTATGTAATCTTGAGATACCATAGACACGTATACAATGTTTCGACCTATCATGTCGACACATCTATATATATTTCGGAACAACCATAGACACTCTATATGTGAATGTTGGAGTTAGCTATACAGGGTTGAGGTTGATTCCAAAATATATATAGTTTGAGTTGTGATCAATACTGAGATACGTATACACTGGGTCGTGGATTGATTCAAGATAATATTTATCGATTTATTTCTGTACATCTAACTGCGGACAACTAGTTGTAGGTTACTAACGAGGAGAGCTGACTTAATAAACTTAAAACATCAAAATATATTAAAAGTGTTGTAAATATATTTTAAACATACTTTGATATATATGTATATATTGTTATAGGTTCGTGAATCAACCAGTGACCAAGTCTTACTTCCCGACGAAGTAAAAATCTGTGAAAGTGAGTTATAGTCCCACTTTTAAAATCTAATATTTTTGGGATGAGAATACATGCAGGTTTTTTAAATGATTTACAAAATAGACACAAGTACGTGAAACTACATTCTATGGTTGAATTATCGAAATCGAATATGCCCCTTTTTATTAAGTCTGGTAATCTAAGAATTAGGGAACAGACACCCTAATTGACGCGAATCCTAAAGATAGATCTATTGGGCCTAACAAACCCCATCCAAAGTACCGGATGCTTTAGTACTTCGAAATTATATCATATCTGAAGGGTGTCCCGGAATGATGGGGATATTCTTATATATGCATCTTGTTAATGTCGGTTACCAGGTGTTCACCATATGAATGATTTTTATCTCTATGTATGGGATGTGTATTGAAATATGAAATCTTGTGGTCTATTGTTACGATTTGATACATATAGGTTAAACCTATAACTCACCAACATTTTTGTTGACGTTTAAAGCATGTTTATTCTCAGGTGAATACTAAGAGCTTCCGCTGTTGCATACTAAAATAAGGACAAGATTTGGAGTCCATGTTTGTATGATATTGTGTAAAAACTGCATTCAAGAAACTGATTTCGATGTAACATATTTGTATTGTAAACCATTATGTAATGGTCGTGTGTAAACAGGATATTTTAGATTATCATTATTTGATAATCTACGTAAAGCTTTTAAACCTTTATTTATGAAATAAAGGTTATGGTTTGTTTTAAAAATGAATGCAGTCTTTGAAAAACGTCCCATATAGAGGTCAAAACCTCGCAACGAAATCAATTAATATGGAACGTTTTTAATCAATAAGAACGGGACATTTCAATGACCACCTCACTTAAATTTCAGGACGAAATTTCTTTAACGGGTAGGTACTGTGACGACTCGGAAATTTTCGACCAAATTTAAACTTAATCTGATTATGATTTCGAAACGATAAGCAAAGTCTGTAATGTTGAAGTCTCAAAAACTTTTAACTATTATCATATATGCAAATACCCTTCAACTATTATCGACGATTCACGAACAATTAATTATAAATAAATATGTGTGTATGTATATATAAATAATAAATTGAAATATAATTTGAAGTATTATATGTTGTTATAAAAAAAACTATAAAATAAAGATAGTATATTATAATTAGTAGTAAAAATTTTGAATTTAATTATTGTTAAGATTATTATCATTACCATTTTCATAGTTAATATCATTACTATAAATTATGCATCTTATAAATATTATAAATATAATTATTATTAATATATTTGTACTTGCTAATTATTAAAATATATAAATTATATATATATATATATATATATATATATACACACACACACACACACATATAATGATATATAAATGGATGTATCAATACAGCTAAATACATATACATACACATAATACAATTATATATCTATGTAAATATGTATACTGATATATATATAAGCATATACATACAGTTATACCCGTATACAAATACAAATAAATACATATACAGTTTAAAAATCATTATCATTATCATCCACAAACTGATGGGCAGAGTGAAAGGATGATACAAACGCTTGAAGACATGCTACGAGCATGTGTTATTGATTTCGGAAACAGTTGGGATCGACATCTACCGTTAGCAGAATTTTCCTACAACAACAGCTACCATTCAAGCATTGAGATGGTGCCGTTTGAAGCACTTTATGGTAGAAAGTGCAGGTCTCCGATTTGTTGGAGTGAAGTGGGGGATAGACAGATTACGGGTCCGGAGATTATACAAGAAACTACCGAGAAGATCATCCAAATTCAACAACGGTTGAAAACCGCCCAAAGTCGACAAAAGAGCTACGCTGACATTAAAAGAAAAGATATAGAATTTGAAATTGGAGAGATGGTCATGCTTAAAGTTGTACCTTGGAAAGGCGTTGTTCGATTTGGTAAACGAGGGAAATTAAATCCAAGATATATTGGACCATTCAAGATTATTGATCGTATCGGACCAGTAGCTTACCGACTAGAGTTACCTCAACAACTCGCGGCTGTACATAACACTTTCCACGTCTCGAATTTGAAGAAATGTTTTGCTAAAGAAGATCTCACTATTCCGTTAGATGAAATCCAAATCAACGAAAAACTTCAATTCATCGAAGAACCCGTCGAAATAATGGATCGTGAGGTTAAAAGACTTAAGCAAAACAAGATACCAATTGTTAAGGTTTGATGGAATGCTCGTAGAGGACCCGAGTTCACCTGGGAGCGTGAAGATCAGATGAAGAAGAAATACCCGCATCTATTTCCAGAAGATTCGTCAACACCTTCAACAGCTTAAAATTTCGGGACGAAATTTATTTAACGGGTAGGTACTGTAGTGACCCGAACTTTTCCATGTTTATATATATTAATTGAGATTGATATTTACATGATTAAATGTTTCCAACATGTTAAGCAATCAAACTTGTTAAGACTTGATTAATTGAAATATGTTTCATATAGACAATTGACCACCCAAGTTGACCGGTGATTCACGAACGTTAAAACTTGTAAAAACTATATGATGACATATATATGGATATATATATATATAGTTAACATGATACTATGATAAGTAAATATATCATTAAGTATATTAACAATGAACTACATATGTAAAAACAAGACTACTAACTTAATGATTTTTAAACGAGACATATATGTAACGATTATCGTTGTAAAGACATTTAATGTATATATTTCATATTAAGAGATATTCATACATGATAATATCATGATAATATAATAATTTAAAATCTCATTTGATATTATAAACATTGGGTTAACAACATTTAACAAGATCGTTAACCTAAAGGTTTCAAAACAACACTTACATGTAACGACTAACGATGACTTAACGACTCAGTTAAAATGTATATACATGTAGTGTTTTAATATGTATTTATACACTTTTGAAAGACTTGAATACACTTATCAAAATACTTCTACTTAACAAAAATGCTTACAATTACATCCTCGTTCAGTTCCATCAACAATTCTACTCGTATGCACCCGTATTCGTACTCGTACAATACACAGCTTTTAGATGTATGTACTATTGGTATATACACTCCAATGATCAGCTCTTAGAAGCCCATGTGAGTCACCTAACACATTTGGGAACCATCATTTGGTAACTAGCATGAAATATCTCATAAAATTACAAAAATATGAGTAATCATTCATGACTTATTTACATGAAAACAAAATTACATATCCTTTATATCTAATCCATACACCAACGACCAAAAACACCTACAAACACTTTCATTCTTCAATTTTCTTCATCTAATTGATCTCTCTCAAGTTCTATCTTCAAGTTCTAAGTGTTCTTCATAAATTCCAAAAGTTCTAGTTTCATAAAATCAAGAATACTTTCAAGTTTGCTAGCTCACTTCCAATCTTGTAAGGTGATCATCCAACCTCAAGAAATCTTTGTTTCTTACAGTAGGTTATCATTCTAATACAAGGTAATAATCATATTCAAACTTTGGTTCAATTTCTATAACTATAACAATCTTATTTCAAGTGATGATCTTACTTGAACTTGTTTTCGTGTCATGATTCTGCTTCAAGAACTTCGAGCCATCCAAGGATCCATTGAAGCTAGATCCATTTTTCTCTTTTCCAGTAGGTTTATCCAAGGAACTTAAGGTAGTAATGATGTTCATAACATCATTCGATTCATACATATAAAGCTATCTTATTCGAAGGTTTAAACTTGTAATCACTAGAACATAGTTTAGTTAATTCTAAACTTGTTCGCAAACAAAAGTTAATCCTTCTAACTTGACTTTTAAAATCAACTGAACACATGTTCTATATCTATATGATATGCTAACTTAATGATTTAAAACCTGGAAACACGAAAAACACCGTAAAACCGGATTTACGCCGTCGTAGTAACACCGCGGGCTGTTTTGGGTTAGTTAATTAAAAACTATGATAAACTTTGATTTAAAAGTTGTTATTCTGAGAAAATGATTTTTATTATGAACATGAAACTATATCCAAAAATTATGGTTAAACTCAAAGTGGAAGTATGTTTTCTAAAATGGTCATCTAGACGTCGTTCTTTCGACTGAAATGACTACCTTTACAAAAACGACTTGTAACTTATTTTTCCGACTATAAACCTATACTTATTCTGTTTAGATTCATAAAATAGAGTTCAATATGAAACCATAGCAATTTGATTCACTCAAAACGGATTTAAAATGAAGAAGTTAAGGGTAAAACAAGATTGGATAATTTTTCTCATTTTAGCTACGTGAAAATTGGTAACAAATCTATTCCAACCATAACTTAATCAATTTGTATTGTATATTATGTAATCTTGAGATACCATAGACACGTATACAATGTTTCGACCTATCATGTCGACACATCTATATATATTTCGGAACAACCATAGACACTCTATATGTGAATGTTGGAGTTAGCTATACAGGGTTGAGGTTGATTCCAAAATATATATAGTTTGAGTTGTGATCAATACTGAGATACGTATACACTGGGTCGTGGATTGATTCAAGATAATATTTATCGATTTATTTCTGTACATCTAACTGCGGACAACTAGTTGTAGGTTACTAACGAGGACAGCTGACTTAATAAACTTAAAACATCAAAATATATTAAAAGTGTTGTAAATATATTTTAAACATACTTTGATATATATGTATATATTGTTATAGGTTCGTGAATCAACCAGTGACCAAGTCTTACTTCCCGACGAAGTAAAAATCTGTGAAAGTGAGTTATAGTCCCACTTTTAAAATCTAATATTTTTGGGATGAGAATACATGCAGGTTTTTTAAATGATTTACAAAATAGACACAAGTACGTGAAACTACATTCTATGGTTGAATTATCGAAATCGAATATGCCCCTTTTTATTAAGTCTGGTAATCTAAGAATTAGGGAACAGACACCCTAATTGACGCGAATCCTAAAGATAGATCTATTGGGCCTAACAAACCCCATCCAAAGTACCGGATGCTTTAGTACTTCGAAATTATATCATATCCGAAGGGTGTCCCAGAATGATGGGGATATTCTTATATATGCATCTTGTTAATGTCGGTTACCAGGTGTTCACCATATGAATGATTTTTATCTCTATGTATGGGATGTGTATTGAAATATGAAATCTTGTGGTCTATTGTTACGATTTGATACATATAGGTTAAACCTATAACTCACCAACATTTTTGTTGACGTTTAAAGCATGTTTATTCTCAGGTGAATACTAAGAGCTTCCGCTGTTGCATACTAAAATAAGGACAAGATTTGGAGTCCATGTTTGTATGATATTGTGTAAAAACTGCATTCAAGAAACTGATTTCGATGTAACATATTTGTATTGTAAACCATTATGTAATGGTCGTGTGTAAACAGGATATTTTAGATTATCATTATTTGATAATCTACGTAAAGCTTTTAAACCTTTATTTATGAAATAAAGGTTATGGTTTGTTTTAAAAATGAATGCAGTCTTTGAAAAATGTCTCATATAGAGGTCAAAACCTCGCAACGAAATCAATTAATATGGAACGTTTTTAATCAATAAGAACGGGACATTTCAGTTGGTATCCGAGCGTTGGTCTTAGAGAACCAGAAAATTTGCATTAGTGTGTCTTATCGAGTTTGTTAGGATGCATTAGTGAGTCTGGACTTCGACCGTGTTTTCTTTAAAAATGATTGCTTAACATTTTTGTTGGAAACTATATATTTTTAACATATGAATATTATGTGATATATTAATCTCTTAACGTGTTTGATATTATGTGATAGATGTCTACCTCTAGAACAAGTCCCATTGACTCACCTAATAATAATGAAGAGTCAAATGTAAATTGGAATGATTCGTGGACTGATTCACAAGTTCCCGAAGAGGAACCGGAAGAAGAGTCGGAACCGGAAGAAGAATCGGAACCGGAAGAAGAATCGGAACCGGAAGAAGAAATAGAACCAGTGAGGGAAATAATAAAATGGTTAAGTAAAAGAGAATCCTCAACCAACCGACCAAAGTTAATTATGGTCAATGGTGTTTCCGCCAAGGAAGCAAAATATTGGGAGGATTACCAATTCTCCGATGAATCGGATTCTGACGAGAATTCTGATGATGTTATAGAAATTACCCCAACTGAATTTAAAAAGGCAAAAGAAAATAATAAGGGAAAGGGCATAAAAATAGAGAAATCTAATTCCAACCCCGATGAACTTTATATGTATCGTCAACCCCCGAAGTCCTTAAGTTGTAACAATGACCCGGGAACCTCTAAACCACCAGGTTTTTCTAAACCAATGTGGATAACGACGGCTCGTATTAGCGGAACATCATATATCCCTAGAAACTTAGCAAAACGAACCAAAACCGAAGAAGAAGAAACAAGCGAGTCGGAATAAGATAGTTGTATTCGTGTGGTGTAATATATGTAATATAGTGTGCTTATGCTTTATGATATATGTAAAAATTGCTTGTATTAATAAGTATTTTTTTTTATGTATCTAACTCTTGTCTATTTTACAGTATAAAAACACAAAATGGATAGATAACCCAATATTTTAAGAGACCTACCCGGAGACATGATTGATGAAATCTTGTCTAGAGTCGGTCAGAATTCTTCGGCACAACTATTTAAGGCGAGATCAGTTTGTAAGACATTCGAAGAACGTTCCAAGAATGCCTTGGTTTATAAAAGGCTTTCGTTCGAAAGATGGGGGATATCACATTGGGAAATCCATAAGTTACGATGTGTTTACTTTGACGCATATATTGCGGGGAACCCAAATGCTATTTTACGCAATGGGTTAAGAAATTATTTTGACTCAATATATCCGAATATTGGACTTCGTGATTTAGAAAAAGCGGCTAACATGCAACATAAAGAAGCATGTTATGCTTACGGATTAGTAATGTTCGCTTCTCACCAAAGTGAGAACAAGAACATCGGGCTACAACTATTAAACAAAACGTTCCCACAAGTGACGGAGTCGGTAATTGGGGTAAGAAATGAGGTTTTTAGATTGTTACGGGACTGTTGGACATTACGTAACCCTCGTCCCTTTGACGACGTTACAACACGCTGTCTTATCAACGGCCATAACGGTTATGTTCCACAAGACCAAGGATGGGAAGTAATCCTAGTAAAACCAGAATGCATGACTTGTTTCTGGACGTATGAATTACGTGTCTTTATTGCCTTTGCTGAACGACTTGTGTACTAGCTAGAATTATCTTCACAACCATCTTGTATCAAATTTATTGTGTGCTATATGTAAAATAAGCGGTATTGTAAGTTTGTAAAATATTGTGTAAAAGTTTGAACGCGAAATATTATTATAATCAGTTTTTCATATAGAATTGTAGTAGTTGAATTGTATATTAACTACTAAGTATGAACTTAACGGGTAGGTACTACCCGAATTTAAACTTATAAAACGCTAATATGAAGAAAAAGCTTTTATAAATGAGTTCATATTATACTACGAAATACTATTAACTACTCTTAATATTCTGTATGATTAACTTGTTGCATTTGACTATTTTGAAGGAAATGGCACCGACTACTCGACACACCGTGAATATGAATGAAGAGGAATTCCGTACTTTTCTAGCTTCAAACATAGCCGCAGTACAGGCTGCGCTACATACCAACAACAACCTTGGATCTAGCAGTACAGGAAATCGTGTAGGATGCACCTACAAAGAATTCACTGCCTGCAAACCTTTGGAATTTGATGGAACCAAAGGACCGATCGGATTGAAACGGTGGACCGAGAAGGTTGAATCGGTTTTTGCCATAAGTAAGTGTACTGAAGAGGACAAAGTGAAGTACGCTACGCATACCTTCACAGGTTCTGCGTTAACATGGTGGAATACCTATCTAGAGCAAGTGGGACAAGACGATGCGTACGCACTACCTTGGTCAGCATTCAAGCACTTGATGAACGAGAAGTACCGTCCCAGAACCGAGGTTAATAAGCTCAAGACAGAACTTAGAGGGTTACGAACCCAAGGATTTGATATTACCACGTACGAAAGATGATTCACAGAATTGTGCCTATTGTGTCCGGGAGCATTCGAAGATGAGGAAGAGAAGATCGACGCGTTTGTGAAAGGATTACCGGAAAGAATCCAAGAAGATATAAGTTCACACGAGCCCGCCTCCATACAACAGGCATGTAGAATGGCTCACAAACTAGTGAACCAGATTGAAGAAAGAATTAAAGAACAGACTGCTGAAGAGGCCAATGTGAAGCAAGTCAAAAGAAAGTGGGAGGAAAACGGTGATAAGAATCACCAATACAACAACAACAGCAATTATAACAATAATCGCAACAACTATCCTAACAATCGCAACATCAATCGCAACTACAACAAACGGCCCAACAACAACAACAACAACAACAACAACAACAGCAACCACAACAATCATCTTAACAACAATAATAATCGCAACAACAACAACAATCAGAAGCAGCTATGCCAAAGGTGTGAAAAGTATCACTCGGGGTTCTGCACCAAATTTTACAACAAGTGTAAAAGAAATGGTCATAGCGCGGCGAAGTGTGATGTCTACGGACCAGGGGTTAATAGAACGAAAGGAACAAATGGTGTCAGAACGAGTAATGGCGGAGCAAGTAGTGTCGGAGCAAGTTATGCCAATGTAGTTTGTTATAAATGTGGAAAACCGGGCCACATTATTAGAAATTGCCCGAACCAGGAGAACACGAATGGACAAGGCCGCGGAAGAGTTTTCAATATTAATGCGGCAGAGGCACAGGAAGACCCGGAGCTTGTTACGGGTACGTTTCTTATTGACAATAAATCTGCTTACGTTTTATTTGATTCGGGTGCGGATAGAAGCTATATGAGTAGAGATTTTTGTGCTAAATTAAGTTGTCCATTGACGCCTTTGGATAGTAAATTTTTACTCGAATTAGCAAATGGTAAATTAATTTCAGCAGATAATATATGTCGGAATCGAGAAATTAAACTGGTTAGCGAAACATTTAAGATTGATTTGATACCAGTAGAGGTAGGGAGTTTTGATGTGATAATCGGTATGGACTGGTTGAAAGAAGTGAAAGCAGAGATCGTTTGTTACAAAAATGCAATTCGCATTGTACGAGAAAAAGGAAAACCCTTAATGGTGTACGGAGAAAAGGGCAACACGAAGCTACATCTTATTAGTAATTTGAAGGCACAAAAACTAATAAGAAAAGGTTGCTATGCTGTTCTAGCACACGTCGAGAAAGTACAAACTGAAGAAAAGAGCATCAATGATGTTCCCATTGCAAAAGAATTTCCCGATGTATTTCCGAAAGAATTACCGGGATTACCCCCACATCGATCCGTTGAATTTCAAATAGATCTTGTACCAGGAGCTGCACCAATAGCTCGTGCTCCTTACAGACTCGCACCCAGCGAGATGAAAGAACTACAAAGCCAATTACAAGAACTTTTAGAGCGTGGTTTCATTCGACCAAGCACATCACCGTGGGGAGCTCATGTTTTGTTTGTCAAGAAGAAAGATGGTACATTTAGGTTGTATATCGACTACCGAGAGTTGAACAAACTTACCATCAAGAACCGCTACGCACTACCGAGAATCGATGACTTATTTGATCAACTACAAGGCTCGTCTGTTTATTCAAAGATTGACTTACGTTCCGGGTATCATCAAATGCGGGTGAAAGAAGATGATATTCCAAAGACTGCTTTCAGAACACGTTACGGTCATTACGAGTTTATGGTCATGCCGTTTGGTTTAACTAATGCACCAGCTATGTTCATGGACCTTATGAACCGAGTGTGTGGACCATACCTTGACAAGTTTGTCATTGTTTTCAATGATGACATACTTATTTACTCAAAGAATGACCAAGAACACGGTGAACATTTGAGAAAGGTGTTAGAAGTATTGAGGAAGGAAGAATTGTACGCTAAGTTTTCAAAGTGTGCATTTTGGTTGGAAGAAGTTCAATTCCTCGGTCACATAGTGAACAAAGAAGGTATTAAGGTGGATCCGGCAAAGATAGAAACTGTTGAAAAGTGGGAAACCCCGAAAACTCCGAAACACATATGCCAATTTTTAGGACTAGCTGGTTACTACAGAAGGTTCATCCAAGACTTTTCCAGAATAGCAAAACCCTTGACTGCATTAACGCATAAAGGGAAGAAATTTGAATGGAATGATGAACAAGAGAAAGCGTTTCAGTTATTGAAGAAAAAGCTAACTACGGCACCTATATTGTCATTGCCTGAAGGGAATGATGATTTTGTGATTTATTGTGACGCATCAAAGCAAGGTCTCGGTTGTGTATTAATGCAACGAACGAAGGTGATTGCTTATGCGTCTAGACAATTGAAGATTCACGAACAAAATTATACGACGCATGATTTGGAATTAGGCGCAGTTGTTTTTGCATTAAAGACTTGGAGGCACTACTTATATGGGGTCAAAAGTATTATATATACCGACCACAAAAGTCTTCAACACATATTTAATCAGAAACAACTGAATATGAGGCAGCGTAGGTGGATTGAATTGTTGAATGATTACGACTTTGAGATTCGTTACCACCCGGGAAAGGCAAATGTGGTAGCCGATGCCTTGAGCAGGAAGGACAGAGAACCCATTCGAGTAAAATCTATGAATATACTGATTCATAATAACCTTACTACTCAAATAAAGGAGGCGCAACAAGGAGTTTTAAAAGAGGGAAATTTAAAGGATGAAATACCCAAGGGATCGGAGAAGCATCTTAATATTCGGGAAGACGGAACCCGGTATAGGGCTGAAAGGATTTGGGTACCAAAATTTGGAGATATGAGAGAAATGGTACTTAGAGAAGCTCATAAAACCAGATACTCAATACATCCTGGAACGGGGAAGATGTACAAGGATCTCAAGAAACATTTTTGGTGGCCGGGTATGAAAGCCGATGTTGCTAAATACGTAGGAGAATGTTTGACGTGTTCTAAGGTCAAAGCTGAGCATCAGAAACCATCAGGTCTACTTCAACAACCCGAAATCCCGGTATGGAAATGGGAAAACATTACCATGGATTTCATCACTAAATTGCCAAGGACTGCAAGTGGTTTTGATACTATTTGGGTAATAGTTGATCGTCTCACCAAATCAGCACACTTCCTACCAATAAGAGAAGATGACAAGATGGAGAAGTTAGCACGACTGTATTTGAAGGAAGTCGTCTCCAGACATGGAATACCAATCTCTATTATCTCTGATAGGGATGGCAGATTTATTTCAAGATTCTGGCAGACATTACAGCAAGCATTAGGAACTCGTCTAGACATGAGTACTGCCTATCATCTACAAACTGATGGGCAGAGTGAAAGGATGATACAAACGCTTGAAGACATGCTACGAGCATGTGTTATTGATTTCGGAAACAGTTGGGATCGACATCTACCGTTAGCAGAATTTTCCTACAACAACAGCTACCATTCAAGCATTGAGATGGTGCCGTTTGAAGCACTTTATGGTAGAAAGTGCAGGTCTCCGATTTGTTGGAGTGAAGTGGGGGATAGACAGATTACGGGTCCGGAGATTATACAAGAAACTACCGAGAAGATCATCCAAATTCAACAACGGTTGAAAACCGCCCAAAGTCGACAAAAGAGCTACGCTGACATTAAAAGAAAAGATATAGAATTTGAAATTGGAGAGATGGTCATGCTTAAAGTTGCACCTTGGAAAGGCGTTGTTCGATTTGGTAAACGAGGGAAATTAAATCCAAGATATATTGGACCATTCAAGATTATTGATCGTATCGGACCAGTAGCTTACCGACTAGAGTTACCTCAACAACTCGCGGCTGTACATAACACTTTCCACGTCTCGAATTTGAAGAAATGTTTTGCTAAAGAAGATCTCACTATTCCGTTAGATGAAATCCAAATCAACGAAAAACTTCAATTCATCGAAGAACCCGTCGAAATAATGGATCGTGAGGTTAAAAGACTTAAGCAAAACAAGATACCAATTGTTAAGGTTCGATGGAATGCTCGTAGAGGACCCGAGTTCACCTGGGAGCGTGAAGATCAGATGAAGAAGAAATACCCGCATCTATTTCCAGAAGATTCGTCAACACCTTCAACAGCTTAAAATTTCGGGACGAAATTTATTTAACGGGTAGGTACTGTAGTGACCCGAACTTTTCCATGTTTATATATATTAATTGAGATTGATATTTACATGATTAAATGTTTCCAACATGTTAAGCAATCAAACTTGTTAAGACTTGATTAATTGAAATATGTTTCATATAGACAATTGACCACCCAAGTTGACCGGTGATTCACGAACGTTAAAACTTGTAAAAACTATATGATGACATATATATGGATATATATATATAGTTAACATGATACTATGATAAGTAAATATATCATTAAGTATATTAACAATGAACTACATATGTAAAAACAAGACTACTAACTTAATGATTTTTAAACGAGACATATATGTAACGATTATCGTTGTAAAGACATTTAATGTATATATTTCATATTAAGAGATATTCATACATGATAATATCATGATAATATAATAATTTAAAATCTCATTTGATATTATAAACATTGGTTAACAACATTTAACAAGATCGTTAACCTAAAGGTTTCAAAACAACACTTACATGTAACGACTAACGATGACTTAACGACTCAGTTAAAATGTATATACATGTAGTGTTTTAATATGTATTTATACACTTTTGAAAGACTTGAATACACTTATCAAAATACTTCTACTTAACAAAAATGCTTACAATTACATCCTCGTTCAGTTCCATCAACAATTCTACTCGTATGCACCCGTATTCGTACTCGTACAATACACAGCTTTTAGATGTATGTACTATTGGTATATACACTCCAATGATCAGCTCTTAGCAGCCCATGTGAGTCACCTAACACATGTGGGAACAATCATTTGGCAACTAGCATGAAATATCTCATAAAATTACAAAAATATGAGTATATCATTCATGACTTATTTACATGAAAACAAAATTACATATCCTTTATATCTAATCCATACACCAACGACCAAAAACACCTACAAACACTTTCATTCCTCAATTTTCTTCATCTAATTGATCTCTCTCAAGTTCTATCTTCAAGTTCTAAGTGTTCTTCATAAATTCCAAAAGTTCTAGTTTCATAAAATCAAGAATACTTTCAAGTTTGCTAGCTCACTTCCAATCTTGTAAGGTGATCATCCAACCTCAAGAAATCTTTGTTTCTTACAGTAGGTTATCATTCTAATACAAGGTAATAATCATATTCAAACTTTGGTTCAATTTCTATAACTATAACAATCTTATTTCAAGTGATGATCTTACTTGAACTTGTTTTCGTGTCATGATTCTGCTTCAAGAACTTCGAGCCATCCAAGGATCCATTGAAGCTAGATCCATTTTTCTATTTTCCAGTAGGTTTATCCAAGGAACTTAAGGTAGTAATGATGTTCATAACATCATTCAATTCATACATATAAAGCTATCTTATTCGAAGGTTTAAACTTGTAATCACTAGAACATAGTTTAGTTAATTCTAAACTTGTTCGCAAATAAAAGTTAATCCTTCTAACTTGACTTTTAAAATCAACTAAACACATGTTCTATATCTATATGATATGATAACTTAATGATTTAAAACCTGGAAACACGAAAAACACCGTAAAACCGGATTTACGCCGTCGTAGTAACACCGCGGGCTGTTTTGGGTTAGTTAATTAAAAACTATGATAAAATTTGATTTAAAAGTTGTTATTCTGAGAAAATGATTTTTATTATGAACATGAAACTATATCCAAAAATTATGGTTAAACTCAAAGTGGAAGTATGTTTTCTAAAATGGTCATCTAGACGTCGTTCTTTCGACTGAAATGACTACCTTTACAAAAACGACTTGTAACTTATTTTTCCGACTATAAACCTATACTTTTTCTGTTTAGATTCATAAAATAGAGTTCAATATGAAACCATAGCAATTTGATTCACTCAAAACGGATTTAAAATGAAGAAGTTATGGGTAAAACAAGATTGGATAATTTTTCTCATTTTAGCTACGTGAAAATTGGTAACAAATCTATTCCAACCATAACTTAATCAATTTGTATTGTATATTATGTAATCTTGAGATACCATAGACACGTATACAATGTTTCGACCTATCATGTCGACACATCTATATATATTTCGGAACAACCATAGACACTCTATATGTGAATGTTGGAGTTAGCTATACAGGGTTGAGGTTGATTCCAAAATATATATAGTTTGAATTGTGATCAATACTGAGATACGTATACACTGGGTCGTGGATTGATTCAAGATAATATTTATCGATTTATTTCTGTACATCTAACTGTGGACAACTAGTTGTAGGTTACTAACGAGGACAGCTGACTTAATAAACTTAAAACATCAAAATATATTAAAAGTGTTGTAAATATATTTTAAACATACTTTGATATATATGTATATATTGTTATAGGTTCGTGAATCAACCAGTGGCCAAGTCTTACTTCCCGACGAAGTAAAAATCTGTGAAAGTGAGTTATAGTCCCACTTTTAAAATCTAATATTTTTGGGATGAGAATACATGCAGGTTTTTTAAATGATTTACAAAATAGACACAAGTACGTGAAACTACATTCTATGGTTGAATTATCGAAATCGAATATGCCCCTTTTTATTAAGTCTGGTAATCTAAGAATTAGGGAACAGACACCCTAATTGACGCGAATCCTAAAGATAGATCTATTGGGCCTAACAAACCCCATCCAAAGTACCGGATGCTTTAGTACTTCGAAATTATATCATATCTGAAGGGTGTCCCGGAATGATGGGGATATTCTTATATATGCATCTTGTTAATGTCGGTTACCAGGTGTTCACCATATGAATGATTTTTATCTCTATGTATGGGATGTGTATTGAAATATGAAATCTTGTGGTCTATTGTTACGATTTGATACATATAGGTTAAACCTATAACTCACCAACATTTTTATTGACGTTTAAAGCATGTTTATTCTCAGGTGAATACTAAGAGCTTCCGCTGTTGCATACTAAAATAAGGACAAGATTTGGAGTCCATGTTTGTATGATATTGTGTAAAAACTGCATTCAAGAAACTGATTTCGATGTAACATATTTGTATTGTAAACCATTATGTAATGGTCGTGTGTAAACAGGATATTTTAGATTATCATTATTTGATAATCTACCTAAAGCTTTTAAACCTTTATTTATGAAATAAAGGTTATGGTTTGTTTTAAAAATGAATGCAGTCTTTGAAAAACGTCTCATATAGAGGTCAAAACCTCGCAACGAAATCAATTAATATGGAACGTTTTTAATCAATAAGAACGGGACATTTCAATGACCACCTCACTTAAATTTCGGGACGAAATTTCTTTAACGGGTAGGTACTGTGACGACCCGGAAATTTTCGACCAAATTTAAACTTAATCTGATTATGATTTCGAAACGATAAGCAAAGTCTGTAATGTTGAAGTCTCAAAAACTTTTAACTATTATCATATATGCAAATACCCTTCAACTATTATCGACGATTCACGAACAATTAATTATAAATAAATATGTGTGTATGTATATATAAATAATAAATTGAAATATAATTTGAAGTATTATATGTTGTTATAAAAAAAACTATAAAATAAAGATAGTATATTATAATTAGTAGTAAAAATTTTGAATTTAATTATTGTTAAGATTATTATCATTACCATTTTCATAGTTAATATCATTACTATAAATTATGCATCTTATAAATATTATAAATATAATTATTATTAATATATTTGTACTTGCTAATTATTAAAATATATAAATTATATATATATATATATATATATATATATATATATATATATATATACACACACACATATAATGATATATAAATGGATGTATCAATACAGCTAAATACATATACATACACATAATACAATTATATATCTATGTAAATATGTATACTGATATATATATAAGCATATACATACAGTTATACCCGTATACAAATACAAATAAATACATATACAGTTTAAAAATCATTATCATTATCATTCTGTCTAAATTGTCTCCTTAATTGACGAACAGGTTCACGGAATTTCAAAGTTTGTTACATGTCGTTCTCATTTTTTTCTTTATTTAACATATTCTGTATTTTTCTGCTTGGCTGAATTGCTTTGTCGAGCCACCTCACATCTCTAAACAAACGATCGATTACTCATAATAGATGAACAACAATTTATTCAACTACTTACCTTCAAACGTCAATTATAATTACCATTGATTTTATATGTGTGATAAAGTGGTATTTTTTTAATTTTTTTCTCTTCACAGCTCGTTCCCTCTATATCGTCACATTAAAATCAAAAGTTCAATATCGAATTCTGGTGATCTCGATGCAAACCCAACATACATATCATCATCATTGATCACCTTCGTCATTATAATTGAACTACTTCGCGTGTTAACTGTGATAACGATCGAACCCTGTGACGATCGCTCCAAATCCATATGGACGAACACGTCATTCATCGATTTCATTGCGAGGTATTTGACCTCTATATGATATGTTTTGTAAACATTGCATTCTTTTGAAAAGGCACACCATAAATGAATATTTAAATCAAAAGTTTTCGATATTTGATGATTTCTACATATAGACAATCACCGTAAATAATAGTTTACAATAGTACTTCCATTGACAATGCAGTCAAAATAAGATACACGGTGATGATTTGGTGAATGCAACGTTTCCTTGATAAACATGTCATGTAAGACTCCATGCACATAGCTTGTCTAATATATAAGCAAACAGCGGAAGACTCGTAGGGAACCTGAGAATAAACATGCTAACAAGTGTCAACACAAAGGTTGGTGAGTTCATAGTTTTAATGTTTTGCATAATCTGTACATAAAGATGGATCACAAGATTTCAGTTGTTTCATCCAGAAACGTTTATCAAAATATTCTACAAGATTGAGCACCCTGGTAACTAAACTTTAACGTTATAATAAGTACCCCTGTTTTAACATACATGCAACCAACATGTACAATACATGCAAACCAACGTGTACTAAACTCAAATACCATACGTCTGTTTTATAGTTCAGGCTAGGGTTTCTATACCTGGAACAGACGGGGATGTCAAGCCCTATGGATCCATATACAACTACTCGCGCCCACCAGTTCTTATAACTGGCAGTTACTAGTTACCAAAGCTAAGGGATTTTCGGTTCAAACTCAGTGTAAAATTTAGTATGTACTTGTATCCATTGCGTTTAAAATAAAGTGCATGTATTCTCAGCCCAAAAATATAGATTGCAAAAGCAATTAAAAAGGGAGCAAATGAAACTCACGCATATAAATATTGAAAAAAAAATAGTTATTTAAACATTGCATGTATTCTCAGCCCAAAAATGTAATGAGTAAAAAGGGAGCAAATGAAACTCACCTTAGCAGTACATAAGGTCATTCACCAAAATGAAACTCGGATTACCAAATAACCGTAGATCTCAACCTAGAGAACATATGTTGGTCAATAAATGTTTATCAAGCTAGGCCAGGTCATAGTGTATCACAATCCTAATGCTCGAGATCGACATACAAAAGTTATCCAAAGTCGTTTCAAAAAGTCAATTTTGACAATAGTTCAACAAAACGAGACATACCTTATATAAGGATTCATTTACTCGGTTGGTAATATTCAAAAATCCAATCTATCGATCTTGCAAACAAGTTGTTTTAAATATTAATTGCAGATTCAAAAGCAATTCCAATTAACGTCAATCATAATTCAGTTGATCGTATCTTTTAATCCGTTAATCGAAACTATTCGATATCTAAATGAAAAGTTATTGATTTTTCGCCAGCTTTCCAAAAACATGTATATCATATACCTTTTACCAGTAATATATGTATTTAATTCGTGAATCATTATAAACTGTTTAGCAACGAAATTTAGCATACAAGCATGTATAAATATATATACTCGAGCACTAGATATGGATACACAATTAATATATAAAAGATAAAATATGAGTGCTTACGTACCAATATTGAGATTTAATATTGTAGAAAATTACGTAAACGCAACAGAGATGATAAACACTAGGTTTGATTCACAAATATACCCCCGAATATTACCCATAACCTCTTTGACAATAACCCATAATTTCCTTAGCTCTAGCTTGCTCGAAAACCCGTTTCGAAATCATTTGGACATCCCTCTGTCGTGATATTATATATATATTATTATTTTTGTATCGTAAAAATAATAATACTAATACTATTAATAATAAGATTAATAATAATAATCTTAATATTAATAATAATAATAATTATTATTATTATTATTATAATTATAATAATTATAAATAATAAATTAAATAAATAACATAAGTAATACGGAGTAATATAAAGTGTGAGAAAACTGAACCAGAATCGTGTAATTTATGGAACTTTTTCTGAAAAAGCACCCCATGCGATCGCATGGGATTTGTGCTTCAAGGCCATGCGATCGCATGGCCCTCTGATCCAGCTCACAAACTTTTGTTTTCTTGTTTGTCGACATATTATTTAAATATATATAATATATTTAATTTATATAATTAATTATATATTATATTAAATTCATGTTCATAGTTGACCTGTAATTTTCGTTCCGATGACTCGTACGTTGTTACTCAACTCATGTCCCGGTTTCGGTTTCTCAAATGCATTTTCGTACACTTAGAAAACTTGCATTTTACGTTTCGTGACACGTACCTTTGTCAAAATATAGCTTTAAATTATCCATAAACTATATCACTCAAAGTATATCTTAATCTTTCGAGTGTTTTAGTCATTTACTTCTATAAATCATTGTCTCGTTATTTATTAATATAATAGTATTTATCAAACGTTTCATAACCAAGTTAATATCTATTCTCAATATTTTTAAACACGTTTTAAAATATACATCGTAAGTTATTCATATAATTAATATTCCAACTTATCATATATATTCAAATAAACATTTAAACCAATAAGTTTAATGTACGGTATTAAACAATTAATACATTGTTACATTTTCAAGTTATAGTATATATATATATATGTATCTATATACATATAATTGTTCGCGAATTGTCAAGAACAACCGAAAGGTATTTGAATATATGAAAGTAGTTCAAAAATTTTGAGATTCAGTTTACAGACTTTGCTTATCGTGTCGGAAATGTTAATCATACAAAGATTAAGTTTAAATTTGGTCAGAAATTTCCGGGTCATCACAGTACCTACCCGGTAAAGAAATTTCGTCCCGAAATTTGAGTGAGGTCGTCATGACTAACAATAAAAATGTTTTCATGCCGTATATGAGTCGATAAATAGAGTTTTATCACTGTTTGAATAATATGGATAAAACAATCCAATTACTCGAAGCGTATGAGAGAAGTTATCATAATAGAGTGAAATAGAGATTCGTCTTATCTTTTGACGTAGTAACGATTGGTTTCCGAAATTTAAGGAATAGAAAATCTTCATAATAAGATTTGATTCTTCGAAATTTAAGGAAATTATGATTTCCTTTGATTAAATGCGTAATCTGCCTCGATTGTTATGTCTGATATTTCGCTTTAAATTAACTACTTCCGTTTCATTATTTTCACCACTCCTACATCTTCTTCCTCATTTCATACTTCAAAAGATTGTGAAATGCTTCATCCAGTTCTGATTCTTGATATACTTTTAACTTTCATATCTGTCATTCTTCTTTTTCATCTACCACCAAAGGAAGTTATTTTCTTCTACTATTACCTTGGGGTTATATTGTTTTTCATTCTCTCGTGTCTTTATATTGCTATACGCATTGATATACACAGTTTGTAATTTTGGGGTTGTTATCGGGCTTTATATTCTCCATTATATTTCGGAGCTTCATGCTTTCGTTTTCTCTTCCCGACCTTAAGTCAAGCGGATAATGGTCCAGAATTCGTAGGTATGAAGTTTCAGATGAACATAACTAATGTTCTAAGAAATAAATGGTAATAGCACAATCTGACTTGTCAAATTACCAGAATATCTCAAAAAAGACCGAATCATTAAGAAATTATTTTCTTGATATTTTTAGAGATTATATAGAATGAAAGAGTTATGTAACATGGTTCATGATGAGGGTATGATATGTGAACCTTTATCACGTTCCATTAGAAACTCAGCATGACTTACTGTAATATAATCACGTTGATCAAGTGTCATTATATTATATTAACTCATGCTTCAATTCCCAACATTACTTCAAAACATTTATATTTTAAACTTTAAAGTTTCAGAATTTAGAAACTAAAATAGTTTCTTTTATGGTGTAACACAGATATCGTAAAGAGAAAATTGATTTTCGATAAGAATGATTATGAAATTATCTCCAGAAATATGGAGGATATTTATAATGAAAGATACGATGATATCTTAGAATTTCTAATATCAGGGGATGATGAAGAATATTGTCTGCAAGGGTTTAGATTCGGAAGCAAGGTATTCGTTAATGGCTTCAACAGATACTGAATCATTTGGATTCTTTGAAGACAGGTTTCGTCCTTGTGATTTATCCACAGCCTCTTTCATACTTTGCTCAATCCATTTTCCAGTTCCAAACTTTCTCTTTTTCTCAGCTTTACCACTATACTATTCTTTATCATCAAACTTTTGACTGTTAAGGTCGTTTACAGTTTTTGCTGCTTCATCAACATTTTTCCAAAATTCGGAGAACTAGTTTCGTAGTTTGGGGTGTTTTTCGGAAACTTCACATTCGAAGTATGTAAGTCCAAGAGGTAGACGTTATATGTACACATATAACTGTTGGCGTAGACGTGCTACAAGATTTCAAAATACTGATTGCTAATTCCTGATAGTTGGTATGGCAATTGCCGTTACAAGATGTGGATGAGTACATGATACGGTTTCAATGAGTATAAGGATTTTTTGGAAGGTCAAAGATCAATGAAGTTGTTGGTAAATTTACTGCTAATGTAGTGGAACATGAAAGGTTCCCCAGTAACAAAAACGTATATGCCAAAGTTACAAGTCTGAAAGGTCGTCGTTGACTGGTTGAACGGTTGATAATACTGGATACTTTTGGAAAGGAATTGCAAGGTTATTTTCAGTAATAACAATGCTAAAGGATCTTTCACATTTTTGAAGTCAAAGTATAGCTTTGAAAGATGTAGAGATCTAAGAATGATGTCACCCGTTAAATCTTGACTTGGATTCTGATCCGTCAATATCAGAATATGTAATTGAATTTGTATGGAAACGATTGTATATCGCTGTGAGCATAGTTAATAATTTTTGAATCAAAGTTGAAGAATGTACAGTGTAGCATATTAATTGTGAACTTAAATATTTCCCGAGAATTACCTACCCGTTAAAGATTTCACAAGTAATATTTTGTACAAAAGAATTTTTATTACCGTCTTTATGAAAATATATGTATGTATATTTTCTTCATATGTAATACAGATTTGATGAGTTAATATCATATTAAGCTCATTTGATTTTTGACTTGAATTAGAAATGAATAAAACATTAAAGATTTAATAATCTTTACGGAGTATTTCACTAATGTAATCAATACTCAGTTTTATTGATATTTTCTCAGTGAATCATGTTGGTGCTCATGGAACTCTTGCTAACTTCGCAAGGTACGAATGATGTTTTCTAGAAAGTTTCGAATACATCGAAGATGAAAGTATAAAATCAACCATATAATTGAATAATATACTTAGTTTATTATGAAATGGAATTCATTGAGTTGGAAACAGAGATTGTAGTTAACGATGGTTAAGTCATTAACGAAGTATGTACATCATAGCATATTAGTAATATGAATTAACCGAGTAGTACCTACCAGTTAAGATTCACACGTAATAACTTGGTACGAAAAGATTTATTTTGATTTCAAAATTCATATATATTAAATATACATAAAATTTCTTCAGGGGAAATGAGTTAATACTTCATCGGTTATTTTTGCTGGTATTTCTTGGTAACTACGGTGCGTATGATGTTGATGCTCGTGGAACAGATTGTGAAGTTGAGGTTTGCGATGCGGATGTTGTTGGTGGTGTTAATGGTACTGTTGGTGTTGTTGTCGGTGGTACTGTTGATGCCGGTGATGCTGCTGGTGCTTGTAACCTTTGCACCATATTCTCCAAAGCCACTACCCGAGCGCGAAGCTCGTTGACTTCTTCTACTATACCGGGATGATTGGCGGTTCGGACGAGCGGATGAATAAGATCCAGAATTTGAGAGAGTATATGATCATGACGAGATATTCTGGAGATGAGAGAGAAAATGGTATTACGAACAGGTTCGCCGGTAAGTGCTTCAGGTTCTTCGCCAAGAGGGCAATGTGGTGGATGGAAGGGATCGCCTTCTTCTTGTCTCTAATAATTAAGTAGGCTATGAACCCATCCCCAATTCATCCAGAATAGATGATGGCTAATTGGTTGATCCATTCCAGTTACACTTTCTTCAGAGTTCAGGAGAATATCCATATCGGAATAGCTGTCGGAATTTAAGGAATTTGAACTAGATACGGGATCCATCTTGTATAATTAGATAGATGATTTTTGATATGAAATAGATTATAGAATTTAGTTTGGTATTCTTCAATACATAATTTACATATGTATATATAATACCAAATTCCATAAATCACGGAGAAATTTTTGGAAGATGTCAGGAAAACTTTATAGTAACAGATACGCTAAGATATGAATTTTTGTCTATACACTATTTATGCAATCAATGCAGTAAAACGTGTCTAGACTTAAGAATGATAAGAATGTAATTTTCGACAAGAAATGATAAGCAAAACTTTTAACATGCAGACACGGTCGAAGTCCAGACTTACTAATGCATCTTAACAACTATCAGTTAGACACATTCATGCAAGACCTGGTTCGCTAGGACCAACGCCCTGATACTAACTGTGTCGATCGCTCCAAATCCATATGGGCGAACACGTCATTCATCGATTTCATTGCGAGGTATTTGACCTCTATATGATATGTTTTGTAAACATTGCATTCTTTTGAAAAGGCACACCATAAATGAATATTTAAATCAAAGGTTTTCGATATTTGATGATTTCTACATATAGACAATCACCGTAAATAATAGTTTACAATAGTACTTCCATTGACAATGCAGTCAAAATAAGATACACGGTGATGATTTGGTGAATGCAACGTTTCCTTGATAAACATGTCATGTAAGACTCCATGCACATAGCTTGTCTAACATATAAGCAAACAGCGGAAGACTCCTAGGGAACCTGAGAATAAACATGCTAACAAGTGTCAACACAAAGGTTGGTGACTTCATAGTTTTAATGTTTTGCATAATCTGTACATAAAGATGGATCACAAGATTTCAGTTGTTTCATCCAGAAACGTTTATCAAAATATTCTACAAGATTGAGCACCCTGGTAACTAAACTTTAACGTTATAATAAGTACCCTTGTTTTAACATACATGCAACCAACATGTACAATACACGCAAACCAACGTGTACTAAACTCAAATAGCATACGTTTGTTTTATAGTTCAGGCTAGGGTTTCTATACCTAGAACAGACGGGGATGTCAAGCCCTATGGATCCATATACAACTACTCGCGCCCACCAGTTCTTATAACTGGCAGTTACTAGTTACCAAAGCTAAGGGATTTTCGGTTCAAACTCAGTGTAGAATTTAGTATGTACTTGTATCCATTGCGTTTAAAATAAAGTGCATGTATTCTCAGCCCAAAAATATAGATTGCAAAAGCAATTAAAAAGGGAGCAAATGAAACTCACGCATATAAATATTGAAAAAAACAGTTATTTAAACATTGCATGTATTCTCAGCCCAAAAATGTAATGAGTAAAAAGGGAGCAAATGAAACTCACCTTAGCAGCACATAAGGTCATTCACCAAAATGAAACTCGGATTACCAAATAACCGTAGATCTCAACCTAGAGAACATATGTTGGTCAATAAATGTTTATCAAGCTAGGTCAGGTCATAGTGTATCACAATCCTAATGCTCGAGATCGACATACAAAAGTTATCCAAAGTCGTTTCAAAAAGTCAATTTTGACAATAGTTCAACAAAACGAGACATACCTTATATAAGGATTCATTTACTCGGTTGGTAATATTCAAAAATCCAATTTATCAATCTTGCAAACAAGTTGTTTTAAATATTAATTGCAGATTCAAAAGCAATTCCAATTAACGTCAATCATAATTCAGTTGATCGTATCTTTTAATCCGTTCATCGAAACTATTCGATATCTAAATGAAAAGTTATTGATTTTTCGCCAGCTTTCCAAAAACATGTATATCATATACCTTTTACCAGTAATATATGTATTTAATTCGTGAATCATTATAAACTGTTTAGCAACGAAATTTAGCATACAAGCATGTATAAATATATATACTCGAGCACTAGATATGGATACACAATTAATATATAAAAGATAAAATATGAGTGCTTACGTACCAATATTGAGATTTAATATTGTAGGAAATTACGTAGACGCAACAGAGATGATAAACACTAGGTTTGATTCACAAATATACCCCCGAATATTACCCATAACCTCTTTGACAATAACCCATAATTTCCTTAGCTCTAGCTTGCTCGAAAACCCGTTTCGAAATCATTTGGACATCCCTCTGTCGTGATATTATATATATATTATTATTTTTGTATCGTAAAAATAATAATACTAATACTATTAATAATAAGATTAATAATAATAATCTTAATATTAATAATAATAATAATAATTATTATTATTATTATTATAATTATAATAATTATAAATAATAAATTAAATAAATAACATAAGTAATACGGAGTAATATAAAGTGTGAGAAAACTGAACCAGAATCGTGCAATTTATAGAACTTTTTCTGAAAAAGCACCCCATGCGATCGCATGGGATTTGTGCTTCAAGGCCATGCGATCGCATGGCCCTCTGATCCAGCTCACAAACTTTTATTTTCTTATTTGTCGACATATTATTTAAATATATATAATATATTTAATTTATATAATTAATTATATATTATATTAAATTCATGTGCATAGTTGACCTGTAATTTTCGTTCCGATGACTCGTACGTTGTTACTCAACTTATGTCCCGGTTTCGGTTTCTCAAATGCATTTTCGTACACTTAGAAAACTTGCATTTTACGTTTCGTGACACGTACCTTTGTCAAAATATAGCTTTAAATTATCCATAAACTATATCACTCAAAGTATATCTTAATCTTTCGAGTGTTTTAGTCATTTACTTCTATAAATCATTGTCTCGTTATTTATTAATATAATAGTATTTATCAAACGTTTCATAACCAAGTTAATATCTATTCTCAATATTTTTAAACACGTTTTAAAATATACGTCGCAAGTTATTCATACAATTAATATTCCAACTTATCATATATATTCAAATAAACATTTAAACCAATAAGTTTAATGTACGGTATTAAACAATTAATACATTGTTACGTTTTCAAGTTATAGTATATATATATATGTATCTATATACATATAATTGTTCGCGAATTGTCAAGAACAACCGAAAGGTATTTGAATATATGAAAGTAGTTCAAAAATTTTGAGATTCAGTTTACAGACTTTGCTTATCGTGTCGGAAATGTTAATCATACAAAGATTAAGTTTAAATTTGGTCAGAAATTTCCGGGTCATCACAAACCCCGTCGACACCACCTTCATTCTCCTTGTTCCATCAACATAAACCATCACCTCCATAAAATCCACTTAGTTTTGTTTTCGATTGTCATCTTATGAACGCAAAACCTAACCACCTTGGAATCACCACGCCATCATAAAATATCACCACCATTAGAAACCCACTTTTTGTTTCCTAGTTTTGTGTTTGAATCGGATACAAACAACCATCGTTGAAACAATTAAAACACCACCCTTACTCATTTTTCTTTTAGCGTGAACCACAAACCAAACAACCTCCATTTTTATTGCTATGATTTCAATCTACAAAACCTACTAACCATCGAAGATTTTTACCACTGTTGCTCTAGTTTCTTTGTTTGAATAATCACGAAAACCTCCATAAAACCCGCTAGAATTTGTTGCCTGCAACTACAACTGCAGTTTCTAATGATCTTTCCTGTGTTATTTGAAACCCACACCCTATAGGAACCACCAATTGATATACAAATTACTGCTGCAACCAATCCTAATGTGAACTGCTGCTAATCACTAGCTGTATGTTTCGTTTTCTATTATAACAAATAAAGAATGAGGAAACAGTGATGAAAAGAAGATGATACTTATGATTATACATGATCATTTATTTATCAAGTGTGCATGTGGAACACTAGTGGCAGACAAGCTTGAAAACCCCACTTGCATTTTTAAATCAAACCGGTATAGTGTAATTACTCTTTGGCGTTTTTCTTTGATTAGGTAGTGGAATGATAGAAAGTATTGTGGGGTAGTTTGTTTTTTTATAAAAAGCGAATCCTAGATGATGTTTTGGATGATGATAATGATGAATATGGTGATCGAGTAATTTAGGTAATCAAGTGGTTGTAATTTTCTTTTTATTTATTCCAGCAAACCCCACAACCGAAATACATCAACCCGTTTAATTAAATTTGATGTTGGGCCGAGAGTTGATGTTGGGCTGAGAGTTGATGTTGGACTGCCTTTCTCTGTTGGGCCGAGATATGGTTAAGAACTGTTGGGCCAAAATAGATATATACGGGTTATATCTTTATGAGATGGGTGTATATCAGAAAAGCTGAAGTGGTGGAATGGTTGAGAAGGTTGTTGGGGTTTCGAGAGGTCGCGAGTTCGAGTCTTGTCTGGAACATTTCTTTTTAGAAAAATCTTGGAGAGGGTATACACTTTTATTTTATTTCTATCATTATTATTATTAATTATTATTATATTTATTATTGTTATTATTGTGATTATTATTGTTATTATTATTAGTAATAGTATTATTATCATTGTAATTATTAATATAAATTTTAGTATTAGTAAAATCATTATTTTATAGTTATTATTATTAGTATTCACTATTATTAAAAATTAACATTTTTATTAAAAAGTATCATTTTTATTGAAGTTTCCATTTTATCACTTATATTAAAAGTACCATTTTTAATTATATTATCATTATTATTATTTTATCATTACTAATATTATTTTAGTATTATTATAATCTTAACAAATAAACGATATGTATATATATATATATATATATATATATATATATATAATACATATAACATAACAAAATTTCTATTTTTATTTATTTTAAATATGTAAAATGAATATATGAAATATATAGGTTATTAATATAAAGATGATAATTAATAGATTTAGATAACTATAAATTTGTTCGCTTACAATTATGTATGTTAATACATATATGAATAATATAGGTTCGTGAATCCGAGACCAACCCTACATTTGTTCAATGTCGTCATATGTATTTTTACTACAAAATATAGTATGGTGAGTTTCATTTGCTCCCTTTTACTCTTTACATTTTTGGAACTGAGAATACATGCACTGTTTTTACAACTGCTTTATTAAATGCTTTTGAAATATATTTTGAACTGCGAATACATGAAATGCTTTTATAAATGTTTGACGAGATAGACACAAGCAAAATATTCCTCGAAGGAATTATTATACAGACAGAAGTTCTGCGGATTATTATTGAAATATGTGGACATGATAATTGCCACCATTGAATTATGTGGACATGATAATTGCCACCATTAAATTATGTGGACATGATAATTGCCACCAGATGATGTGAATGTTATATATCGAGAGAATAATTTTATACACAGGTTATGTGTATGTTATTTTTGTGCACAAGATATGTGTACGGTTATTATGATTTTTGAAAATGGTTTCGTACAAGAGAAAGATGTACTGTATTTAAAAGATATAACATGTACATTACAGGTGGGTATAGGATTCGGGCCCATTTGTACCATGCAGCACTTCAATTTTGTGGTCTATCAAAATGATGAATTTTCACTACAAGAAAAGTGAGTTTATAGGACCCTCTCCCTAGGACCCTCGTAAATTAGAGTCCTAACGAGCCATTTAATGAGACGGTTAAATATTTGAGGTCCCGGTATGAGATACACTTATAACGAGGTGTCCTAATAAGTTATAATATGTCCTAAAAACCTATACGCTTATAAAGTGATGTCCTAAAAAGCTTTACGCATTTTCAATGGTGTCCTAAAAAACTATACGGTTTTACAGTGGTGTCCTAAAAACTATTTAATGTGACACATGAGTTTTTATGGTCATATTATTCTAGAAATTAAGTCCCATTATGAGATACGCTTATACAGTTGTGTCCTAAAGTCCTATTTGATATGACACATGATTCATATGGGTCCTATTATACTATGTTTTTATAGGACATTTGAAAAATGGGTTGCTTACAAAGTGGCGTCTTAAAAATATAATTGATATGACATAAATTTTGAGGTACTATTATCATATGTCTTTAAAGCACACTTACATGAAAGTCATAGGAAACAAACTAAAAAGGACATTTATTTGTGAGTGTTTTATAATAATGTAACATATTAAGAAAGATGCTTTAACACGTAAAATTTATTTGATTTCCTAACAAGGTAAAATTTTAAGATGCTTTAACACGATAAGACTAATAGTTTTTTTCATTACATGATCATTACTATATATATATATATATATATATATATATATATATATATATATATATATATATATATATATATATATATATATATATATATTTCATAAAAAAATTTAAACCAACACTCTCCGTACTATGCAAAACACAATGAAAAATAAGGCGGCATTATTTTTCCATGTTCCCTCCCTTGTTCCCAATTTTTTTTTCAAATACTCTCAAATATCTTCAATAGTGAATTCAAAATTCAAACCACTTGCAGACATTACTTAACCTAATTCCACTCTTTCACATAATTCCACTCTTTCACGAGAAAAGTTTGTAACCATCTAAATTCACGGTATCAATTTGCCTTCTTTTTTTTCTTCTTCTTCTTCCTTTTTATTCTGGCGAGATAATTCCCTCCACCATTTTCACCAAATATTTGGATATCCCTCTTAAACCTTTTCAGATCTCCTAATATATTTTAATCATCTTACACAATCTCCTTTCTCATTTAGGGCAAAACTTGGTCACATTCTTTATGCTCAAATAAGTCGCTCATCTACTCGTCACTTGGTTCATCAGTCATTTGGTTCATCAAGAGCAGGTTCGTTTTCAATTCCCTTTCAATCTTGAAACTAAGAATTATTTTATATATATTTCTTTTAGCTAATTTTGATTTCTGTAAAGTATTAAATGTTAAAAGTTAGGGTTTTTTTTTTCATTCTTGAAAATAATCCTATTAGAAGTGCGTTTACCACTTAGGTCAATTTTGGTTGATTATTTTTATGATTTTAGTTTATATTAGATTAATTAGTTTAATAATGCTCGAGTGATTTTGAAGATACCGTGAAACCCAACTTGATTAACAATTATTATCGGTAATTGCTAAAAGATGGATGTAACATCATTTTTTTTTGCATTGTGAAATGATTTAGGTGGAGTTTCGGATCCAGTATACTGTTGGTAAATAATTAGCCTATGAATGAAATGCATTCTTTGCACAAATAGAATAATTAAGTATTTTCGTAATACATGTATGTTATTAGGAATTTATGGAATTAATCATAGTAGTATATTTTTAGATGTATAAACTTGTACTTATAAGAAACTTATTAAACCGTACAACATAAACATTTATGTTATTTTAATTGTTTTGTTTTGTGTTTCAATTGATAGAATGTCAAAGCGGAAACGACTATGGACTGTCTCTGCTGTTGACAACTTGAATGAGCTCGAAGTGACCATTCAAGTATTCAGAGAAAAGATCAGCCAGTCCACATTCTCTCGACCATAAGTTGCTATTAGATGAACACCAATACGGAGAAGGTTTGCTTTTTGAAACTTCAAGATTACTAGTCTATTTTGTTAGCATACTGCAATACACTAACAGTATATAATCATCACTCAAATTTTGTTAACTTACTTGTGGGTGATCAAATTAGCAACGTTGAACCATAGTTTGATATAATACTCGATTGGATCTACAACTTATATGAGATCTAACATATCATACTTAGATAAACTTATGCTTGTGACTTAATTCGCTTACTTTGTATTCTGGTTGTTTATGGTTTTAAAGCATGAATAAGATGATGGGTGGAAGTATTGTTAAAGAGAAGGCGGCAGAAGTTTTGGTAATGTAAATTACGAAGATTAGTTATATATGAATATTTGTTTTGTTATTGAAAAATGTTATTTTATGTAAATTACGAAGTTGAGGCAAATGTTCAACAATTACAAAATGCTATGAACATTACGTGTAACCTGTTTCATCAACATGTCCCAAATGCAAACATAGCCGAAGTTCTTAAGGATCTGAGAACATACAGGTACTTATAACTAACTACTCAAATGCTCTTGTACTTTAACCCTATATAATGATATGTTAGTGTCCCAGTTGTATGTAAGTAATTAACTTAGTTTATTTATGGCAAATTTGTTTAGGTACAATCACTGTATTGAGTATCCCATGACATGAAGATAAGGCAACTGATCATAGTTTATATTTTCTGCTTCAGTATTTGAATTTTATCGAAGGAAGAAAGCAAAATGGAAAATAAATGGAGGATGCAACTTTGTTGCAATACAAGATGATACCTAAGTTTATTAGTCTATTGTAGATAAACTGTAATTACATCATAGTACACAATTTATTAATAATGTTTATAGGTTTATACATGAACGTTAATACATCATACTAATGTTCTTATAATTTTTTTTTTAAGTTGCAGAATGGAACAATCTACACAAGTGACACCAATCTCGAGTCTGCAACAAGGGGATTGACTGAAAACAATTGAAGTAGTAGTGTATTGTATTTGATTTTTGATTTTACAATCTTGTTAAATGCTGATCGAAGTTTTTATATGTTGGATTATCTATGAGTTTTTTTTATGTTTAATGATGTTATGTTTCGAGATTAGTTTATTGAAATATAATTATGTTTTATTTCATATTTGTTTTGTAATATATTTCATATTCATATTCAAAGCCTAATTAGCAGAACCGGGCTTAAAAGTGTCTTAATATGTCACTCTATAAGGACTCTTTCGATGTTGTTTATATGACTCAAACAAAGGTCTTATAATCATATATGAGTTTTAGGACCATTTTTTGTTAATAGGACGATCTTAGATAGGGCTGCCCTTTAGAGGGTCCTTTCAAGTTAAAGGTCTCAAAAAAGTACATTTTAGGACTCTTATGGGTGTGCTAAGATAACACTTTTATTTTAGTCAGTGTCCTACAAAGTACTTTTAAAAAACCCATTTATGTGTCTCAAAATACTATAAGATAATTAAATCATAAATAAAGTGTCCTAATATGTACAACTATAAGGACCTTATCAATGTTGCTAATGAGACTCTTACATAAGTTTCATAATGTGATTTGTGTTTAGGACCCTTTTCACTTTATACAACTGTCTTATAGGAGACGCCATTTCGGTGCGTCCTTTCAAATGAAAGGTCCTTAAACGACACATTTTAGGACGCTTATGGGGGTCTTATATAATCATATTTCTTGTAGTGTTTATTGTTTTATGATAAACCTATGAACTCACCAACCTTTTGGTTGACACTTGAAAGCATGTTTATTCTTAGGTATGCAATAAATTTTCCGCTGTGCATTTGCTCATTTTAAGGACATTACTTGGAGTCGATCATTGCTCTGGGATCAAATGTTGATGACTTCGTCCAGATGGATTAGGACGGGGCATTACAGATGTTGTAAACTCCGATGGCCTTTCGCGGGTGCCATTCCCTTGTACGATTGGTTAACCATGGTTATTGTGTTGAGTTGTAAGCATATTATATGGTTCGAGTTATATACATATATATATGCCTTGTTATGCTAGCTTGTGATATAGGAGGTTGATAGCCTTGTACTTGAGATGTTAAGCCCTTTTGGGTTGCTAGCATGTATGCGGTAATGTGTAAGTGTGCAAGTAGGTATTTTATATATGTACGTGTATAAATATTGCATTCACTAAGCGTTAGCTTACCCTCTCGTTGTTTACCTTTTTAGGCTTCGGCGTGGACAAAGGCAAAAGTATTCGGTTGGATTAGTGGTCTCTCGCTTATTTTGATAGGGGATGCCTTTGGTTAGCTTTTGGAAGTTCGGCCAAGATTTGGGTAGTTTAACCCCAAACACCATGCTCTAGTGTCGTTTGGAAATTAAACTTGTATTGGTCGAAACTTGTATTTTTGATCGAAACACGTAAGACGGGTCGATGTGGGCCCGATGTTGTAAAACTTGTTTTGATGATGGAAACCTCTTATTTTATTATATTGTGATACGTTGTAAAAAGGTTTTCGTTTAAAAGTGTCGGGAAGCCGGATTTCCGCTCACGTGAGTTGGACCCGGGGGACAGCAGCTTTCAGGCAATCTGGACGCCGTCCACATATGCTGGACACCATCCCGGTCTTAAGTGATGGACGCCGTCCAGAAATCCGGATGCCGTCCAGTTGTGCTACAGCAGAATTATTTTTTTTAGTGTGTTTTTGGTGAATTGAAGTCGGGATGTTACATTACGGATGCTTTAGTACTTCGATTTTATCAAGTCCGATGAGAGTCCCGAAATGATGGGGATATTCTAGATGCATTTTTGTTAATGTCGGTTACCAGATGTTCTCCATATGAATGATTTTTAATTCGCGAGTTACGCGTATTATTTTGTACACGTGTTACGTGTGCGGTTATAATTGAAATCTTGTGCCTATTATTATTATTATGATTTAAGATAAAGATTAAACCTATAACTCACCAACATTTTTGTTGACGTTTAAAGAATGTTTATTCTCAGGTGATTATTAAGAGCTTCCGCTGTTGCAGGCTAAATAAAGACAGGATTGGAGTCTGCATGCTTGTATAATATTGTTTAAAAACTGCATTCGAAGACTTATATTGTTGTGTAATATTATTGTAAACCATTATGTAATGGTCGTGTGAAAACGCTATATTTTAGGTTATCATTATTTGATAATCTTCATAATATTTTAAACCTTTATCGAAAAAATAAAGGTTATGGTTTGTTTTAAAAATCGAATGCAGTCTTTGAAAAATGTCTCATATAGAGGTCAAAACCTCGCAACGAAATCAATTAATATGAAACATTTATAATCATTATGAACGGGACATTTCAAATATACCCCTTTTAGCATGGTAATCTAAGAATTAGGGAACTGGCCCTAATTGACGCGAATCCTAAAGATAGATCTATTGGGCCCAACAAGCCCCATCCATTGTTGTGGATGCTTTAGTACTTCGAAATTATCATATTCGAAGGATGTCCCGGAATGATGGGGATATTCTATATGCATCTTGTTAATGTCGATTACCAGGTGTTCACCATATGAATGATTTTTATGCAGATTGTATGTTATTGAAAGATAAAATCTTGTGGTTTATTATTACAATTTGATAAATATATAGGTTAAACCTATAACTCACCAACATTTTTGTTGACGTTTAAAGCATGTTTATTCTTGGGTGATTATTAAGAGCTTCCGCTATTGCATGCTAAATAAATACAGGATTGGAGTCTGCATGCTTGTATTATATTGTTTAAAAATTGCATTCGAAGACTTAAGTTGTTGTGTAATATTATTGTAAACCATTATGTAATGATCGTGTGAAAATGCTATATTTTAGATTATCATTATTTGATAATCTTTGGAATGTTTTTTACCTTTATCGATAAAATAAAGGTTATGGTTTGTTTTAAAAATCGAATGCAGTCTTTGAAAAATGTCTCATATAGAGGTCAAAACCTCGCAACGAAATCAATTAATATGAAACGTTTATAATTGGTATGAACGGGACATTTCAGTTGGTATCAGAGCGTTGGTCTTAGAGAACTATAAATTTGCATTATTGTGTCTTATCGAGTTTATTAGGATGCATTAATGAGTCTGGACTTCGACCGTGTTTTTTTTTAAAACAATTGCTTAACACTTTTTGTTGGAAACTACAAATTGTTAACTTTTAAATATTATGTGATATATTAATCTCTTAAAATGTTTGATATTGTGTGATAGATGTCTACCTCTAGTACAAATTCCATCGACTCACCTAATAATAATGAAGAGTCGAATATATTTTGGGAAGATTCACAAATTCCGACGAGGAACCGGAAGAAGAGGAACGGAAAGAAGAGGAACCGGAAGAAGAGGAACCACAGAAAAACAGATAAATAAAAGTTAATTCTCAACCAATGGACCAAAGTTAAAAATGGTCAATGGTGTTTCCGCCGAGGAAGCAAAATATTGGGAAAATTACCAATTTTTTTATGAATCGGATCCCGATGAAGATTCCGATGATGTTATAGAAATTACCTCGGCCCAATTTACAAAAGCAAAAGAAAATAATAAGGGAAAATGCATCAAAATAGAGAAACCTAATTCCAACCCCGATGAACTCTACGTTAACATGAAATACCCTGATGGGGTGTACCGTAAGCACCCGTATTTCTTAAACTTTCACTATAACCCGGGAACATCTAAGCCACCAGGTTTTTCTAAACCATTTGTGAAAACGACGGCTCGCATTAGAGGAGCACCATATATCCTTAGGAAGTTAACAAAACAAACCAAGTCCGAGGAGGAAGAAATGAGTGAGTTGGAATAAAGAGTTGTAATCATGTTGTGTAATATATGTATTGTAGCGTGCTTGTATTTTTATGTTATATGTAAAAATTGCTTGTATTGTTTGTTAATTATCTTTTACGAATCTAATCCTCATCTATTTTACAATATAAAAACACACAATGGACGTTAAGGATAGACAACCGAAAATTTTAGAAGACCTACCAGGGGATATGATTGATGAAATCTTGTCTAGAGTCGGTCAGAATTCATCGACACAATTATTTATGGCGAAATTAGTTTGTCAAACATTTAAAAGACGTTCCAGGCATGACTTAGTTTATAAAAGGCTTTACTTTGAAAGATGGGGTATATCACATTGGGGAGACTTTAAGTTAAGCCGTGTTTTATTTAAGGCATTAAATGTGGGAAACCCAGATGCAATTTTACGCTACGGCTTGAGAACCTATTTTGACTCCACATATCCCAACATAGGACTTCGTTCTTTAGAAAGAGCTTCTAACATGCAACATAAAGAAGCATGTTATGTTTACGGGTTAGTAATGTTCGCTTCTCACCAAAGTGAGAAAAAGAATATCGGATTACAACTGTTAAATAAAACATTCCCACAAGTGACGGATTCGGTAGTTTGGGTGAGAAACAAGGTTTTTAGATTGTTACGGGGCTGTTGGGCATTACGTAACCCTCGTCCTTTTGATGACGTTACAACATGATGCGTAACCAACGGTCACAACGGTTATTTTCTAAAAGACCAAGGATGGGAAATAATACTAGTAAAACCTGAATGCATGACTTATTTCTGGACTTACGAATTACGTGTCTTTATTGCCTTTGCTGAACGACTTGCATATTAACTAGAATTGTCTTCACAACTGACTTGTATCAAAGATATTGTGTGCTATATTTCATGCTATATGTAAAATAATGGTATTGTAAGTTTGTAATATATTGTATAAGAGTTTGAACGCGAGATATTATGGTAATCAGTTTTTCATATAGAATTGTAGTAGTTGAATTGTATATTAGCTACTAAGTATGAAGTTAACGGGTAGGTACTACCCGAGTGAAAAATTATAAAACGCTAATATGAAGAAAAAGCTTTTATAAATAAGTTCATATTATACTACGAAATACTATTGACTACTCTTAATATTCTATATGATTAACTTAATTCTTTTGGCTATTTTTGAAGGAAATTGCACCGACTACTCGTCAGAACTTGAACATGAGTGAGGAAGACTTCCATGTTTTCCTTGCTGCGAACATAGCTGCAGTGCAGGCCGCAATGCAAAATAATAACAATAACTCTGGTTCTAGCAGTGAAACTAATTCCACAAGAAATCGTGTAGGATGCTCCTACAAAGAATTTACTGCCTGTAAACCTTTGGAATTCAATGGAACCGAGGGTCCAATCGTATTAAAACTGTGGACCGAGAAGGTCGAATCGGTGTTTGCCATAAGTAAGTGCACTGAAGAAGATAAAGTAAAGTACGCTACGCATACCTTCATAGGTACTGCGTTAACATGGTGGAACACCTATCTCGAGCAGGTGGGACAAGATTGTGATGACCCGGAAATTTTCGATCAAATTTAAACTTTAATCTCTGTATGTTTTCGACACAATAAGTAAAGTCTGTAATGTTGAGTCTCGGAAATTTTAAAATTTTATTCATGTAATAAAGTACCTTTAACTATTTCCCGACGATTCACGAACAAATAAATTATGTATATATATATATAAAAGATTTTTATTAATAACCATTATATTGAAACATTTATAAAATTTATAAATATTAAATATTCAATATTGAATACAACATAATATATATTACAAATATGATATAATTAATAATTGTAATATATTAAATTAAAAGTTAAAATATAGTTAGTACATTAGTTGTTATTATAATTATTCTTTGTATCATTAAAAGTATAACATAAAATTTATTACATGTAATTTGTTAGATGATTATTATGATTACCTTTATCAAGATTATTAGTATTAATATCATTAGAGTATTTATTAATATAAATTAATACAATCTCTTATTATCAATAATAATATAATTATTATAATTCTTAAGATTATTAATATTATTATTAGTTATTATTATTATTAATATAATTGTTATTATTAATAATACAATTATCAATTTTTAGTATTATTGTTATATATAACATTAGTGTATATATTTCATAATAACTATTAACATTATCATTAATAATATTATTATTAATAATGTAATTATGTTACTATTGTTTATATTTTTAAATAGTATTACTATTATAATTACATTTATTAACTAGATTAATTATGATATATATATATATATAATTATATAACAATAATAGATATTCAATTATGAAAATAAATATAAATATATGAATACTGATATATACAAATTATAATTAAATTAAATATATATACATACGCTGAATACAGGTTTATATAAACAAATGCGTATACGAATTATAAATATATACATATAAATATATATGAATTATAAATATAAATACGATAAATTATATGAATAAATACAAAAAAAAAAAATTCGTATTCTGTTTCAAATCACTATCAACCTTTTGAGAATTTGTTTTCTGTCTTCAATTAGTATCACTCAGTGTTAAAAAGAATCCAAATCTGTTAGCAATCCAATCGTCCTTTATTTATTTTTTATTTTTTTTTGTGTACGAACGATCATGGCTGTCAAATTCAATTTGGCTATATGTGAAACAAATTCGGTTGTTAATGGAAAGGGGACGACACACATTGTCATCCACGAGTCACAGAAATTAATAACTATCTTCTTTCTTACTCAAATTAAACAGAAAAAGGATGAACACAGAGATATACTCTGCACGAACTCCTTTTAATCTAGAAATCGATTTTTAATAAAATTTAAAAATCTTTAAATTAGGTCTTGTTAGGAACCTCCTGTGTTAACTATCTGCAAAAACTCAAAAGCCAATTCTTAATATCTAGGGTGAATTTGTGAGTCAAAGCTATAATTAAAAAAAGTCAAAGTTTGTTCTTCATTGAAATTCAAACATGTTTAAATGTTTTAAGTTAAATTGAAGGTACATAAAGTTTCTAGAGAAAATATTAAATCTTTTTCATGTTAAAATCATTACCTAAAACTGCCTTAATTTAGAAGTCAAGTGATGAGGTTGGGATGTTCATCGCGAGCCTGAAACACAGCAGGTTTTATTATTTAATTTTATTTTCTTTTCTTTCCTTGCTTATTGATCAGTTGCATCAAATACAGATTATGTAAAATTAAATTTCAAGTTTTAAATTCAAACTTTAAAAGTCAGTCTAGTTGTTTTTCCGGTCGATCAATGCTTTGAAGAAGAAGGAAAGTAGGGAATAAAGAAATACGGTTTATAAATATTTGGGTATGGTTTTAAATCAGAAAAAGTTAACGAATCTGATGGTGATAGTTGTTTGTGGGTAAACGAGGGGTCTCGGGTTCGAGCCCGGGCAAGGGTAGCTAATTGTTTTTGAGACTCTTTTCATGTGAGGTAGCTCTCTAATTTTATTATTATTATTATTATTATTATTATTATTATTATTATTATTATTATTATTATTATTATTATTATTATTATTATTATTATTATTATTATTATTATTATTATTATTATTATTATTATTATTATTATTATTATTATTATTATTATTATTATTGTTGTTGTTGTTGTTGTAAATTACCATTATTACTAATATCATTAATGTGTTTAATAGAACAAATAAAAGTATTATTATTATGGTTATTATTAGTATAACTATTATTAACATATTAGTATGATTATTACTATTATCTGTAATAACAAAATATGTATCATTTATAAATGTTAGTACCATTAATATAAATATAATTATAATTATTAATATCATATTTATGATTATTATTAATATATGTATTACTATTATTATTACGATTAGGATTAAGAATTGATGTTATGGCAGCCTTAGTTATTAATCTAAAAATTAAACATGAAGACTATGATTATGATTAATATATGTATTGTTATTAATATTACTTATTAATAAGTATTAGGTATTGGTATAAAAGCTGTTATTTTTATTATCATTATTAATAAACTTTTCACTTTAGTTAAAATTACTGTTATTATTATTATAAGATTTGTTATTAAAAATTAACACTAATATTAATATTAATAAAAGCACTAATATTATTGTCATTATTACTAATACTAGTATTATCATTATCAATATTCTAAATCACTACTAATATTATTTTGTTATTATTATTATTACTATCTTTAGCAAACAAATGAATTACGTACATAAATATATATATTTAACGCATATAATATAACAAAATTTAATATTTTTATATACAAAATGAACATATAAAATATATATATTACTAACATAAAAATGATATAATTAATAAATTCATATATATATATATACATATATATATATACATATATATATACATATATATATATATACATATATATATATATATATATATATATATATATGTGTGTGTGTGTGTGTGTGTGTGTTCAACTACAACCATGAATATTAATAAATACACAAATGAAATAGGTTCGTGAATCTGAGGTCAATCCTGCATTGTTCAAAATAGCCATATGTATTTTTACTACAAAATACATTAGGTGAGTTTCATTTGCTCCCTTTTTACTCATTAAATTTTTGGGCTGAGAATACATGCAAATGCTTTATTAACTGTTTTACAATATTTATATGTGTGAGTTTCATTATTCTCTTTTTAAATGCTTTTTCTATATATATTTTTGGGACTGAGAATACATGTGCTGCTTTATAAATGTTTTACAAAATAGACATAAGTAATCTGAACTACATTCTATGGTTGAATTATCGAAATCGAATATGCCCCTTTTTATTAAGTCTGGTAATCTAAGAATTAGGGAACAGACACCCTAATTGACGCGAATCCTAAAGATAGATCTATGGGCCTGACGAACCCCATCCAAAGTACCGGATGCTTTAGTACTTCGAAATTTATATCATGTCCGAAGGAGGATCCCGGAATGATAGGGGATATTCTTATATGCATCTAGTTAATGTCGGTTACCAGGTGTTCAATCCATATGAATGATATTTTGTTTCTATGCATGGGACGTTTATTTATGAGAATTTGGAATATGAAATCTTGTGGTCTATTAAATTATTGAAATGATTATTTATGTTAAACTAATGAACTCACCAACCTTTTGGTTGATACTTGAAAGCATGTTTATTCTCAGGTACGAAAGAAATCTTCTGCTGTGCATTTGCTCATTTTAAAGATATTATTTGGAGTCATTCATGGCATATTTCAAAAAACGTTGCATTCGATTCGTTGAGTTCATCAAGATTATTATTACGTCAATTATAGTTAGATATATTATGAAATGATATGAATGCCTTCAAATTTTTGATGTAATGGAAGATTGTCTTTTCAAAAACGAATGCAATGTTTGTAAAATGTATCATAAAGAGGTTAAGTACCTCGCGATGTAATCAACTGATGTGAATCGTTTATAATCGATATGGACTTCGTCCGGATGGATTAGGACGGGTCCTTTCAGTTGGTATCAGAGCGGTAGTCTTAGTGAACCAGGTCTTGCATTAGTGTGTCTAACTGATAGTCGATAGGATGCATTAGTGAGTCTGGACTTCGACCATGTCTGCATGTCAAAAGTTTTGCTTATCATTTCTAGTCGGAAATCACCTGCTTATCATTCCTAATCTAGACATATCTTAATGCATGGATTGCATGAATAGTGTATAGACAAAATTCGTATCTTAGCGTATCTGCTAATTTATATCTTAGCATATCTGTTACTGTAGACTTTGCCTGACAACTTCCGTAGATTCCTCCGTAACTTATGGGATTTTAGTATTATATATGCATATGTAAATTATGTATTGCAGGGTACTAATCTACATCCTATAATCTAATTCTTATCGAAAATCCTTCATCTGATCGTACGAGATGAATCCCTCAACCAGATCGAGTCCCTCAGATTCCGATAACTATTCTGATAGTTATTCCGACAGCTATTCCGATATGGATTTCCACTCGAACTCCGAAAGCAGTATAACCAGAATGAATCAACCAATCAGTCATCCCTAATTCATCTGATGAGTTCGTAGTCGACTTAAACAATGGAGACGAGAAGAAGGCGACCCTTTCCATCCTCTTGGCGAAGAACCTGAAGACCCTACCGGCGAATCTATCCGAAACACCATTTTCAGCCTCATTTCCAGAGTAGTTCGACTAGGTTATATTCTATATATAATTCTAAACCTTATTCATTCACCCGTTCCTACCGACAATCATCCCGGAATAATAGAAGAAGTCAACAAACTTCGCGCTCTAAAAATAAATTTGGAGAACATGGTGCAAAACGTACCAGCTTCAGCAACATCACCAGCGCCAACAGTACTATTACCACCACCAACAAAAACCGCATCGCAAACCTCAACTTCACAATCTGTCACACGAACATCAACGTCATACGTACCATAGATACCAAGGAATACCAATAAAAACAAACGAGGAAGTATTGATTCATAACTTCATTAAAGAAACCTTTTGCAAAGATTATGTAATCTCTAAAGTCTTAGAGATTATCTATTCTAACCCTAACCAGAAATCAGATGAGTGAACCAAAAATGATAGAAGGAAGAGTAGAAACCCTGACAAGAATGATGCATGATTCGCAAACTAGACTTATTTTACCAGCAGCGTCAACAGTACTGTTAACATCACCAGTACATTCAGTGCCATCAGCATCGTCAGAATCAGCAACACCTATAACATCAAAAGCTCCACCAGCTCAAGAATCAACGTGGACACCATTACGAATCAATAGCACAAATCTTGTATCAACGAGTTATGAAGTATTAACTCATTGACACTGAAGAATTTATATGTATATCTTATATATATAAATTTTTAAACCATAATAAATCTTTCCGTACTAAGCTATTATGTGTGAATCTTAACTACTCGGTTAATTCATACTACTAATATGCTACAATGTACATCATTCGATAACAACTTAACCATTGTTAACTGCAATCTCTGTTTCAATTTAATGAATTCCATTTCATAATAATCAAGCGTATTATTCAAATATATGTTTGATTTTACACTTTCACCATCGATGTACTCAAAACTTTTCAGATAACATCATTCGTATCTTGTGAAGTTGACAAGAATTCCACGAACACCAACATCACGCGAAGTATAAATTCATAATATTATTGAAGAAATACTCTGTAAAAGTGATGTAATTTCTAAAGTTTTTAGAGATTATGCAATTCTAGATGTAACCGTAAATCAAATGAGTTTAATATTAACTCATTAAATCTATATTACATCTTAAGAAAATATATATGTAAGTATATTTCGAAAAATATTGTAATTAAAAATTCTTTTGTACCAACTGTTAATGGTGAAAATATTTCAACGGGTAGGTAATACCCAAGGAATATTCAGATTTCAGATTAATAAGTTGCACTGTACATTCTTCGAAGCTGATTCAACAGGCGTTTATTATCCTACTTACATTCACCGATATACGTATCCGTTCACCATAGAATAACCATTTTCATTCAATTTCATATTTGGATTTTGAATTAACAAAATCCAACAAGTGGCATGATGAAGAAAACATTGGACAAAATAAAAATTTGCTAGAAACAAACAATTTAAATATGAGAAATTCTATTAAGAATCCACGCTAACTGTTCCTAGCTAACTATTCCTAGCTAACTGATTACATTTTATTTATTGCATTTTAATTATTGCAATTTACATTCTCGCAATTTTATTTATCGTCATTTAAATTTTCTGCTATTTATTTTACGCACTTTAAATATCGGGACACGTATACAAGGTTTTGACATATCATATCGACGTATTTATATATATTTTTTGGAATAACCATAGACACTCTATATGCAGTAATGATTGAGTTCTCTATACAGGGTTGAGGTTAATTCTACAATAATATATATAATTTGAGTTGTGATCAAGTCTGAGACATGTACACGGGTCACGATACGTATTAATTTATTCGAATATTATATATTAAATTATATATGAATTATTGGACTGTCAACTGAGGACTATCAACATTAGACAATTAAAATGAATTAAAATATTAATTATAACATATGAAACAAAGCAATTCTTCAAGTTTGCCACTTGACTTCATCTTAAATCTTGACGATTACGATCTGCGTTTAAACCTTTCATGATACTTGAAAACACCTCAATCGAGAGGATGAACCAACCGCACTTCATCTACGGAAGAAAAGATCGATTCATATAGTTATGCACCTGAAAACATTCGAAACTTAAGTAAACGTTTAACACGTATCTGTACTAGCTCCTTTGGCGTTGTTATTAACGAAAATAACTTTACAACTCTTTTTCACAATAGCCAATTTTGTCATAGCTCCAACAAGTCAACTTCGACTCTTCGTTTGAAATAACCTTGTTATAATTTTGATATATATGCGTGCTCTTTTATTGTTACCGGGGAACCTTTCATATTCCATCATGTAACCATCAGCGTTTAATCATCTAAAAACACAATTCTCTTGAAACCACTTCGGAATGATAACCGATGATTCAGATATCGTAGCATTAAATGCAGAGGAAACAGAAAAATTGTAGATGGTTAAAACGGTCAAAAGTTTGATGATAAAGAAGAGAGTGTTGGGAACGCTCGATAGAAAATTTGGTACTGAAAAAAATAGATTGAGCTACCCATGAAGGAGACCAAGGATAAATACAAGGGCCAAACCCTATATTCAAAGGATCCAGGTAATTCTAGGTTCGATGAAATTTTTAGAGAATATCTTGCTCCGAGGTCATGTTAAAACCTTGTGAAAAATCTTTCTTCATCAACCATCGAACTTAGATATTCCAAAATATCATCATAAATATCTTCGATATTTCTGTGGATATTTTCATAAATATTCTCGTTCAAAATTATATACCTCTTCGTGCTACCTGTAATATATTATATTGGTAATTTCTGTAAAAGCTAAGTATAAACTATGAATGAATTCTGAAGTAGTGTTGGGAACTGAAGCATGAGTTAGTATAATATAATGACACTTGATCAACGTGATTATATTACAGTAAGTCATGCTGAGTTCTAATGGGATGTGAATATTCACAGAATCTTAACGTCATCACGTGCCATGTTACATAACTCTTTCATTCAACTTAACTTCTAAACATATCAAGAAAATATATTCTTGATAGTTCTATTTTCAGTGATCCTGGAAATTTGACAAATCAAATCGTGCTAATATGTTCTTTCTTGTTTAGAACATGATGTTCATTCGAAACTCCATACTTATGAATTCTGGACCGTTAATCATTTTACTAGAGGTCAAGAAGATAATAAAAAGGCAAAGAGCTCCAAAATATAAGAGAAAAATATAAAGCCCAATAACAACACGGAGATTACAAATCGTGGATATTAATACGAATAACAATATAAAGACACGGTATAATTAAGAATAGTATCACCCCAAGGTAATAGTAGAAGTAAATGGATTCTTCTGATGAAAGATTGAAAAGAAGGATGACAGAAATAATAATTAGGAAAATATTAGGGATTAGAACTGGACTAAGCATTTTCACAATCTTTTGGATGTATGAACTAAGAAAGAAAGTATAGGAATGCTGAGGATAATGGAACGGAAGAGCTCAATTTATAATGAAAATATCAGATAGAGTAATCAAGGCAGATCACCGTATTTAATTATAGAGATCTTAATTTCCTTACTCGCCGAAGAATCAAATCTTTTAGATTTCGAAGTTTTTCTTTAAATCCCTTGAATTCCGGAATTTAACCCTGACTCTGTCAAAAGATTTGGCGCACCTCATTTTCTAAAATCAACCGTGACTACGTTACTAGTTAAGACGAACTTGCATTTACTCATTTCATTCTTTCGTGATAGCTTCACTCGTACTCTTCGAGTAATCGAATCATTTTATCTATATTACTCAATAATGATAAAACTCTATTTATCAACTCATATTTGTCATGAAAACATTTTTATTGTTAGCCATGACCACCTCACTCAAATTTCGGGACGAAATTTCTTTAACGGGTAGGTACTGTGATGACCCGGAAATTTTCCATCAAATTTAAACTTTAATCTCTATATGTTTTCGACACGATAAGCAAAGTCTGTAATGTTGAGTCTCGGAAATTTTAAAATTTTATTCATGTAATAAAGTACCTTTGACTATTTCCCGACGATTCACGAACAAATAAATTATGTATATATATATATATATATATATATATATATATATATATATATATAAGATTTCTATTAATAACCATTATATTGAAACATTTATAAAATTTATAAATATTAAATATTCAATATAGAATACAACATAATATATTACAAATATGATATAATTAATAATTGTAATATATTAAATTATAAGTTAAAATATAGTTAGTACATTAGTTGTTATTATAATTATTCTTTGTATCATTAAAAGTATAACATAAAATTTATTACATGTAATTTGTTAGATGATTATTATGATTACCTTTATCAAGATTATTAGTATTAATATCATTAGAGTATTTATTAATAAAAATTAATACAATCTCTTATTATCAATAATAATATAATTATTATAATTCTTAAGATTATTAGTATTATTATTAGTTATTATTATTATTAATATAATTGTTATTATTAATAATACAATTATCAATTTTTAGTATTATTGTTATATATAACATTAGTGTATATATTTCATAATAACTATTAACATTATCATTAATAATATTATTATTAATAATGTAATTATGTTACGATTGTTTATATTTTTAAATAGTATTACTATTATAATTACATTTATTAACTAGATTAATTATGATATATATATATATATAATTATATAACAATAATAGATATTCAATTATGAATACTGATATATACAAATTATAATTAAATTAAATACATATACATACGATGAATACAGGTTTATATAAACAAATGCGTATACGAATTATAAATATATACATACATAAATACGATCAATTATATGAATAAATACAAAAAAAAAAAAAATAATAAATTTCGTATTCTGTTTCAAATCACTATCAACCTTTTGAGAATTTGTTTTCTGTCTTCAATTAGTATCACTCAGTGTTAAAAAGAATCCAAATCTGTTAGCAATCCTATCGTCCTTTATTTATTTTTTTATTTTTTATTTTTGTGTATGAACGATCATGGCTGTCAAATTCAATTTGGCTATATGTGAAACAAATTCGGTTGTTAATGGAAAGGGGACGACACACATTGTCATCCACGAGTCACAGAAATTAATAACTATCTTCTTTCTTACTCAAATTAAACAGAAAAAGGATGAACACAGAGATATACTCTGCACGAACTCCTTTTAATCTAGAAATTGATTTTTAATAAAATTTAAAAATCTTTAAATTAGGTCTTGTTAGGAACCTCCTGTGTTAACTATCTGCAAAAACTCAAAAGCCAATTCTTAATATCAAGTGTGAATTTGTGAGTCAAAGCTATAATTAAAAAAAGTCAAAGTTTGTTCTTCATTGAAATTCAAACATGTTTAAACGTTTTAAGTTAAATTGAAGGTACATAAAGTTTCTAGAGAAGATATTAAATCTTTTTCATGTTAAAATCATTACCTAAAACTGCCTTAATTTTGAAGTCAAGTGATGAGGTTGGGATGTTCATCGCGAGCCTGAAACACAGCAGGTTTTATTATTTAATTTTGTTTTCTTTTCTTTCCTTGCTTGTTGATCAGTTGCATCAAATATAGATTATGTAAAATTAAATTTCAAGTTTTAAATTCAAACTTTAAAAGTCAGTCTAGTTATTTTTCCGGTCGATCAATGCTATGAAGAAGAAGGAAAGTAGGGAATAAAGAAATACAATTTATAATTATTTGGGTATGGTTTTAAATCGGAAAAACTGGACGGATCAGATGGTGATAGTTGTTTGTGGGTAAACGAGGGGTCTCGGGTTCGAGCCCGGGCAAGGGCAGCTAATTGTTTTTGAGACTCTTTTCATGTGAGGTAGCTCTCTAATTTTATTATTATTATTATTATTATTATTATTATTATTATTATTATTATTATTATTATTATTATTATTATTATTATTATTATTATTATTATTATTATTATTATTATTATTATTATTATTATTATTATTATTATTATTTTTATTATTATTATTATTGTTGTTGTTGTTGTAAATTACCATTATTACTAATATCATTAATGTGTTTAATAGAACAAATAAAAGTATTATTATTATGGTTATTATTAGTATAACTATTATTAACATATTAGTATGATTATTACTATTATCTGTAATAACAGAATATGTATCATTTGTAAATGTTAGTACCATTAATATAAATATAATTATAATTATTAATATCATATTTATGATTATTATTAATATATGTATTACTATTATTATTACGATTAGGAATAAGAATTGATGTTATGGCAGCCTTAGTTATTAATCTAAAAATTAAACATGAAGACTATGATTATGATTAATATATGTATTGTTATTAATATTATTTATTAATAAGTATTAGGTATTAGTATAAAAGCTGTTATTTTTATTATCATTATTAATAAACTTTTCACTTTAGTTAAAATTACTGTTATTATTATTATAAGATTTGTTATTAAAAATTAACACTAATATTAATATTAATAAAAGCACTAATATTATTGTCATTATTACTAATACTAGTATTATCATTTGTAACATCCCGCCTTTTTCCATTTACTTTTCCGTTATACTAATTTAAACTCCGTTATATGTTTATAACATCTCCCGTTAATACGCGTTTTAAATTATCTCGTTTAGGTAATTCACGCACTCGATTCAAATTAGAGGGACTAAACTTGCCAAGAGGCCAAAGATTTGACTAGGTCAACTAGTCAAACCTTCAACCTCCTCCTCTCATTTCAACATCTCCATCTTTCTTCTACTCCCTTTTTCTCTCAAGAACACCAACAAGAATTCATCATCTAAATTCGGATTAGGAAGCTAGCAACAAAACAAATTACAAATTCGTGATCCTTGCTTCTTCCTCTTCGATTCCATACCGATTTCATTACATTTGGGTAACTTTCTAAAATCACTAGATTTTGTGTTCTTTATGTTTTTAACTTATAAAAGTGTTAATTATTGTCTATAGCTCAAGTTTAACATGATCATATGATTTATATGCTCGATCTCGTTGTTTTAGAGTAACTAGCATGAACTTGAATTTTGGTGTGTTGTTCTTGAATTTTGGATGATCATATGTTGTTAGATGTTAAAAGTTCATGTTCTAATTGTGTTCCTAGTATCACTAGCTTCAATTTGATGTGTAGGTTGCTTTAGAAAAGTTCATGAACTTGATTTATGATTTTGGTGAATTTGGGTTAGGGTTTGATGAACTTGAAATGGACTTTTGATGCATTGAATACCATGGATTATTGTTGGTAAGTGTTTAGTTGGATTGTATGCTTGATTACCTTCGAAACGGCATATCATTCATGTAAATTGGTTGCCCGAATCATTGAATTGCATTTATGAACTTGTATGCGATTAATGTTGAGCATTAGATGCGGTTTTGGTTGTTATAATAGGTAGATTGATTGATGAAATGTGTTTAGTTGTCTTCCTCGTCAAATTACCTTCCCAACGGTATAAAATACTTGACTTGATTGTTTGCGGATCATAAATTGTGTTTATTTGGTTTTTGGTTCGTGCACTTAGAAGGTTTCTGCATCAGACTTGAATACCAATCTGGACGCCATCCAGACCCTTGGACGCTGTCCCAGATTTCAAGGCTGGACACCGTCCAGATACTTGGACGCCATCCCAGTCTTTAAATCTGGATGCCGTCCAGACAATCTGGACGCCGTCCAGACAATCTGGACGCCGTCCAGATACACTGGCAGGCTTCTGTCTTCGCTGGTCATTTTACGGAAAATGTTTGCTATGCTATGGACCTCCGATTCACATGTAACTTGTTCTAACATGCTCATACATGATTAAAAACCTCAGAAAAATAGTTCGGGACCCGACCCGAATGTGTTGACTTTTTCGTTGACTTTGACCGAACAAAGTTTAACTTTTTGTTAAACTTAACCAAATGATTATGCAACCTTCCTAACTTGTTTCTATACTTGTATCTTGCATGAAACTTGACAATTTGATTTCACATGCTACATAATCGAGTCGTAACGAGCCGTAGGACTAATTGAACATCTTTGACCTATCGTGTTTACCGTTATTGATACAACCTATTTGTTTAGGTCAAGACTAGCATTGTTCTTTGCACACGTTACTTGTCAAAGTACTTATTTACTCTTCCGCTCAAGGTGAGATCATAGTCCCACTTTTACTCTTTTGAAACTTACATTTGAGATGAGAAAACATAAACGTTCCTTTTTAACTAAGTGAACACAAGTACAGGAAAACAAACATTCTACATACGAGTTTGAACAAAAATCCTCAATTCGATTATCATTAGTTACACTTGCCGGGTGTAAGCGAGAACTTATGTTATATGGCCATATGGGTTTGACAAACCCTCATTCAAATAGTTCGCTACCGTTTACGAATGAAATGTATTTTCGAGAAACAGTGTATGTTCTAACACTATTGTGATGGGGTTCTATGGAAGGAATGTTAAGCATTGATAATTGGGTGCTCGTGAAACAAACTTTTGGAATGTATTACTATTATCTCATTGTTGCAAATCTTGTGGTTCACTTGTACTTACTTACTCAAACCTATGATTTCACCAACATTTTCGTTGACAGATTTCTATGTTTTTCTCAGGTCCTTGAACGATACATGATACATGCTTCCGCTCATTATTTTGATACTTGCATTGGATGTGGAGTATATATGCATACATGGAGCGTCTTTTGGCTACTTTTAAATTGTGTCGCATAAGTTTCATTTGTACTTATAACTTTGTAACGTAACTTGTGGTGGAACTATTCTTGTAAACTTTGAACAATCTTTACATTTGAAATGAATGCGACATATCTTTTGGGTCAAATCGTTGTTTTAAATACTTATGACCACGTAACGGGACCTAAGTAGACGGCGCCGTCAATGACGATTTTGTCGGGTCGCTACAGATGGTATCAGAGCTGGTTTATCCTTAGCCGTAAAGGTAGTCACGCGCGCCGGCTGTCAGGCCGGGCACCCGAACGGACTATGTTTTTTGGCAGGTTAATCGTAGAGGGGGTTCTCACAGTGTTACCTGTGACGAAGCATTGACTCTTACCCCTTGCGATCCCTTGGAATTTGAGGGTTGGCAGTTTGGCAGAAATGCGGGCTGTAAAATCAGTGTCTGAGGTACACTCAGTGGTCACCAAGAGGTTAGCTGGAAAGGCACTGGGTGAGTTTCTACCCCATCTGTCGTTACAGATGGTATCAGAGCATTGGTTGTAGGGATTTAGAGTTCATTGGTGTCAACCTCGAGTCATAGGGTACATTGGTGAGTCTAGACTACAACCGGCATATAGACTTGAAGTAGGAATTACTTGACTACTTGTACATTTATACTCGAACGCTTCTACTCATATCTACTCTTAGTTCATCTTAATCTCACATTGTTTAATTTGATTGACACGCCACCTTGACTATATGAAATGATGTCGAATGCACATATGAATCAGGGTAATATAATTTCCGGGATTATATTACGGTGACTCATATGAACGTTCCGACATTGTGGCATAAAGAATTTAAGGCGAGTCAAGGAAAATTTTCTCTCTATCTTTATTCCATATCATGGTTAGTGTTATTTAGAATACTAACCAACGGTATTCTTGTGTCTTGAAGGAACAATGGCTCGTCGACGCGCTCCTCCCGAAACTCCCGAACAAGCTCTACAACGAATGATAGCCACCGCCGTGGATGCGGCCATGGCCGGTCACTCTTCCAACAACAATAATAATAACAACCACAACAACAACAACAACAACAACAATGGTGCCAGTAACTCAAACGAAGGGTGCTCCTATAAATCCTTCATGGGGTGCAAACCTCACACTTTTGATGGAACCGGGGGACTGGTCGTGCTCACCCGATGGTTTGAGCAAACGGAAGCCGTCTTTAGCATAAGCGGTTATCGGGACCAAGACAAAGTCAAATACTCCACTCACACCTTCGCCGGTGTCGCTCTTACATGGTGGAATACTTATGTACAATCGGTGGGTACCGATGAAGCTCACGCCCTCTCTTGGGCCGACTTGAGGGAAAAAATGATTGTCGAATATTTCCCTCGTGAAGAAACCCGAAGGCTAGAACAAGAGCTAAGAACTTTAAAGGCGATCGGAAATGATCTCAAGGCTTATAATCAACGATTTTCCGAACTAGCCTTGATGTGCCCAAATCTTGTGAACCCCGAAGCTTTAAGGGTTGAACTTTACATGGATGGTCTTCCAAAGAGTATCAAACACGGAGTAATGTCATCCAAACCCACTAATCATCAAGAAGCTTTGAACATGGCCCGCAAATTGATAGAAACGGTTGATGAAATCGTAGTTCCGGCACCTAAGGCCGAGGATAAATCGGGCGGCAACAAAAGAAAGTGGGAACCCTCCCAATCAAGCAACAACAACTTTGCTAAGAAGCCTTACACCTCCGATGGCAAGAAGGGTTATGCCGGGAACCTACCTCTTTGCAACAAATGCAACAAACATCACTTTGGTGAATGTGGCAAGTTAAGTTGCCACCGGTGCCAAGGAGTTGGTCATAAGGCCAATGAGTGTAAAAGTGTTGCCCCCATCGCTCAAAAGGGGCCCAATGCACCAAAAACGGGCACTTGTTATGAATGTGGCCAAACGGGCCATTATAGAAATGCATGACCGAAGAGGAAAGATAACCCCAATACGCGCGGCCGAGCTTTCAACATCAACACCGAGGAAGCCCGAGATGATAATGAATTAGTCACGGGTACGTTTCTTCTCAACAACACTTATGTTACTTGTTTATTCGATTCGGGTGCCGATAAGAGTTTTGTATCCAAGACTTTGACTCATTCTTTTAATACTCCACCACGTCCACTAGATACCACTTATACCATTGAAGTGGCCAACAGAAAACTATTGAGTGCCGACACATATTACCGGGGGTGTACGTTAAACATTTTGGGTAATGAGTTTGAAATCGACTTGATACCCATGGAACTAGGTAGCTTCGATGTAATAATCGGTATGAATTGGCTAGCCAAAATGAAATCTCACATCCTTTGTGATCTTAATGCAATCCGAATCCCTATCGAGAATGGTGAACCTTTGATCGTCTATGGCGATAAGAGTTGCACCGGACTCGACCTCGTTTCGTGTATTAAAGTTAGAAAACTACTCCGTAAGGGTTGTTTTGCGATCCTTACTCACGTTAAGAAAGTCGAGTCCGATGAGAAGCACATCGATGATGTGCTAATTGTTAGTGACTATTCCGATGTATTTCCCGACGAATTGCCAGGTCTTCCACCTCATCGACCGGTTGAATTCCAAATCGATCTTATTCCGGGAGCCGCACCCGTAGCATGTGCACCATATAGACTCGCTCCATCCGAAATGCAAGAATTACAAAGTCAAATCCAAGAACTACTTGATCGTGGTTTTATCCAACCTAGCCATTCACCTTGGGGCGCTCCGATTTTGTTTGTTAAAAAGAAAGACGGATCCCTACGAATGTGCATTGACTATCGTGAACTAAACAAATTGACGGTTAAGAACCGATATCCTCTTCCTCGCATCGATGACCTCTTAGATCAATTACAAGGGTCTTGTGTATATTCAAAAATCGATCTCCGCTCGGGTTATCATCAATTGAGGGTTAAGGGAGAAGATATCTCCAAAACCGCCTTCCGAACTCGTTATGGTAGTTATGAATTTCTTGTAATGCCATTTGGTCTCACTAACGCATCGGCGGTGTTCATGGATCTTATGAACCGCGTGTGCAAACCGTATCTTGACAAATTCGTTATCGTGTTCATCGATGATATTTTAGTCTATTCAAAAAGCGAAGAAGAACACGAGGAACACCTCCGACTTGTGCTTGAACTTTTAAGACAAGAACAACTCTATGCCAAATTCTCCAAGTGTGAATTTTGGTTAAAGGAAGTTCAATTTCTTGGTCATGTTGTAAGTGACCAAGGTATTAAAGTCGATCCAACGAAAATCGAAGCCATTAGTAAATGGGAGACTCCTACTACTCCTACTCATATCCGTCAATTCTTGGGTCTCGCCGGATACTACCGTAGATTCATCAAGGATTTTTCTTTGGTTGCTCGTCCTCTAACCACGTTAACTCATAAGGGAAGAAAATTCGTTTGGGCAACCGAACATGAATCCGCATTCCAAATCTTGAAAACGAAGCTAACCACCGCTCCTATCTTGTCACTTCCCGAAGGCAATAATGACTTTGTTGTATATTGCGATGCGTCGAAACATGGTTTTGGGTGTGTATTGATGCAACGAACGAAAGTCATTGCTTATGCTTCTCGACAACTCAAAATTCATGAACGAAACTACACGACGCATGATCTCGAACTCGGAGCCGTTGTCTTTGCACTTAAAATGTGGAGACACTATCTTTATGGAACCAAGAGTACTATCTTTACCGACCACAAAAGTCTCCAACACATTTTCGATCAAAAGCAACTAAACATGAGACAACGAAGTTGGATTGAAACCTTAAAGGATTACGATTGCGAGCTTCGTTACCATCCCGGGAGGGCAAATGTAGTAGCCGATGCCTTAAGTCAAAAAGAAAGAGCGGTGCATCTTCGTGTCCGAGCCTTAAAAATCACCATCCACACAAACCTTAATAGCCAAATTCGGGTAGCCCAAGATGAGGCTCTCAAGGATGAAAACCTTTCACACGAGCTCTTGAACATTCTCGTCTCTCGATTCGAAATTAGGGAGACCGGACTCCGATATTACGCCGGAAGGATTTGGGTGCCTAGTTATGGGGACCTACGAAGCCTTATTTTAGATGAAGCCCATAAGTCACGATACTCGATTCACCCCGGTGCCAATAAGATGTACCACGACCTTAAACAACTATATTGGTGGCCGAACATCAAAAGGGACGTAGCTACTTATGTTTCCAAGTGTTTGACATGTTCCAAAGTCAAAGCCGAACACCAAAGACCGTCCGGACTACTTCAACAACCCGAGATCCCGCAATGGAAGTGGGAAAGGATAACGATGGATTTTATCACCAAGCTACCAAAAACGACGGGCGGTTATGATACCATTTGGGTTATTGTTGACTGTCTCACTAAATCCGCACACTTCCTTGCCATGAAAGAAACGGACAAAATGGAGAAACTTGCACAACTTTACATTAAGGAGATCGTAGCCCGACACGGTGTGCCTTTATCGATTATCTCCGACCGAGATGGCCGTTTCGTTTCTAGATTTTGGCGTACATTGCAAGAAGCGTTGGGAACGCGTTTAGACATGAGCACCGCATATCATCCTCAAACCGATGGACAAAGCGAACGTACAATTCAAACCTTAGAGAACATGTTACGAGCTTGCGTGGTTGATTTCGGAAAAGCTTGGGACAAGCACTTACCTCTCGCCGAGTTCTCTTATAACAATAGTTATCACGCGAGTATTAAAGTCGCACCTTTTGAAGCGCTATATGGCCAAAAATGTCGTTCACCTCTTTGTTGGGCCGAAGTAGGCGACGTACAAATCACCGGACCCGAACTCATTCACGAAACCACCGAGAAGATCGTTCAAATTCGAGATAGGCTTCGGACGGCCCGGAGTCATCAAAAGTGCTATACCGACAAAAGAAGCAACGACCTTGAATTTCAAGTCGGTGACTGCGTCATGTTAAAAGTCGCACCTTGGAAGGGTGTAATCCGTTTTGGGAAACGACGGAAGCTAAATCCGCGGTATATTGGTCCTTTCGAAATCTTGGAGCGTATTGGAACCGTTGCTTATCGTTTAGATCTTCCGCCTCAATTGAACTCCGTTCATCCTACCTTCCATGTATCTAACTTGAAAAAGTGTCTTGCCGAACCCGATATCGTCATCCCTCTCGAGGAACTTACTATTGATGACAAACTTCATTTTGTGGAGGAACCGGTTGAAATTGTGGACACCTCCGTCAAGACATTGAAACAAAGCCGAATCCCGATTGTTAAAGTCCGTTGGAACGCCAAAAGGGGACCCGAGTTTACTTGGGAAAGACAAGATCAAATGCAAAGGAAGTATCCTCATCTATTCGTGAATTCGGAAACGCAAGATCTCGAGGAAGAAACAACGACTACTACGCCTACTTAAATTTCGGGACGAAATTTCTTTTAAGGAGTAGGTAATGTAACATCCCGCCTTTTTCCATTTACTTTTCCGTTATACTAATTTAAACTCCGTTATATGTTTATAACATCTCCCGTTAATACGCGTTTTAAATTATCTCGTTTAGATAATTCACGCACCCGATTCAAATTAGAGGGACTAAACTGTTGGGATTTAACAAGTTCATAATACACTTAAACCATTTTAAGAATAAGAAAGCGGAAGCATGTTAATTACCAATTTTATGCTTGTTAAACTTTAACCAATTAAAGTTAAATCCCAATTAGGATCAAGTTATGAAATATACTTACAAACTACAAGCAAGAAAAGAGTTTGTACCTACTCTAAGCTTGTTGATAGATGATGATGAAGATGATGATGAATGGAGCTCCAAAAGTATGAAACCTCAAGTTGTTATACCCCAAACTTATGCACCAACACCCTAGCTTTTGGTTAGGATTTAATGACACTTTAAATGAACTTGAAAATGGACCAAAGACCCTTCTTTGTGAGCTGAATATTTTCGGCCAGAATGAGCTGAAAACCAGCAGATTTCAAGTGTGTTTTGATATGTTTTGAATGCATGTGTTGGACTTTGAAAGCCTTGGTACATATGCATCTTAAACATGGAAGTAATGAGCTATATTACCAAGCTAAAACCTCTCCCTTTTGCTGTTAAAAACGTCCAGCATGCTGTCCAGAAAATTCAGAGACTTTTTGGACTTGTGAGAGGTTTTCTTAAGTCAAAAATGCTTGGTTAATTGAACTCACATGCACATGAGGGAAAGTGTTATTAAAAGTAACAAGGAATAAGCATGGGATGGACTTCTTGGAGTCCCAAAATCTGCCCACACTTGTATATATTATATCAAGTTTTGTAATTTATAAAACTTGTAATAATATTAACATGCATTTATATAAAACTTGTATAAAGTATAATGCATTTGTTAAGTTACTTTTATTTTATAAACCAATTTATAAAATATAACACAACATAACTATTTAAACCTATAAATAATTATATATAAATTATCCAAATAATTTATCTCAAGTGATTACATTTTAGAAAACCCATTTTCTAAAATCCAAGTGTCGCGTATTTATTTAACGATCCATTCGTTAAGATTAAATACTTATAAGGTGTCGGTAAGTTTGTTATTGGGTATGACCCGACTTGGATCATAACATATTAGCCACATTAATTTAATATGTCTCTCGGGCATACGAAATACCTTCAATCTCCCACTTGCACGAGAAACATAAGAAATTAATGCAAGTGATGGATACAGCCTAACACACTGTCCATCACCCCTAATATGTTATGACTTTGTGCCATTCAATAACATCATCCCCTTCGAGCTCCTTACTCGAACTGATATATAGGTGAATCTTATCATTATATCCTTTCATCCTAGATGTCATGTCAAATCCAAGAGATACAGAGTGATCACTCTCTTATAGATTTAACTTTATCAGGCCTTAGACATCTGACTCTCAACGAATAAGAGGGACAAATTCCATCTTGACTACATACGTCCTAGATACACACTTTTGTATTATACCTGAGTTCTTCCTTATGTACTACCATATTTCAGAATAGCAAGGAAAGAATCAAGGCATAATACTCGATGAATATCAGAACCCAATATGTATCTCAGGTCAGAGGATACGATGATATTCGCCTTTACTCAAGATTACATGTGATCAACCACAAAGGCTCCATACAGTAAATCTTGAGAGCGGGTCTTCCAATATTTGTATCCCACAAATATCTATGAACCTTGGTAGCAACCTTGCCCCACATTCATTCCGTGAATGTATACCAATCCAAGTTCATAATAGTCTAAACCTCACACTTGTTCCGACAAATGTGATCGACTACGGAATTTAGAATAATAGCTTATTCATGGATAAAATATGCAAAATAGGAACATAACTCAAATAAATTAACACCATAGTTATATTAATGAGTTTGAACCACTTCGTTCCGTTACAATACTTAAAACAGATCATAACCAATCACTAGAATATTGAAGCACTAATGCAAAACATGTCCTTCATGTTTTCCTCCATGTAAGAGCTTCATGAGTGGATCCGCTATATTAAGATCTGTGTGAACTTTGCGAATACATATCTTTCCCTTTTCAACTTCATCCCTTATGTAGTTGAATCTTCGCTCAAAGTGACGGGTCTTTTGGTGAGCACGAGGTTCCTTGATTTGAGCAATCACACCCTCGTTATCACAAAAGATCTCAAGAGGGTCCTGAATGGAAGGGACCACTCCTAAGTCGTCGATGAATTTCTTCATCCATGCAGCTTCCTTAGCTGCCAATGAGACGGCGATGTACTCTGATTCTGTAGTGGATAAAGCAACAACCTCCTGTTTCGAACTCTTCCAAGAGACCGCACCACCATTTAACATGAAGACATAACCGGATTGTGATCGAGAGTCATCTCGATCAGTTTGGAAACTCGCGTCCACGTAACCTTTTACGGCGAGTTCCTTCTCACCAGACCCATATATTAGAAACATATCCTTAGTTCTCCTAAGGTATTTCAATATACTTTTAACAGCAATCCAATGACTGTTTCCTGGGTTATTCTGGTATCTACTTGTCAAGCTTAGAGCGCATGACACATCCGGTCTAGTACATATCATCGCATACATGATAGACCCAAAAGCAGATGCGTATGGGACTTTCTTCATTCTCTCTTGTTCATCTTTCGTGGTAGGACACTGAGATGAATTGAGAACGGTTCCTCTTTGAATAGGTACCAAACCTTTCTTAGAGTTTTCCATCTTGAACCTTTTCAAGATTTTATCAATGTATGTACTTTGACTTAAACCTATCAATCTCTTGGATCTATTCCTATAGATCCCTATCCCCAATATGTATTGTGCGTCTCCAAGATCCTTAATGGAGAAGCAACTCTTTAGCCAAGTTTTGACTCCTTGCATTGTGGTAATATCATTCCCAAATAATAATATATCATCCACATATAGCACAAGGAACATTGTAGAGCTCCCACTAGCCTTCTTGTACACACAAGCTTCATCACCATTTTTAATGAAGCCAAATTTCTTTGCCTCTTCATTAAAGCGATGATTCCACATTCTAGATGCTTGTTTCAATCCGTAGATTGATTTCTTCAACTTGCATACCTTTTTAGGATTTTTCGGATCAACAAAACCTTCGGGCTGTACCATATAGACATCTTCCTCAAGATATCCATTTAGGAAAGCGGTTTTGACATCCATTTGCCATATTTCATAGTCATAGTGAGCAGCAATGGCAAATAATGTCCTAATAGACTTTAGCATTGTCACTGGCGAGAAAGTTTCATCATAATCAACCCCTTGAGTTTGAGTGAAACCTTTGCTACAAGTCTAGCTTTGTATGTATCCAAGTTTCCATGTATGTCAGTTTTCTTCTTGAAAGGCCATTTGCAATCAACTAGCTTGGAGCTAGGAGGTTGCACAACAAGTTTCCAAACTTGGTTTTCATACATGGATTGCATCTCGGCGTTCATGGCTTCCTGCCATTTATCTTTATCAATTCTTGATAAAGCATCTTTATAGTTTGTCGGTTCATCCAAATCAACCGTATAGCAACCTTCCACGAGAAACCCATATCTCTCGGGAGGATTACTAATCTTACTAGATCTTCGAACGTCTTGTGTACCTTGATCATCCACTTGATCATTTTCAACATCCTCATGTTGAGTACTAGTGCCAACCAATTGTGTATCATCGGCTTGATCTTGTACCTCTACAAGATCTATCTTCCTTTCACCATCACCTTCCATAAGGAACTTGGTTTCAAGGAACTCCGCTTTCCGAGCAACAAATACGGTTTGCTCGGATGGATCATAGAAGTAATATCCCATGTCATCTTTGGGATATCCTATGAAGATACACTTTGTGGATCGAGCATGTAGCTTATTTGCTACATAACGCTTAGGATAAGCTTCACATCCCCATACTTTCAAGTATGAAAGAGAAGGAGGTTTTCCAAACCACATCTCATGAGGAGTTCGTTCCACTTTCTTGGTTGGGGCCATATTTAGAATACGAGCCGCGGAGCAAAGACAATAACCCCAAAATGTATTGTTGAGTTGTTTTGTACTTCGTTTTGATATTCTTTGAATGCTTCAAAAGTTTCATCCTTATGTTTTAACAAGTAGACATATCCGAAATGACTGAAGTCATCAATGAAAGTAACGAAGTATCTTTCATCATTCCTAGTCATGGGCTTAAAGGGTCCACATACATCCGAATGTATTAATCCCAATAATTCCTTAGCCTTTTCATAGGTCCCTTTGAAAGGTGCTTTAGTCATTTTGCCTTGTAAACAAGATTCACATACATCAAATGAATCCAGCTCACTTGATTTTAAAAGACCATTCTTTTGAAGTGTATGCATTTGTTTATGTGATCAAGGCGACAATGCCATAAGTAGGAATCACTCAAATCCTTTTGAGTTCCTTGGTGTTTGCTTAGTATATTGAGCTATCGAACGATGTGTTATCATGAACCAATTCATAATTACTATTTAAAGGCAAAGCCTTAAAATAGAACACATTATCTAAAGAAACATGGATATCATCATTAATAAAATTAAGATTATAACTACATTTTCTTAAGCGGGATACAGAAATAATGTTTTGAGTCAAATCAGGAGCATACAAAACATTTTTCAAAATAAGTTCCAAACCACTTGGAAGTTGTAACATAAAGTCTCCTTGAGCTTGTACGTGCACCTTTGCACCATTTCCCATAAAGAGACTTGATGTTCCCGCATCTAGTTTACTTCTTTTGAACCCTTGCAAAGAATTGCAAAATGTGAGTTCCACATCCTGTGTCTAATACCCATGTATTAGAAGAAGTAATACTAAGCTCAATGTATTCCATATATACATTACTTGAGGTTTGCCCTGCATCCCTCTTTGTTTTCAACTCCTTTAGGTAGACCGGGCAGTTGCGTTTCTAGTGACCCATCACATCGCAACCATAGCACGGATCTATCTTGGGGTTTCCTTATCCTGCAACCTTTTGCTTTTATTTTATGTTGGTTGGGGTAACCAACTTCCTTTTTCCCTTGTTCTTGCCTTGGTAGGTGGGTCCTTTCCTCTTAGCCCCTTTGGCTTAGAAGTGGAATTGTCCTTGGACCTACCTTCATTGATCATAAGCACGGGTGAAGCCCTTTTACCTATGCTTGATTAGCCATCCTAAGCATGGCATGTAATTTGCCAATGCTCTTATCCCAACCATTCATGTTTTAATTCAAAATGAATGTGTCAAACCTTTTGACAAAGAGTTGAGGATAAGGTCCGTGGCTAATCCATTAGACACATTATAATTTAGACGGTCCAATCGATCAATAAGGCTTTTCATCTTTAGTACATAAGATGAAAAGGATTGGGTGTTATTTTCTTTTCCGAGGATGGTCCTCAATGATAGGTTGTTTAGGTTAAGTGGTGCATTTTGCATGTTGTTGTTATTTGCGGCCAGCTACAAAATTTGACAAAGTTTGTTTAAGCATTGATTTATAATTTAACAATCAATACCCCTTTAGTTTAATTGATCCGTGTTAAATTTTAGAATCCAACGGTAAACCAAATTTCGGTTAGGTGACCTTTATCCCGTTATTTGATTTAGCTAGGTAGTCATTCCATGACAATTGCAATCCTTTTGCAACTTCTAAGGTATGGGATCATGCAATCCTTTTGCATGGCATATTTATCCCATCAACGCCTATTTGTTCCTCATGCTTCGGTGACCCTAAGTTCATGATTCCCAAATCAAGTCGTCCTACTTGTGTAAACATGTGAACTTAACATACAAGTGGTTAGGTGACCTTTATCCCGCAAGCATGTCAAATTCACCTTAACCACATTAGTTTGTTCATGACGGTTAGGTGACCTTTATCCCATCATGAGTTCCCTAATATGTTTAAGTGTCGCACAAAAGGATGGCGTTAAACTTGTTTACCTTGTTTGTAAAAGGGATTTTAAGTTTTCATTAATTCTAGTTTTAGAAAACTTTTATGCCATACACCAACATGCATTTAGTGTATGGTACTTATGAAAAACCATATTCATGTCTTGTAATTCGCCAATTACTTGATATAAACCATTTTATATATATATCCTTGTTCTTATTCTTAATAACCATTTATTAAGGTCCTTTTTGCCATTTATATTTAACCATTTAAATTGTCGTTTTGCATGTCGTTAATTAATGTATAATTTAACCAATTAAATTTCCATTTTGCTTGTTGTTAACTTGTGTGATTTACTTGTAGCATACAAACATACAATCCACAATCATACAATAAACAACCATGCATGCAAAACAAATATGTTCACAATCAAGCCATTTTGGTAGACATTTGTTTAGCCGAAAACAAATGCCACCGGATAAGGGGTAATTACACAAAGTAGGAGATTTCAAATCTCCCACTTAACCTTGCATCCAAATGCTTCTTCATGTGTTCTTCAAGTCTTCATCATTCTTCATCATTTTACAAAATATATCCTAATACATTTTGTCTAAAAAAATGAAATTACAACCTAATCTATTTTACATACTAAATATAAAATAAATTACATAACCAAATGAATTATTACATGCCAAATGAATAAATATTATTACAAACCAATTGAATAAATATCAATCAACCATGCATGCAACCAAACACTAGGTCAAGGCTTAGATTGTGAACATCATCAACATAAGTGATAGGCAATACAGAATCACAAGTGATTGGAAACACAGAATCACAAGTGATCTGTAACACAGAATCACAAGTGATTGGCAATACAGAATCACAAGTGATCGGCAACACAGAATCACAAGTGATTGGCAGTACAGAATCACAAGTGATCGGCAACACAGAATCACAAGTGATTGGCAGTACAGAATCACAAGTGATTGGCAGTACAGAATGCAGAATCACAAGTGATTTTGGCCAAAATGACAACCACCCAAAACCGAAAATTTTACATTCTACTTCATGCATGTTCATAGAATGCAAAATTATAGTGGGTTTAATAACCATCTCGAAGCATATTTCAACAACTTCGGCTCTAGATACCATTGTTGGGATTTAACAAGTTCATAATACACTTAAACCATTTTAAGAATAAGAAAGCGGAAGCATGTTAATTACCAATTTTATGCTTGTTAAACTTTAACCAATTAAAGTTAAATCCCAATTAGGATCAAGTTATGAAATATACTTACAAACTACAAGCAAGAAAAGAGTTTGTACCTACTCTAAGCTTGTTGATAGATGATGATGAAGATGATGATGAATGGAGCTCCAAAAGTATGAAACCTCAAGTTGTTATACCCCAAACTTATGCACCAACACCCTAGCTTTTGGTTAGGATTTAATGACACTTTAAATGAACTTGAAAATGGACCAAAGACCCTTCTTTGTGAGCTGAATATTTTCGGCCAGAATGAGCTGAAAACCAGCAGATTTCAAGTGTGTTTTGATATGTTTTGAATGCATGTGTTGGACTTTGAAAGCCTTGGTACATATGCATCTTAAACATGGAAGTAATGAGCTATATTACCAAGCTAAAACCTCTCCCTTTTGCTGTTAAAAACGTCCAGCATGCTGTCCAGAAAATTCAGAGACTTTTTGGACTTGTGAGAGGTTTTCTTAAGTCAAAAATGCTTGGTTAATTGAACTCACATGCACATGAGGGAAAGTGTTATTAAAAGTAACAAGGAATAAGCATGGGATGGACTTCTTGGAGTCCCAAAATCTGCCCACACTTGTATATATTATATCAAGTTTTGTAATTTATAAAACTTGTAATAATATTAACATGCATTTATATAAAACTTGTATAAAGTATAATGCATTTGTTAAGTTACTTTTATTTTATAAACCAATTTATAAAATATAACACAACATAACTATTTAAACCTATAAATAATTATATATAAATTATCCAAATAATTTATCTCAAGTGATTACATTTTAGAAAACCCATTTTCTAAAATCCAAGTGTCGCGTATTTATTTAACGATCCATTCGTTAAGATTAAATACTTATAAGGTGTCGGTAAGTTTGTTATTGGGTATGACCCGACTTGGATCATAACATATTAGCCACATTAATTTAATATGTCTCTCGGGCATACGAAATACCTTCATAAACTTGCCAAGAGGCTAAAGATTTGACTAGGTCAACTAGTCAAACCTTCAACCTCCTCCTCTCATTTCAACATCTCCATCTTTCTTCTACTCCCTTTTTCTCTCAAGAACACCAACAAGAATTCATCATCTAAATTCGGATTAGGAAGCTAGCAACAAAACAAATTACAAATTCGTGATCCTTGCATCTTCCTCTTCGATTCCATACCGATTTCATTACATTTGGGTAACTTTCTAAAATCACTAGATTTTGTGTTCTTTATGTTTTTAACTTATAAAAGTGTTAATTAGTGTCTATGGCTCAAGTCTAACATGATTATATGATTTATATGCTCGATCTCGTTGTTTTAGAGTAACTAGCATGAACTTGAATTTTGGTGTGTTGTTCTTGAATTTTGGATGATCATATGTTTTTAGATGTTAAAAGTTCATGTTCTAATTGTGTTCCTAGTATCACTAGCTTCAATTTGATGTGTAGGTTGCTTTAGAAAAGTTCATGAACTTGATTTATGATTTTGGTGAATTTGGGTTAGGGTTTGATGAACTTGAAATGGAATTTTGATGCATTGAATGCCATGGATTATTGTTGGTAAGTGTTTAGTTGGATTGTATGCTTGATTACCTTCGAAACGGCATATCATTCATGTAAATTGGTTACCCGAATCATTGAATTGCATTTATGAACGTGTATGCGATTAATGTTGAGCATTAGATGCGGTTTTGGTTGTTATAATAGGTAGATTGATTGATGAAATGTGTTTAGTTGTCTTCCTCGTCAAATTACCTTCCCAACAGTATAAAATACTTGACTTGATTGTTTGCGGATCATAAATTGTGTTTATTTGGTTTTTGGTTCGTGCACTTAGAAGGTTTCTGCATCAGACTTGAATACCAATCTGGACGCCATCCAGACCCTTGGACGCCGTCCCAGATTTCAAGGCTGGACGCCGTCCAGATACTTGGACGCCGTCCCAGTCTTCAAATCTGGATGCCGTCCAGACAATCTGGACGCCGTCCAGATACACTGGCAGGCTTCTGTCTTCGCTGGTCATTTTACGGAAAATGTTTGCTATGCTATGGACCTCCGATTCACATGTAACTTGTTCTAACATGCTCATACATGATTAAAAACCTCAGAAAAATAGTTCGGGACCCGACCTGAACGTGTTGACTTTTTCGTTGACTTTGACCGACCAAAGTTTGACTTTTTGTCAAACTTAAACAAATGATTATGCAACCTTCCTAACTTGTTTCTATACTTGTATCTTGCATGAAACTTGACAATTTAATTTCACATGCTACATAATCGAGTCGTAACGAGCCGTAGGACTAATTGAACATCTTTGACCTATCGTGTTTACCGTTATTGATACGACCTATTTCTTTAGGTCAAGACTAGCATTGTTCTTTGCACACGTTACTTGTCGAAGTACTTATTTACTCTTCCGCTCAAGGTGAGATCATAGTCCCACTTTTACTCTTTTGAAACTTACATTTGGGATGAGAAAACATAAACGTTCCTTTTTAACTAAGTGAACACAAGTACAGGAAAACAAACATTCTACATACGAGTTTGAACAAAAATCCTCAATTCGATTATCATTAGTTACACTTGCCGGGTGTAAGCGAGAACTTATGTTATATGACCATATGGGTTTGACAAACCCTCATTCAAACGGTTCGCTACCGTTTACGAATGAAATGTATTTTCGAGAAACAGTGTATGTTCTAACACTATTGTGATGGGGTTCTATGGAAGGAATGTTAAGCATTGATAATTGGGTGCTCGTGAAACAAACTTTTGGAATGTATTACTATTATCTCATTGTTGCAAATCTTGTGGTTCACTTGTACTTACTTACTCAAACCTATGATTTCACCAACGTTTTCGTTGACAGATTTCTATGTTTTTCTCAGGTCCTTGAACGATACATGATACATGCTTCCGCTCATTATTTTGATACTTGCATTGGATGTTGAGTATATATGCATACATGGAGCGTCTTTTGGCTACTTTTAAATTGTGTCGCATAAGTTTCATTTGTACTTATAACTTTGTAACGTAACTTGTGGTGGAACTATTCTTGTAAACTTAGAACAATCTTTACATTTGAAATGAATGCGACATATCTTTTGGGTCAAACGTTGTTTTAAAGACTTATGACCACGTAACGGGACCTAAGTAGACGGCGCCGTCAATGACGATTTTGTCGGGTCGCTACATCATTATCAATATTCTAAATCACTACTAATATTATTTTGTTATTATTATTACTATCTTTAGCAAACAAATGAATTACGTACATAAATATATATATTTAACGCATATAATATAACAAAATTTAATATTTTTATATACAAAATGAACATATAAAATATATATATTACTAACATAAAAATGATATAATTAATAAATTCATATATATATATATATATATATATATATATATATATATATATATATATATATATATATATATATATATATATATATATATATATATATATATATATATATATATATATATATGTGTGTGTGTGTGTGTGTGTGTGTGTGTGTGTGTGTTCAACTACAACCATGAATATTAATAAATACACAAATGATATAGGTTTGTGAATCTGAGGTCAATCCTGCATTGTTCAAAATAGCCATATGTATTTTTACTACAAAATACATTAGGTGAGTTTCATTTGCTCCCTTTTTACTCATTACATTTTTGGGCTGAGAATACATGCAAATGCTTTATTAACTGTTTTACAATATTTATATGTGTGAGCTTCATTATTCCCTTTTTAAATGCTTTTGCTATATATATTTTTGGGACTGAGAATACATGTGCTGCTTTATAAATGTTTTACGAAATAGACACAAGTAATCTGAACTACATTCTATGGTTGAATTATCAAAATCGAATATGCCCCTTTTTATTAAGTCTGGTAATCTAAGAATTAGGGAACAGACACACTAATTGACGCGAATCCTAAAGATAGATCTATGGGCCTGACGAACCCCATCCAAAGTACCGGATGCTTTAGTACTTCGAAATTTATATCATGTCCGAAGGGGGATCCCAGAATGATAGGGGATATTCTTATATACATCTAGTTAATGTCGGTTACCAGGTGTTCAATCCATATGAATGATATTTTGTCTCTATGCATGGGACGTTTATTTATGAGAATTTGGAATATGAAATCTTGTGGTCTATTAAATTATTGAAATGATTATTTATGTTAAACTAATGAACTCACCAACCTTTCGGTTGACACTTGAAAGAATGCTTATTCTCAGGTACGAAAGAAATATTCCGCTGTGCATTTGCTCATTTTAAAGATATTACTTAGAGTCATTCATGGCATATTTCAAAAAATGTTGCATTCGAGTCGTTGAGTTCATCAAGATTATTATTAAGTCAATTATAGTTAGATATATTATGAAATGATATGCATGCCGTCAAATTTTCGATGTAATGGAAGATTGTCTTTTCAAAAACGAATGCAATGTTTGTAAAATGTATCATATAGAGGTTAAGTACCTCGCGATGTAATCAACTTATGTGAATCGTTTATAATCGATATGGACTTCATCCGGATGGATTAGGATGGGTCCTTTCAAAGATGCTGCTTACACAATACCGTGGTCAGCATTCAAGCACTGATGAACGAGCAGTACCGTCCCAAAAACGACGTCAATAAGCTCAAAGTAGAGCTTAGAGGATTACGAACGCAAGGTTTCGACATTACCACATACGAACGAAGATTCACAGAATTGTGCCTATTGTGTCTAAGAGCGTTCGAAGATGAAGAAGAGAAGATCGACGCATTTGTAAAAGGGTTACCAGAAAGGATTCAAGAAGATGTGAGTTTACACGATCTCGCCTCTATACAAAAGGCAAGTTGAATGGCTCACAAACTCATAAATCAGATTGAGGGAAGGATTAAAGAACAGGAGGCCAAAGAAACCAACACAAAACAAGTCAAGAGAAAGTGGGAGGAAAACAGTGATAAGAGTCACCAATACAACAACAACAACATGAAATGTCCCGTTCATATTGATTATAAACGTTCCATATTAATTGATTCCGTTGCGAGATTTTGACCTCTATATGAGATGTTTTTCAAAGACTGCATTCGATTTTAAAACAAACCATAACCTTTATTTTATCGATAAAGGTTTAAAATGATAATAAAAAAATATAGCGTTTTCACACGAACATTACATAATGGTTTATAATAATATTACACAACAATATATGTCTTCGAATGCAGTTTTCAAATAATATTATACACACATGGAATCCAAATCTTGTCCTTAATTTAGTATGCAATAGCGGAAGCTCTTAACAATTACCTGAGAATAAACATGCTTAAAACGTCAACAAAAATGTTGGTGAGTTATAGGTTTAACATATATATTTATCAATCGTAATAATAGACCACAAGATTTCATATTTTCCTTTTTCATAAACATCATCCCATATATAGAGATAAAAATCATTCATATGGTGAACACCTGGTAACCGACATTAACAAGATGCATATAAGAATATCCCCATCATTCCAGGACATCCATCGGACATGATATAAAAACTCGAAGTACTAAAGGATCTGGTACTTTGGATGAGGTTTGTTAGGCCCAATAGATCTATCTTTAGGATTCGCATCAATTAGGGGTGCACTAATTCTCAAAATTAGCGATGTTCCCTAATTCTTAGGCTACCAAGCAAAAAGGGGCATATTCGGCTTCGATCATTCACCCATATAATGTAGTTTTGATTTCTTGTCTCTATTTTGTAAAACATTTATAAAACTGCATGTATTCTCATCCCAAAAATATTAAATTTTTAAAAGTGGGACTATAACTCACTTTTACAGATTTTTAATTCGTCGGGAAGTAAAACTTGGCCACTGGTCGATTCACGAACCTATAACAAATATGTACATATATATCAAATTATGTTCAAAATATATTTACAACATTTTTATTACGCTTTAATGATTTGAGTTTGTTAAGTGAGCAGTCCTCGTTAGTAACCTACAACTAGTTGTCCACAGTTAGATGTATAGAAATAAAGCAATATATAATATCTCGAATCAATCCACGACACAGTGTCTACAAGTCTCAGGCTAGTTCACAACTCAAAGTATATATATTATTTTGGAATCAACCTCAACCCTGTATAGCTAACTCAAGCATTACTGCATATAGAGTGTCTATGGTTGTTTCGAAATATACTATATAGATGGGTCGATATGATATGTCAAAACATTGTATACGTGTCTATGGTATCCCAAGATTACATAATATATGTTAGAATATATGTGTAATACAATATAAGTTAGTTAAGTTATGATTTGTATAGATTTGTTACAAATTTCACGTAGCTACAACAAGCAAAATTATTCAATATTGTTTTACCCATAACTTCTTCGTTTTAAATCCGTTTTGAGTGATTCAAGTTGCTATGGTTTCATTATGAACTGAAATTTATGAAACTAAACAGAAAAAGTATAAGTTTATAGTCGGAAATATAAGTTACAAGTCATTTTTGTAGAGGTAGTCATTTCAGTGGAAAGAACGACATCTTGATGACCATTTTGAAAAACATACTTCCACTTTGAGTTTAACCATGATTTTTGGATATAGTTTCATGTTCATAAGAAAAATCATTTTCCATGAAGTATAGATTTTAAATCAAAGTTTATCATAGTTTTTAATTATCCAAACCAAAACAGCCCCCGGTTTCGCTACGACGGCGTATGTCCGATTTTACGGTGTTCTTCGTGTTTCCAGGTTTTAAATCATTAAGTTAGCATATCATATAGATATAGAACATGTGTTTAGTTGATTTTAAAAGTTAAGTTAGAAGGATTAACTTTTTTTGCGAACAAGTTTAGAATTAACTAAACTATGTTCTAGTGATTACAAGTTTAAATCTTCGAATAAGATATATATATATATATATATATATATATATATATATATATATATATATATATATATATATATATATATATATATATATGAATCGAATGATGTTATGAACATCATTACTACCTCAAGTTTAGTAGGTAAACCTACTGGAAGTGGCAAGAAATGATCTAGCTTTAAAGGATCCTTGCATGGATTGAAAGTTCTTGAAGTAGAATCATGACACGAAAACAAGTTCAAGTAAGATTTCTACTCGAATTAAGATAGTTATAGTTATAGAATTTGAATCAAAGTTTGGATATGAGTTTTAACTTGAATAAGAAAGATAACCTACTATAAATAACAAAGGTTTCTTGATCTTAGATGATTACTTGGAATGGATTAGGAAGCTTGGAAGTAAACTAGTAAACTTGAAAGGATTTTCTAAGTGTTCTTGAAGTGTTCTTCCTAAGATGATTATAGCTTGAATCTTGAAGTAATTTTTGATGAAGATGATGATTAGTTACTGGAAAAATTCGTTCATAAGTGTGTGTGTGTGTGTGTGTTGAGAGAGAATTAAAAAGAGAATTGGAAGTGAAATGGAGTGAATGATGAGTGGTGAGTGGTGAGTGGTAAGTGGTGAGTGGGGTTAAAAGGAGTTCTAGTTAGCTGACTAGTTCATGGTAGAAGTTAAAATTGATAATTCATGCATGACATAATCAAGAGTGGAATCCCATGCAAGTTTCTATTAGTATATACCCATAGTAAGTACGTCTAGAAGCTGTGTATAATACGGGTATGAATACGACTAGAATTCTTGATGAAAAAAAAAGAATGGGAATGTAACTGTAACCATTTTCGTTAAGTATGAGTGTTTTGATATATGTCTTGAAGTCTTCCAAAAGTGTATTAATATATCTTAATACACTACATGTATATACATTTTAACTGAGTCGTTAAGTCATCGTTAGTCGTTACATGTAAGTGTTATTTTGAAACCTTTAAGTTAACGATCGCATTTAATGTTGTTAACCTATTGTTTATTATATCTAATGAGATGTTAAATTATTACATTATCATGATATTATTATGTATGAATATATCTTAATATGATATATATACATTAAAATGTCGTTACAACGATAATCGTTACCTATATGTCTCGTTTCGAATTCCTTAAGTTAGTAGTCTTGTTTTTACATATGTAGTTCATTGTTAATACACTTAATGATATGTTTAATTATCATTTTATCATGTTAAACATAGTGTATCAATATCTTAATATTATTCATATGTATTTAGTAAGACGTTGTTATAACGATAATCGTTATATATTTCGTTTCGGGTTTCTTAACTTAGAAATCTCATTTTTATGTATATACCTCATTGTTAATACACTTAGTGAGATACTTACTTATGATAATTCTCATGTTAACTATATATATATATCCATATATATATATATATATATATATATCATCATGTAGTTGTTACAAGTTTAAACGTTCGTGAATCGCCTGTCAACTTGGGTGATCAATTGACTACATAAACTCATTTCAATTAATCAAGTCTTAACAAGTTTGATTGCTTAACATGTTGGAAACATTTAATCATGTAAATATCAATTTCATTTATTATATACAAACATGGAAAAGTTCGGGTCACTACAGTACCTACCCGTTAAATAAATTTCGTCCCGAAATTTTAAGTTGTTGAAGGTGTTGACGCATCTTCTGGAAATAGGTGAGGGTATTTCTTCTTCATCTGATCTTCATGCTCCCAGGTGAACTCAGGTCCTCTACGATCATTCCATAGAAGTTTAACGATTGGTATCTTATTTTGCTTGAGCCTTTTAACCTCACGATCCATTATCTCGACGGGTTCTTCAACGAATTGTAGTTTTTCGTTGATTTTAATTTCGTCTAAAGGAATAGTGAGATCATCTTTAGCTAAGCACTTCTTTAGATTCGAGACGTGAAATGTATTATGTACATTGGCGAGTTGTTGAGGTAATTCAAGTCGGTAGGCTACTGGTCCGACACGATCTAAAATCTTGAATGGTCCAATGTAACTTGGATTTAGTTTCTCCCGTTTACCAAATCGAACAACGCCTTTCCAAGGCGAAACCTTAAGCATTACCATCTCTCCAATTTTAAATTCTATATCTTTCCTTTTAAGGTCCCCGTAGCTCTTTTGTCGACTCTGAGCGGTTTTCAACCGTTGTTGAATTTGGATGATTTTTTTGGTAGTTTCTTGGATTATCTCTGAACCCATAATCTGTCTATCCCCCAATTCATTCCAACAAATCAGAGATCTGCATTTTCTACCATAAAGTGCTTCGAACGGTGCCATTTCGATACTCGAGTGGTAACTGTTGTTGTAGAAAAATTCTGCTAATGGTAGATGTCGATCCCAACTGTTTCCAAAATCAATAACACATGCTCGTAGCATGTCTTCAAGCGTTTGTATCGTCCTTTCACTCTGCCCATCAGTTTGTGGATGATAGGCAGTACTCATGTCTAGACGAGTTCCCAACGCTTGCTGTAATGTCTGCCAAAACCTTGAAATAAATCTGCCATCCCTATCAGAGATAATAGAGATTGGTATTCCATGTCTGGAGACAACTTCCTTCTAATATAATCGCGCCAACTTCTCCATTTTATCATCTTCTCTCATTGGTAGAAAGTGTGGTGATTTCGTGAGACGATCGACTATTACCCAAATAGTATCAAAACCACTTGCAGTCCTTGGCAATTTAGTGATGAAATCCATGGTAATGTTTTCCCATTTCCATTCCGGGATTTCGGGTTGTTGAAGTAGACCTGATGGTTTCAGATGTTCAGCTTTAACCTTAGAACACGTCAAGCATTCTCCTACATATCTTACAATATCAGCTTTCATACTCGGCCACCAAAAGTGCTTCTTGAGATCTTTGTACATCTTTCCCGCTCCAGGATGTATTGAATATCTCGTTTTATGTGCTTCCCCAAGTACCATTTCTCACACATTCCCAAACTTTGGTACCCAAATTCTGTCATCCCTATACCGGGTTCTGTCTTCCCAAATATTAAGATGTTTCTCTGATCCTTTGGGTATTTCATTCTTTAAATTTCCTTCTTTTACAACTCCCTGTTGCGCCTCCTTTATTTGAGTAGTAATGTTAGTACGAATAATTATATTCATAGCTTTTACCCGTATAGGTTCTCTGTCCTTTCTACTCAAAGCGTCGGCTACCACATTCGCCTTCCCTGGGTGGTAATGAATCTCAAAGTCATAATCATTCAACAATTCAATCCACCTACGCTGCCTCATGTTCAGTTGTTTCTGATTAAATATGTGTTGAAGACTTTTGTGGTCGGTATATATAATACTTTTGACCCCATATAAGTAGTGCCTCCAAGTATTTAATACAAAAACAACCGCGCCTAATTCCAAATCATGCGTCATATAATTCTACTCGTGAATCTTCAATTATCTAGACGCATAAGCAATTACATTCGTTCGTTGCATTAATACACAATCGAGACCTTGCTTTGAGGCGTCACAATATATCACAAAATCATCATTCCCTTCAGGCAATGCCAATATAGGTGCCGTAGTTAACTTTTCCTTCAACAAATGAAACGATTTCTCCTGCTCATCCTTCCATTCAAATTTCTTCCCTTTATGCGTTAATGCAGTCAAGGGTTTTGCTATTTTTGAAAAATATTGGATGAACCTCCTGTAATAACCAGCCAGCCCTAAAAATTAGCGTATGTGTTTTGGAGTTTTCGGGATTTCCCATTTTTCAACGGTTTTAATCTTTGCTGGATCCACCTGAATACCTTCTTTGTTCACTATGTAACCGAGGAATTGAACTTCTCCCAACCAAAATGCACACTTTGAAAACTTAGCGTACAGTTTTTCTTTCCTCAATAATTCTAGCACTTTTCTTAAATGTTCTTCGTGCTCTTGATCATTCTTTGAGTAGATAAGTATGTCATCGATGAAAACTATGACAAACTTGTCCATTTCATGGCCCACACACACGGTTCATGAGGTCCATGAACACAGCTGGTGTGTTAGTCAATCCAAACGGCATAACCATAAACTCGTAATGACCGTAACGCGTCCTAAAAGCAGTCTTTGGTATATCATCCTCCTTCACCCGCATTTGATGATACCCAGAACATAAATCAATCTTCGAATAAACCTACGAGCCTTGTAGTTGATCAAAGAAGTCGTCGATTCTCGGTAGTGGGTAGCGGTTCTTGATGGTAAGTTTGTTCAACTCCCAGTAGTCGATGCACAACCTAAATGTACCATCCTTCTTCTTGACAAACAAAACAGGAGCTCCCCACGGTGATGTGCTTGGTCGAATGAAACCACGCTCTAAAAGTTCTTGTAATTGACTCTGAAGTTCTTTCATTTCGCTGGGTGTGAGTCTGTATGAAGCACGAGCTATTGGTGCAGCACCCGGTACAAGGTCTATTTGAAATTCAATAGATCGGTGTGGAGGTAGTCCCGGTAATTCTTTCGAAAATATATCGGGAAATTCTTTTACGACGAGAACATTATTGATGTTCTTTTCTTCGGAATTGACTTTCTCGACGTGTGCTAGCACAGCATAGCAAGCTTTTCATATTAGTTTTTGCGCCTTCAGGTTACTAATAAGATTTAACTTCGCGTTGCTCTTTTCTCCGTACACCATTAAGGGTTTTCCTTTTTCTCGTATAAAATGCGAATTGCATTTTTGTAACAAACGATCTCTGCTTTCACTTCTTTCAACCTGTCCATACCGATTATCACATCAAAACTCCCTAACTCTACTGGTATCAAATCAATCTTAAATGTTTCGCTAACCAGTTTAATTTCTCGATTCCGACATATATTATCTGCCGAAATTAATTTGTCGTTTGCTAATTCGAGTAAAAATTTATTATCCAAAGGCGTCATTGGACAACTTAATTTAGCACAAAAATCTCTACTCATATAACTTCTATCCGCACCCGAATCAAATAAAACATAAGCAGATTTATTGTCAATAATAAACGTACCCGTAACAAGCTCCGGGTCTTCCTGTGCTTCTGCCGTATTAATATTGAAAACTCTTCCGCAGCCCTGCCCATTAGTATTCCCCTGATTCGGGAAATTTCTAATAATATGGCCCTGTTTTCCACATTTATAACAGACTACATTGGCATTACTTGCTCCGACACTACTTGTTCTGACATTACTCGTTTCGACATTTTTTGTTCCTTTAGTTCTGTTATACATTGGTCTGTAGACCTCACACTTTGTCGCGCTATGACCATTTCTTTTACACCTGTTGCAAAATATTGTGCAGAACCCCGGGTGATACTCTTCACACCTTTGGCATGGCTGTTTCTGATTATTGTTGTTGTTGCGGTTGTTATTGTTGTTGGGACGATTATTATAATTGTTGTTGTTGGGACGTTTGTTGTAGTTGTTGTTGTTGGGATTGCGATTGTTGTTGTTGCGATTGTTGGGATAGTTGTTGCGATTGTGGTTGTGATTGTTGTTGTTGTACTCGTGACTATTGTCATTGTTTTCCTCCCACTTCCTTTTGAGTTGTTTCATGTTGGCTTCTTCGGCCGCCTGCTCTTTAATTCTTCCCTCAATCTGATTTATGAGTTTATGAGCCATCCGACTTGTCTTTTGTATGGAAGCGGGCTCGTGTGAACTCATATCTTCTTGAATCCTTTCTGGTAATCCTTTTACAAATGTGTCGATCTTCTCTTCTTCATCTTCGAACGTTCCCGAACACAATAGGCACAACTCTATGAATCGTCGTTCATACGTGGTAATGTTGAACCCTTGTGTTCGTAACTCTCTAAGCTCTGCCTTGAGCTTATTGACCTCATTTCTAGGACGGTACTGCTCGTTCATCAAGTGCTTAAATGCTGACCATGTCAGTGCGTAAGCAGCATTTTGTCCTACCTGTTCAAGATAGGTGTTCCACCATGTTAACGCAGTACCTGTGAAGGTATGCGTGGCGTACTTAACTTTGTCCTCTTCAGTACACTTACTTATGGCAAACACCGATTCGACCTTCTCGGTCCACCGTTTTAATCCAATTGGACCCTCGGTTCCATCGAATTCTAGAGGTTTGCAGGCAGTAAATTCTTTGTAGGAGCATCCTACACGATTTCTTGTAGAATTAGTTCCACTGCTAGATCCAGAGTTATTGTTATTTTGCATCGCAGCCTGTACTGCGGCTATGTTTGCTGCAAGGAAAACACGGAAATCTTCCTCGCTCATGTTCAAGTTCTGACGAGTCGTCGGTGCCATTTCCTTCAAAAATAGCCAAAAGAATTGAGTTAATCATATAGAATTTAAGAGTAGTCAATAGTATTTCGTAGCATAATATGAACTTATTTATAAAAGCTTCTTCTTCATATTAGCATTTCATAGTTTTAATTCGGGTAGTACCTACCCGTTAAGTCCATACTTAGTAGCTATTATACAATTCAACTACTACGATTCTATATGAAAAAACTTTTTACAATAATGTTTCGCATTCAAACTTTTATACAATAATTTACAAACATACAATACCACCATTATACATATAGGATGAAATATAGCACATAATAACTTTAATACAAGGCAGTTGCGAAGACAATTCTAGTTAATACGCAAGTCGTTCAGCAAAGGCAATAAATACACGTAATTCATAAGTCCAGAAACAAGTCATGCATTCAGGTTTTACTAGTATTATTTACCATCCTTGGTCTTGTGGAAAATAACCGTTGTGACCGTTGGCTAGAAAGCATGTTGTAACGTCGTCAAAAGGACGAGGGTTACGTAATGCCCAACAGCCCCGTAACAATTTAAAAACCTTGTCTCTCACCTCAACTACCGAGTCCGTCACTTGTGGGAACATTTTATTTAAAAGTTTCAACCCAATGTCTTTTTTCTCAATTTGGTGAGAAGCGAACATTATTAATCCGTAAGCATAACATGCTTCTTTATGTTGCATGTTAGAAGCTCTTTCTAAAGAACGGAGTCTTATGTTGGGATGTGTTGAGTCAAAATAGGTTCGTAACCCATAGCGTAAAATTGCATCTGGGTTTCCCGCACTAAATGCTTTAAAGAAAACTTGGCGTAACTTAAAGTCTCCCCAATGTGATATACCCCATCTTTCAAAGGAAAGCCTTTTATAAACTAAGGCATGCTTGGAACTTTCATCAAATGTTCTACAAACTAATTTCGCCGTGAATAATTGTGCCGGCGAATTCTGACCGACTTTAGACAAGATTTCATCAATCATGTCCCCGGGTAGGTCTTCTAAAATTTTTGGTTGTCTATCCTTAACATCCATTTTTGTTTTTATACTGTAAAATAAACAAGGATTAGATTCGTAAAAGATAATTAACAAACAATACAAGCAATTTTTACATATAACATAAAAATACAAACACACTACAATACATATAATACACAGCATGATTACAACTATTTATTCCGACTCACTCGTTTGTTCTTCTTCGGACTTAGTTCATTTGGCTAATTTCCTAAGGATACATGGTGATCCTCTAATACGAGCTGTCATTTTCACAAATGGTTTAGAAAAACCTGGTGGCCTAGATGTTCCCGGATTATTGTTAAAATCTATGAAATACGGGCGTTTACGATACACATAAAGTTCATCGGGGTCGGAATCAGGTTTCTCTATTTTGATGCCCTTTACCTTATTATTCTCTTTTACCTTATTAAATTGAGTTGGGGTAATTTCTATAACATCATCGACATCGTCGTCGGGATCCGATTCATCAGAAAATTGGTAATTTTCCCAATATTTTGCTTCCTTGGCGGAACACCATTGACCATTTTTAACTTTGGTCCATTGGTTGAGGATCCTCGTTTATTTAATCGTTTTAATGTAGGTATTAATATTTCATCCTCCGAAACCTCTTCTTATTTCGGTTCCTCTTCTTCTGGTTCCTCCTCTTCCGGTTCCTCCTCTTCCGGTTCTTCCTCTTCCGGTTCTTCCTCGGGAATTTGTGAATCTTCCCAAAATATATTTGACTCTTCATTATTATTAGGTGAGTCGATGGGATTTGTACTAGAGGTAGACATCTATCACACAATATCAAACACGTTAAGAGATTAATATATCACATAATATTTACATGTTAATAATATATAGTTTCCAACAAAAAGTGTTAAGCAATCGTTTTTAAAGAAAACACGGTCGAAGTCCAGACTCACTAATGCATCCTAACAAACTCGGTAAGACACACTAATGCAATTTTCTGGTTCTCTAAGACCGACGCTCTGATACCAACTGAAATGTCCCGTTCATATTGATTATAAACGTTCCATATTAATTGATTCCGTTGCGAGGTTTTGACCTCTATATGAGACGTTTTTCAAAGACTGCATTCGATTTTAAAACAAACCATAACCTTTATTTTATCGATAAAGGTTTAAAAGGATAATAAAAAATATAGCATTTTCACACGACCATTACATAATGGTTTACAATAATATTACACAACAATATATGTCTTCAAATGCGGTTTTCAAACAATATTATACACACATGGACTCCAAATCTTGTCCTTAATTTAGTATGCAACAGCAGAAGCTCTTAACAATTACCTGAGAATAAACATGCTTAAAACGTCAACAAAAATGTTGGTGAGTTATAGGTTTAACCTATATATTTATCAATCGTAATAATAGACCACAAGATTTCATATTTTCCTTTTTCATAAACATCATCCCATACATAGAGATAAAAATCATTCAATGTGGTGAACACCTGGTAACCGACATTAACAAGATACATATAAGAATATCACCATCATTCCGGGACATCCTGAAATGTCCCGTTCTTATTGATTAAAAACGTTCCATATTAATTGATTTCGTTGCGAGGTTTTGACCTCTATATGAGACGTTTTTCAAAGACTGCATTCATTTTAAAACAAACCATAACCTTTTTTTCATCAATAAAGGTTTAAAAAGCTTTACCTAGATTATCAACTAATGATAATCTAAAATATCCTGTTTACACACGACCATTACATAATGGTTTACAATACAAATATGTTACAACAAAATAAGTTTCTTGAATGCAGTTTTACACAATATCATACAAGCATGGACTCCAAATCTCGTCCTTATTTAAGTATGCGACAGCGGAAGCTCTTAATAATTACCTGTGAATAAACATGCTTAAAACGTCAACAAAAATGTTGTTGAGTTATAGGTTTAACCTATATATATCAAATCATAATAATAGACCACAAGATTTCATATTTCAATACACATCCCATACATAGAGATAAAAGTCATGCATATGGTGAACACCTGGTAACCGACATTAACAAGATGCATATATAAGAATATCCCCATCATTCCGGGACACCCTTCGGATATGATATAAATTTTGAAGTACTAAGCATCCGGTACTTTGGATGGGGTTTGTTAGGCCCAATAGATCTATCTTTAGGATTCGCATCAATTAGGGTGTCTGTTCCCTAATTCTTAGATTACCAGACTTAATAAAAAGGGGCATATTCGATTTCGATAATTCAACCATAGAATGTAGTTTCACGTACTTGTGTCTATTTTGTAAATCATTTATAAAACCTGCATGTATTCTCATCCCAAAAATATTAGATTTTAAAAGTGGGACTATAACTCACTTTCACAGATTTTTACTTCGTCGGGAAGTAAGACTTGGCCACTGGTTGATTCACGAACCTATAACAATATATACATATATATCAAAGTATGTTCAAAATATATTTATAACACTTTTAATATATTTTGATGTTTTAAGTTTATTAAGTTAGTTGTCCTCGTTAGTAACCTACAACTAGTTGTCCACAGTAAGATGTACAGAAATAAATCGATAAATATTATCTTGAATCAATCCACGACCCAGTGTATACGTATCTTAGTATTGATCACAACTCAAACTATATATATTTTGGAATCAACCTCAACCCTGTATAGCTAACTCCAACATTCACATATAGAGTGTATATGGTTGTTCCGAAATATATATAGATGTGTCGACTTGATAGGTCGAAACATTGTATACGTGTCTATGGTATCTCAAGATTACAAATATACAATACAAGTTGATTAAGTTATAGTTGGAATAGATTTGTTACCAATTTTCACGTAGCTAAAATGAGAAAAATTATCCAATCTTGTTTTACCCATAACTTCTTCATTTTAAATCCGTTTTGAGTGAATCAAATTGATATGGTTTCATATTGAACTCTATTTTGTGAATCTAAACAGAAAAAGTATAGGTTTATAGTCGGAAAAATAAGTTACAAGTCGTTTTTTCAAAGGTAGTCATTTCAGTCGAAAGAACGACGTCTAGATGACCATTTTAGAAAACATACTTCCACTTTGAGTTTAACCATAATTTTTGGATATAGTTTCATGTTCATAATAAAAATTATTTTCTCAGAATAACAACTTTTAAATCAAAGTTTATCATAGTTTTTAATTAACTAACCCAAAACAGCCCGCGGTGTTACTACGACGACGTAAATCCGGTTTTACGGTGTTTTTCGTGTTTCCAGGTTTTAAATCATTAAGTTAGCATATCATATAGATATAGAACATGTGTTTAGTTGATTTTAAAAGTTAAGTTAGAAGGATTAACTTTTGTTTGCGAACAAATTTAGAATTAACTAAACTATGTTCTAGTGATTACAAGTTTAAACCTTCGAATAAGATAGCTTTATATGTATGAATCGAATGATGTTATGAACATCATTACTACCTTAAGTTCCTTGGATAAACCTACTAGAAAAGAGAAAAATGGATCTAGCTTCAACGGATCCTTGGATGGCTCGAAGTTCTTGAAGCAGAATCATGACACGAAAACAAGTTCAAGTAAGATCATCACTTGAAATAAGATTGTTATAGTTATAGAAATTGAACCAAAGTTTGAAAATGATTATTACCTTGTATTAGAATGATAACCTACTGTAAGAAACAAAGATTTCTTGAGGTTGGATGATCACCTTACAAGATTGGAAGTGAGCTAGCAAACTTGAAAGTATTCTTGATTTTATGTAACTAGAACTTGTAGAATTTATGAATAACACTTAGAACTTGAAGATAGAACTTGAGAGAGATCAATTCGATGAAGAAAATTGAAGAATGAAAGTGTTTATAGGTGTTTTTGGTTGTTGGTGTATGGATTAGATAGAAAGGATATGTAATTTTGTTTTCATGTAAATAAGTCATGAATGATTACTCATATTTTTGTAATTTTATGAGATATTTCATGCTAGTTGCCAAATGATAGTTCCCACATGTGTTAGGTAACTCACATGGGCTGCTAAGAGCTGATCATTGGAGTGTATATACCAATAGTACATACATCTAAAAGCTGTGTATTGTACGAGTACGAATACGGGTTCATACGAGTAGAATTGTTGATGAAACTGAACGAGGATGTAATTGTAAGCATTTTTGTTAAGTAGAAGTATTTTGATAAGTGTATTGAAGTCTTTCAAAAGTGTATAAATACATATTAAAACACTACATGTATATACATTTTAACTGAGTCGTTAAGTCATCGTTAGTCGTTACATGTAAGTGTTGTTTTGAAACCTTTAGGTTAACGATATTGTTAAATGTTGTTAACCCAATGTTTATAATATCAAATGAGATTTTAAATTATTATATTATCATGATATTATCATGTATGAATATATCTTAATATGATATATATACATTAAATGTCTTTACAACGATAATCGTTACATATATGTCTCGTTTAAAAATCATTAAGTTAGTAGTCTTGTTTTTACATATGTAGTTCATTGTTAATATACTTAATGATATGTTTACTTATCATAGTATCATGTTAACTATATATATATATCCATATATATGTCATCATATAGTTTTTACAAGTTTTAACGTTCGTGAATCACCGGTCAACTTGGGTGGTCAATTGTCTATATGAAACATATTTCAATTAATCAAGTCTTAACAAGTTTGATTGCTTAACATGTTGGAAACATTTAATCATGTAAATATCAATCTCAATTAATATATATAAACATGGAAAAGTTCGGGTCACTACAGTACCTACCCGTTAAATAAATTTCGTCCCGAATTTTAAGCTGTTGAAGTTGTTGATGAATCTTCTGGAAATAGATGCGGGTATTTCTTCTTCATCTGATCTTCACGCTCCCAGGTGAACTCGGGTCCTCTACGAGCATTCCATCGAACCTTAACAATTGGTATCTTGTTTTGCTTAAGTCTTTTAACCTTACGATCCATTATTTCGACGGGTTCTTCGATGAATTGAAGTTTTTTGTTGATTTGGATTTCATCTAACAGAATAGTTAGATCTTCTTTAGCAAAACATTTCTTCAAATTCGAGGTAACTCAAGTCGGTAAGCTACTGGTCCGACACGATCAATAATCTTGAATGGTCCAATATACCTTGGATTTAATTTCCTGCGTTTACTAAATCGAACAACGCCTTTCCAAGGTGCAACTTTAAGTATGACCTTCTCTCCAATTTCAAATTTTATATCTTTTCTTTTAATGTCAGCGTAGCTCTTTTGTCGACTTTGGGCGGTTTTCAACCGTTGTTGAATTTGGATGATCTTCTCTATAGTTTCTTGTATAATCTCCGGACCCGTAATCTGTCTATCCCCCACTTCACTCCAACAAATCGGAGACCTGCACTTTCTACCATAAAGTGCTTCAAACGGCGCCATCTCAATGCTTGAATGGTAGCTGTTGTTGTAGGAAAATTCTGCTAACGGTAGATGTCGATCCCAACTGTTTCCGAAATCAATAACACATGCTCATAGCATGTCTTCAAGCGTTTGTATCGTCCTTTCGCTCTGCCCATCAGTTTGTGGATGATAGGCAGTACTCATGCTTAGACGAGTTCCCAATGCTTGCTGTAATGTCTGCCAGAATCTTGAAATAAATCTGCCATCCCTATCAGAGATAATAGAGATTGGTATTCCATGTCTGGAGATGACTTCCTTCAAATACAGTCGTGCTAACTTCTCCATCTTGTCATCTTCTCTTATTGGCAGGAAGTGTGCTGATTTGGTGAGACGATCAACTATTACCCAAATAGTATCAAAACCACTTGCAGTCCTTGGCAATTTAGTGATGAAATCCATGGTAATGTTTTCCCATTTCCATTCCGGGATTTCGGGTTGTTGAAGTAGACCTGATGGTTTCTGATGCTCAGCTTTGACCTTAGAACACGTCAAACATTCTCCTACGTATTTAGCAACATCGGCTTTCATACCCAGCCACCAAAAATGTTTCTTGAGATCCTTGTACATCTTCCCCATTCCAGGATGTATTGAGTATCTGGTTTTATGAGCTTCTCTAACTACCATTTCTCTCATATCTCCAAATTTTGGAACCCAAATCCTTTCAGCCCTATACCGGGTTCCGTCTTCCCGAATATTAAGATGCTTCTCCGATCCTTTGGGTATTTCATCCTTTAAATTTCCCTCTTTTAAAACTCCTTGTTGCGCCTCCTTTATTTGAGTAGTAAGGTTATTATGAATCATTATATTCATAGATTTTACTCGAATGGGTTCTCTGTCCTTCCTGCTCAAGGCATCGGCTACCACATTTGCCTTCCCCGGGTGGTAACGAATCTCAAAGTTGTAATCATTCAATAATTCAATCCACCTACGCTGCCTCATATTCAGTTGTTTCTGATTAAATATGTGTTGAAGACTTTTGTGGTCGGTATATATAATACTTTTGACCCCATATAAGTAGTGCCTCCAAGTCTTTAATACAAAAACAACCGCTCCTAATTCCAAATCATGCGTCGTATAATTTTGTTCGTGAATCTTTAATTGTCTAGACGCATAAGCAATCACCTTCGTTCGTTTCATTAATACACAACCGAGACCTTGCTTTGATGCGTCACAATAAATCACAAAATCATCATTCCCTTCAGGCAATGACAATATAGGTGCCGTAGTTAGCTTTTTCTTCAATAACTGAAACGCTTTCTCTTGTTCATTATTCCTTTCAAATTTCTTCCCTTTAGGCATTAATGCAGTCAAGGGTTTTGCTATTCTGGAAAAGTCTTGGATGAACCTTCTGTAGTAACCAGCTAGTCCTAAAAACTGGCGTATGTGTTTCGGAGTTTTTGGGGTTTCCCACTTTTCAACAGTTTCTATCTTTGCCGGATCCACCTTAATACCTTTTTTGTTCACTATGTGACCGAGGAATTGAACTTCTTCCAACCAAAATGCACACTTTGAAAACTTAGCATACAATTCTTCCTTCCTCAATACTTCTAACACCTTTCTCAAATGTTCACCGTGTTCTTGGTCATTCTTTGAGTAAATAAGTATGTCATCAATGAAAACAATGACAAACATGTCAAGGTATGGTCCACACACTCGGTTCATAAGGTTCATGAACACAGCTGGTGCATTAGTTAAACCAAACGGCATGACCATAAACTCGTAATGACCGTAACGTGTTCTGAAAGCAGTCTTTGGAATATCATCTTCTTTCACTCGCATTTGATGATACCCGGAACGTAAGTCAATCTTTGAATAAACAGACGAGCCTTGTAGTTGATCAAATAAGTCATCGATTCTCGGTAGTGGGTAGCGGTTCTTGATGGTAAGTTTGTTCAACTCTCGGTAGTCGATACACAACCTGAATGTACCATCTTTCTTCTTGACAAACAAAACAGGAGCTCCCCACGGTGATGTGCTTGGTCGAATGAAACCACGCTCTAAAAGTTCTTGTAATTGGCTTTGCAGTTCTTTCATCTCACTGGGTGCGAGTCTGTAAGGAGCACGAGCTATTGGTGCAGCTCCTGGTACAAGATCTATTTGAAATTCAACGGATCGATGTGGGGGTAATCCCGGTAATTCTTTCAGAAATACATCGGGAAATTCTTTTGCAATGGGAACATCATTGATGCTCTTTTCTTCAGTTTGTACTTTCTCGACGTGTGCTAGAACAGCATAGCAACCTTTTCTTATTAGTTTTTGTGCCTTCAAATTACTAATAAGATGTAGCTTCGTGTTGCCCTTTTCTTCGTACACCATTAAGGGTTTTCCTTTTTCTCGTATAATGCGAATTGCATTTTTGTAACAAACGATCTCTGCTTTCACTTGTTTCAACCAGTCCATACCGATTATCACATCAAAACTCCCTAACTCTACTGGTATCAAATCAATCTTAAATGTTTCGCTAACCAGTTTAATTTCTCGATTCTGACATATATTATCTGCTGAAATTAATTTACCATTTGCTAATTCGAGTAAAAATTTACTATCCAAAGGCGTCAATGGACAACTTAATTTAGCACAAAAATCTCTACTCATATAGCTTCTATCCGCACCCGAATCAAATAAAACGTAAGCAGATTTATTGTCAATAAGAAACGTACCCGTAACAAGCTACGGGTCTTCCTGTGCCTCTACCGCATTAGTATTGAAAACTCTTCCACGGCCTTATCCATTCGTGTTCTCCTGGTTCGGCCAATTTCTAATAATGTGGCCCAGTTTTCCACATTTATAACAAACTACATTGGCATAACTTGCTCCGACACTACTTGCTCTGCCATTACTCGTTCCGACACCATTTGTTCCTTTCGTTCTATTAACCCCTGGTCCATAGACCTCACACTTCGCCGCGCTATGACCATTTCTTTTACACTTGTTTCAAAATTTGGTGCAGAACCCCGAGTGATACTTTTCACACCTTTAGCATAGTTTCTTCTGATTGGTGTTGTTGGTGCGGTTATTATTGTTGTTGGGATGATTGTTGTAGTTGTTGTTGTTGTTGTTGTTGTTGTTGTTGGCCCGTTTGTTATAGTTGCGATTGATGTTGCGATTGTTGGGATAATTGTTGCGATTATTGTTGTAATTGCTGTTGTTGTTGTATTGGTGATTCTTATCACCGTTTTCCTCCCACTTTCTTTTGACTTGCTTCACATTGGCCTCTTCAGCAGTCTGTTCTTTAACTCTTTCTTCAATCTGGTTCACTAGTTTGTGAGTCATTCTACATGCCTGTTGTATGGAGGCGGGCTCGTGTGAACTTATATCTTCTTGGATTCTTTCCAGTAATCCTTTCACAATCGCGTCGATCTTCTCTTCCTCATCTTCGAATGCTCCCGGACACAATAGGCACAATTCTATGAATCGTCTTTCGTACGTGGTAATATCAAATCCTTGGGTTCGTAACCCTCTAAGTTCTGTCTTGAGCTTATTGACCTCGGTTCTGGGACGGTACTTCTCGTTCATCAAGTGCTTGAATGCTGACCACGGTAGTGCGTACGCATCGTCTTGTCCCGCTTGCTCTAGATAGGTATTCCACCATGTTAACGCAGAACCTGTGAAGGTATGCGTAGCGTACTTCACTTTGTCCTCTTCAGTACACTTACTTATGGCAAACACCGATTCGACCTTCTCGGTCCACCGTTTCAATCCGATCGGTCCTTCGGTTCCATCAAATTCCAAAGGTTTGCAGGCAGTGAATTCTTTGTAGGTGCATCCTACACGATTTCCTGTACTGCTAAATCCAAGGTTATTGTTGGTATGTAGCGCAGCCTGTACTGCGGCTATGTTTGAAGCTAGAAAAGTACGGAATTCCTCTTCATTCATATTCACGGTGTGTCGAGTAGTCGGTGCCATTTCCTTCAAAATAATCAAATGGAACAAGTTAATCATACAGAATATTAAGAGTAGTTAATAGTATTTCGTAGCATAATATGAACTCATTTATAAAAGCTTTTTCTTCATATTAGCATTTTATAAGTTTAAATTCGGGTAGTACCTACCCGTTAAGTTCATACTTAGTAGCTAATATACAATTCAACTACTACAATTCTATATGAAAAACTGATTATAATAATATTTCGCGTTCAAACTTTTACACAATATTTTACAAACTTACAACACCGCTTATTTTACATATAGCATGAAATATAGCACACAATAAATTTGATACAAGATGGTTGTGAAGATAATTCTAGCTAGTACACAAGTCGTTCAGCAAAGGCAATAAAGACACGTAATTCATACGTCCAGAAACAAGTCATGCATTCTGGTTTTACTAGGATTACTTCCCATCCTTGGTCTTGTGGAACATAGCCGTTATGGCCGTTGATAAGACAGCGTGTTGTAACGTCGTCAAAGGGACGAGGGTTACGTAATGTCCAACAGTCCCGTAACAATCTAAAAACCTCATTTCTTACCCCAATTACCGACTCCGTCACTTGTGGGAACGTTTTGTTTAATAGTTGTAGCCCGATGTTCTTGTTCTCACTTTGGTGAGAAGCAAACATTACTAATCCGTAAGCATAACATGCTTCTTTATGTTGCATGTTAGCCGCTTTTTCTAAATCACGAAGTCCAATATTCGGATATATTGAGTCAAAATAATTTCTTAACCCATTGCGTAAAATAGCATTTGGGTTCCCCGCAATATATGCGTCAAAGTAAACACATCGTATCTTATAGATTTCCCAATGTGATATCCCCCATCTTTCGAAAGAAAGCCTTTTATAAACCAAGGCATTCTTAGAACGTTCTTCGAATGTCTCACAAACTGATCTCGCCTTAAATAGTTGTGCCGAAGAATTCTGACCGACTCTAGACAAGATTTCATCAATCATGTCTCCGGGTAGGTCTCTTAAAATATTGGGTTGTCTATCCATTTGTGTTTTTATACTGTAAAATAGACAAGAGTTAGATTCATAAAAAAAATACTTATTAATACAAGCAATTTTTACATATATCATAAAGCATAAGCACACTATATTACATATATTACACCACACGAATACAACTATCTTATTCTGACTCACTTGTTTCTTCTTCTTCGGTTTTGGTTCGTTTTGCCAAGTTTCTAAGGATATATGATGTTCCCCTAATACGAGCCGTCGTTTTCCACATTGGTTTAGAAAAACCTGGTGGTTTAGAGGTTCCCGGGTCATTGTTACAACTTAAGGACTTCGGGGGTTGACGATACATATAAAGTTCATCGGGGTTGGAATTAAATTTCTCTATTTTTATGCCATTTCCCTTATTATTTTCTTTTGCCTTTTTAAATTCAGTTGGGGTAATTTCTATAACATCATCGGAATTCTCGTCGGAATCCGATTCATCGGAGAATTGGTAATCCTCCCAATATTTTTCTTCCTTGGCGGAAACACCATTGACCATAATTAACCTTGGTCGGTTGGTTGAGGATTTTCTTTTACTTAACCGTTTTATTATTTCCCCCACCGGTTCTATTTCTTCATCCGGTTCCGATTCTTCTTCCGGTTCTGATTCTTCTTCCGGTTCCGACTCTTCTTCCGGTTCCTCTTCGGGAACTTGTGAATCAGTCCATGAATCATTCCAATTTACATTTGACTCTTCATTATTATTAGGTGAGTCAATGGGACTTGTTCTAGAGGTAGACATCTATCACATAATATCAAACGCGTTAAGAGATTAATATATCACATAATATTCACATGTTAAAAATATATAGTTTCCAACAAAATTTGTTAAGCAATCATTTTTCAAGTAAACACGGTCGAAGTCCAGACTCACTAATGCATCCTAACAAACTCGATAAGACACACTAATGCAAAATTCTAGTTCTCTAAGGCCAACGCTCGGATACCAACTGAAATGTCCCGTTCTTACTGATTAAAAACGTTCCATATTAATTGATTTCGTTGCGAGGTTTTGACCTCTATATGAGACGTTTTTCAAAGACTGCATTCATTTTAAAACAAACCATAACCTTTTTTTCATCAATAAAGGTTTAAAAAGCTTTACCTAGATTATCAACTAATGATAATCTAAAATATCATGTTTACACACGACCATTACATAATGGTTTACAATACAAATATGTTACAACAAAATAAGTTTCTTGAATGCAGTTTTTACACAATATCATACAAGCATGGACTCCAAATCTTGTCCTTATTTAAGTATGCGACAGCGGAAGCTCTTAATAATCACCTGAGAATAAACATGCTTAAAACGTCAACAAAAATGTTGGTGAGTTATAGGTTTAACCTATATATATCAAATCATAATAATAGGCCACAAGATTTCATATTTCAATACACATCCCATACATAGAGATAAAAGTCATTCATATGGTAAACACCTGGTAACCGAAATTAACAAGATGCATATATAAGAATATCCCCATCATTCCGGGACACCCTTCGGATATGATATAAATTTCGAAGTACTAAAGCATCCGGTACTTTGGATGGGGTTTGTTAGGCCCAATAGATCTATCTTTAGGATTCGCGTCAATTAGGGTGTCTGTTCCCTAATTCTTAGATTACCAGACTTAATAAAAAGGGGCATATTCGATTTCGATAATTCAACCATAGAATGTAGTTTCACGTACTTGTGTCTATTTTGTAAATCATTTATAAAACCTGCATGTATTCTCATCCCAAAAATATTAGATTTTAAAAGTGGGACTATAACTCACTTTCACAGATTTTTACTTCGTCGGGAAGTAAGACTTGGCCACTGGTTGATTCACGAACCTATAACAATATATACATATATATCAAAGTATGTTCAAAATATATTTACAACACTTTTAATATATTTTGATGTTTTAAGTTTATTAAGTCAGTTGTCCTCGTTAGTAACCTACAACTAGTTGTCCACAGTAAGATGTACAGAAATAAATCGATAAATATTATCTTGAATCAATTAACGACCCAGTGTATATGTATCTCAGTATTGATCACAACTCAAACTATATATATTTTGGAATCAACCTCAACCCTGTATAGCTAACTCCAACATTCACATATAGAGTGTCTATGGTTGTTCCGAAATATATATAGATGTGTCGACATGATAGGTCGAAAAATTGTATACGTGTCTATGGTATCTCAAGATTACATAATATACAATACAAGTTGATTAAGTTATAGTTGGAATAGATTTGTTACCAATTTTCACGTAGCTAAAATGAGAAAAATTATCCAATCTTGTTTTACCCATAACTTCTTCATTTTAAATCCGTTTTGAGTAAATCAATTTGCTATGGTTTCATATTGAACTCTATTTTATGAATATAAACAGAAAAAGTATAGGTTTATAGTCAGAAAAATAAGTTACAAGTCGTTTTTGTAAAGGTAGTCATTTCAGTCGAAAGAACGACGTCTAGATGACCATTTTAGAAAACATACTTCCACTTTGAGTTTAACCATAATTTTTGGATATAGTTTCATGTTCATAATAAAAATTATTTTCTCAGAATAAAAACTTTTAAATCAAAGTTTATCATAGTTTTTAATTAACTAACCCAAAACAGCCCGCGGTGTTACTACGACGGCGTAAATCCGGTTTTACGGTGTTTTTCGCGTTTCCATGTTTTAAATCATTAAGTTAGCATATCATATAGATATAGAACATGTGTTTAGTTGATTTTCAAAGTCAAGTTAGAAGGATTAACTTTTGTTTGCGAACAAGTTTAGAATTAACTAAACTATGTTCTAGTGATTACAAGTTTAAACCTTCGAATAAGATAGCTTTATATGTATGAATAGAATGATGTTATGAACATCATTACTACCTTAAGTTCCTTGGATAAACCTACTGGAAAAGAGAAAAATGGATCTAGCTACAACGGATCCTTGGATGGCTCGAAGTTCTTGAAGCAGAATCATGACACGAAAACAAGTTCAAGTAAGATCATCACTTGAAATAAGATTATTATAGTTATATAAATTGAACCAAAGTTTGAATATGATTATTACCTTGTATTAGAATGATAACCTACTGTAATAAACAAAGATTTCTTGAGGTTGGATGATCACCTTACAAGATTGGAAGTGAGCTAGCAAACTTGAAAGTATTCTTGATTTTATGTAACTAGAACTTGTAGAATTTATGAAGAACACTTAGAACTTGAAGATAGAACTTGAGAGAGATCAATTAGATGAATAAAATTGAAGAATGAAAGTGTTTATAGGTGTTTTTGGTCGTTGGTGTATGGATTAGATATAAAGGATATGTAATTTTGTTTTCATGTAAATAAGTCATGAATGATTACTCATATTTTTGTAATTTTATGAGATATTTCATGCTAGTTGCCAAATGATGGTTCCCACATGTGTTAGGTGACTCACATGGGCTTCTAAGAGCTGATCATTGGAGTGTATATACCAATAGTACATACATCTAAAAGCTGTGTATTGTACGAGTACGAATACGGGTGCATACGAGTAGAATTGTTGATGAAACTGAATGAGGATGTAATTGTAAGCATTTTTGTTAAGTAGAAGTATTTTGATAAGTGTATTGAAGTCTTTAAAAAGTGTATAAATACATATTAAAACACTACATGTATATAAATTTTAACTGAGTCGTTAAATCATCGTTAGTCATTACATGTAAGTGTTGTTTTGAAACCTTTAGGTTAACGATCTTGTTAAATGTTGTTAACCCAATGTTTATAATATCAAATGAGATTTTAAATTATTATATTATCATGATATTATCATGTATGAATATCTCTTAATATGATATATATACATTAAATGTCTTTACAACGATAATCGTTACATATATGTCTCGTTTAAAAATCATTAAGTTAGTAGTCTTGTTTTTACATATGTAGTTCATTGCTAATATACTTAATGATATGTTTACTTATCATAGTATCATGTTAACTATATATATATATATATATATCCATACATATGTCATCATATAGTTTTTACAAGTTTTAACGTTCGTGAATCACCGGTCAACTTGGGTGGTCAATTGTCTATATGAAACATATTTCAATTAATCAAGTCTTAACAAGTTTGATTGCTTAACATGTTGGAAACATTTAATCATGTAAATATCAATCTAAATTAATATATATAAACATGGAAAAGTTCGGGTCACTACACATCCGTCGGACATGATATAAAAACTCGAAGTACTAAAGCATCCGGTACTTTGGATGAGGTTTGTTAGGCCCAATAGATCTATCTTTAGGATTCGCGTCAATTAGGGGTGCACTAATTCTCAAAATTAGCGATGTTCCCTAATTCTTAGGCTACCAAGCAAAAAGGGGCATATTCGGCTTCGATCATTCACCCATATAATGTAGTTTTGATTTCTTGTGTCTATTTCGTAAAACATTTATAAAACTGCATGTATTCTCATCCTAAAAATATTAAATTTTTAAAAGTGGGACTATAACTCACTTTTACAGATTTTTACTTCATCGGGAAGTAAAACTTGGCCACTGGTCGATTCACGAACCTATAACAAATATGTACATATATATCAAAGTATGTTCAAAATATATTTACAACATTTTTATTATGCTTTAATGATTTAATTTTGTTAAGTCAGCAGTCCTCGTTAGTAACCTACAACTAGTTGTCCACAGTTAGATGTACAGAAATAAAGCAATATATAATATCTCGAATCAATCCACGACCCAGTGTCTACAAGTCTCAGGCTAGATCACAACTCAAAGTATATATATTATTTTGGAATCAACCTCAACCCTGTATAGCTAACTCAAGCATTACTGCATATAGAGTGTCTATGGTTGTTCAGAAATATATTATATAGATGGGTCGATATGATATGTCAAAACATTGTATACGTGTCTATGGTATCCCAAGATTACATAATATATGTTAGAATACATGTGTAATACAATATAAGTTAGTTAAGTTATGATTTGTATAGATTTGTTAGAAATTTCACGTAGCTACAACAAGCAAAATTATCCATTCTTGTTTTACCCATAACTTCTTCATTTTAAATCCGTTTTGAGTGATTCAAGTTGCTATGGTTTCATAATGAACTAAAATTAATGAAACTAAACAGAAAAAGTATAAGTTTATAGTCGAAAATACAAGTTACAAGTCGTTTTTGTAGAGGTAGTCATTTAAGTCGAAAGAACGACGTCTTGATGACCATTTTGAAAAACATACTTCCACTTTGAGTTTAACCATGATTTTTGGATATAGTTTAATGTTCATAAGAAAAATCATTTTCCAAGAATTATAGCTTTTAAATCAAAGTTTATCATAGTTTTTAATTATCCAAACCAAAACAGCCCCCGGTTTCGCTACGACGGCGTATGTCCGGTTTTACGGTGTTCTTCGTGTTTCCAGGTTTAAATCATTAAGTTAGCATATCATATAGATATAGAACATGTGTTTAGTTGGTTTTAATAGTTAATTTAGAAGGATTAACTTTTTTTGCGAACAAGTTTAGAATTAACTAAACTATGTTCTAGTGATTACAAGTTTAAATCTTCGAATAAGATAGTTATATATATATGAATCGAATGATGTTATGAACATCATTACTACCTCAAGTTTAGTAGGTAAACCTACTGGAAGTGACAAGAAATGATATAGCTTCAAAGGATCCTTGGATGGCTTGAAAGTTCTTGAAGTAGAATCATGACATGAAAACAAGTTCAAGTAAGATTTCTACTCGAATTAAGATAGTTATAGTTATAGAATTTGAATCAAAGTTTGGATATGAGTTTTACCTTGAATAAGAAAGACAACCTACTGTAAATAACAAAGGTTTCTTGATCTTAGATGATTACTTGGAATGGATTAGGAAACTTGGAAGTAAACTAGTAAACTTGAAAGGATTTTCGAAGTGTTCTTGAAGTGTTCTTCCTAAGATGATTATAGCTTGAATCTTGAAGTAATTTTTGATGAAGATGATGATTAGTTACTGGAAAAATACATTCAAGAGAGTGTGTGTGTGTGTGTGTGTATGTGTGTGTGTGTTGAGAGAGAATTAGAAAGAGAATTGGAAGTGAAATGGAGTGAATGATGAGTGGTGAGTGGTGAGTGGTGAGTGGGGTTAAAAGGAGTTCTAGTTAGTTGAGTAGTTCATGGTAGAAGTTAAAATTGATTAGTCATGCATGACATAATCAAGAGTGGAATCTCATGCTAGTTCCTATTGGTATATACCCATAGTAAGTACGTCTAGAAGCTGTGTATAATACGGATATGAATACGACTAGAATTCTTGATGAAAAAAAAGAAGAAAGAATGGGAATGTAACTGTAACTATTTTTGTTAAGTATGAGTGTTTTGATATGTGTCTTGAAGTCTTCCAAAAGTGTATTAATATATCTTAATACACTATGTAATGACCCGGAATTTTTCGACCAAATTATACTTATGAGATTAATATTTACATAAATTAAACCATACCAACATGATAAGCAATCCAAATTGTTGAGACTTGTGTTTTTGAAAAGAGTTTTACACAACGTTTGACCGTCCAATATGACCGATGATATCACGAACTATATAACATACGATAATTATACGTTTGTGTATATATATGTATTTATATATATTTAACATGATCTGAGGATGGTTTAACATCTCATTGTGTACTAATGACAATGAGTTATAAGTATATTTTGAAACTACTAACTTAAGTTTTCAAAACGATAACTATACGTAACATTCTTTGATATATATACTTATAATCTATAATGCTTATACATGTATCGTATATATAATGTATTTTATCACTTTTTAAGGACTTAAATACATAAAACTATATAAGTATATTCACAAAAGATAGCTATATTTGAATTCTCGTTCCGTTTCCTCAAGATTTCTATACGTATATCTAGGGTATATGTACCCGTATCATACCCGGCCTCTATACGTATTTACTATTGGTATATATATATCAAATCAACATCCTAATCAACATTATTACTGCCCTAGATATGAGGTAACTAGGATTTGTCAAGTAGTATGAATTATTAGTAAGAAAACAAAATTAGGAATCCTTTTCTTTCTTTATAAACTAAAAACGTTTTTATAAATGAACACCATTTTTTCACTCCATTTTCTCATACCTACACCCTCATTTCTCTCTCAAAATACTCCTAACTTCATACTTGATCATCTCCAAGTATTTTCCCCATCATTTAGCTTCAATTACAAGCCTTAAACACCATAAGAAAACTCTTTCAAGAACATATCAAAATAACCACCCATTTGAAGAAGTTTACTTCCAACCTTTTGATCTAACTCCACCACTCTTTGATTCCAAGATTATTTCTTATCTTTTGCAGTAACTTTGTCCAAGTAACTTGAGGTAGTAACCTTGTTCATAATCTTATTCAATTCATATTCATATAGCTATCTTATTTTGTGGTATAAAATTTTAACAACAAGAACATAGTTTGAATGATTTCAAACTTGTTCGCAAACTAAATAGATCCTTTTAACTTGACTTTTAAAACACTTCAACACATGTAATATATCATAATGATATGCTAACCTAACAAGATATAACTTGGTTTTACAAAGAACATCTTAAAAACTGAATCTACGTCGTCGGAGTGCAACCGGGGGCTGTTTTGGGTTGGATAATTAAAAACCATCTTAAACTTTGAATTGGAAGTTCATGTTCTGGAAAAATGATATTTCTTATGAATATGTTAACACGTAAAAATTTCATGGTTTAACTCAAAGTGTAAGTATTTTTAGAAAAATGATCATTAAATGTTGTTTTTATGATGGAAAATGATCACTTTCATAAGTTTCACCAAAGTTTGACCTATAACCTATGATTTTGAATATAAAGTAAGTATTTTCAGTTCATATTCTTAAAATTTGACTCGATCTAAGGAAGTGGCAAGTTGAACCAACAAAAACGGAGTTGTAATGAAGAAACTACGACTAAAACAAGATTGGGTATCCGAAGCTAGTTTAACTACGAAAATATTTGGAGAAAAAGTAAATTAATCATATCTTTTCTAATTAATATGATATTTTATATATTATTACTTATGATTTGATTTTATATATTTCAGGACCACCCGTAAACAACACGAGAAGATTAATCATAAGACCTCATGATTGTACGCAACACGTCATTTGACAACACGGTACTTTATGTACGCAACACGTCATTTGACAACATGGTACCATGGGTCGAGATTAATTCTGATCAATACGAATACGATGGGGTCTTTATTTATTTTATTTAAGTGACTAATTGTGGACCACTAACATCGGACTGCTAACTACGGACTAAGAAAATATTAAAAGTATATATATATGTAACGATTACTTAAAAAGAAAATATGTTGATATATTATATATATGGTTAGGTTCGTGATATCTATCGGAGACCAAGTCGAATTAAATACCTTCAAGGCAAAAGTAAGTTTCATTTGCTCCCTTTTTAATTGCTTTTGCAATATATATTTTTGGGCTGAGAATACATGCGCTGCTTTTATAAATGTTTACAAAATAGACACAAGTACTTAAAAATATATTCTACGTTGAGTTGTACCACTGGCATATTTCCCTGTAGCTTGGTAACTACTATTTACATGGGTATTGTAAACGCGAATCCTGTTGATAGATCTATCGGGCCTGACAACCCCAACCGGACTGGACGACCAGTATTCAACGGTTGCACAGTACTTCGTTTTGGTGACTACACTTGGTACGGTGTAGTGAGATTTCATAATAAAGGGAATATGCGACGTTGATTAAATGTTAAGTATGGTTACCAAGTGCTCAACCACTTAGAATGCTTTACATACACTTGCGAGTGTATTATTTTTATGATTATGAAATCTTGTTGTCTATTAACATATTGAAATGATTGTTATGATAAACCTATGAACTCACCAACCTTTTGGTTGACACTTTAAAGCATGTTTATTTTCAGGTACGAATTAAGTCTTCCGCTGTGCATTTGCTCAATATAAGGACATTACTTGGAGCCGATCATCGCAATGGGACCAAATGTTGATGACTTCGTCCAGGTGGATTAGGACGGGTCCTTTCAGTTGGTATCAGAGCGGTGGTCGTAGCGAACCAGGTCTTGCATTAGTGTGTCAACTAGTAGTTGTTAGGATGCATTAATGAGTCTGGACTTCGACCGTGTCTACATGTCAAAAGTTTTGCTTATCATTTCTAGTCGGAAATCATCTGCTTATCATCCTTAGAAAATTACCTGCTTATCATTCATAAGTCTAGACTCGTTTTACTGCATTTACTGCATTGATAGTGTATAGACGAATTCTTATCTTAGCATATCTATTATTGCGAACTTTGACTGATATCTTTTCAAAGATTCTCCGTAATTTACAGGATTTTGGTATTATATATACATATGTAAATTATGTATTGAAGAGTACCAAATCTAACTCCTATAATCTATTCCATACCAAAAATTCATTTTCCCCATTATACAAGGTGGATTCTGCATCTAGTTCGAATTCTTCAGATTTCGACAGTTATGCCGATATGGATTTCCATTCGGGCTCCGAAAGCAGCGTCACCGGAATGGATCAATGAATTTCTCATCATCTATTCTGGATGAATTGGGGATGGGTTTGTAATATACTAAATCACTGGAGACAAGAAGAAGGTGATCCATTCCATCCACCAAATTGCCCTCTTGGCGATGAACCTGAAGCACTTACCGGCGAACCTATTCGAAACACCATTTTCTCTCTCATTTCTAGAGTATCTTGTCACGATTATATACTATCCCATATTACAAATCTTGTTCATTCGCTCGATCCACCCGCCAATCATCCCGGTGTACTAGCAGAAGTTAACGAACTTCGCGCTCGTGTGACGGCTTTGGAGAACATGGTGCGAAGGTTGCAAACACCAGCAGCAGCACCAGCAGCATAATCAGCACCACCATCAATTACATCAACAATACCATCATCACCACTAACAAACAACATCCGCATCACACGTCTCGACATCATAATCTGTCCCACAAACATCAACATCATACGCACCATAGATACCAAGGAGTACCAACAATAATGAACGATGAAGTATTGATCCATAACTTCATTGATATTCTGCGAAGAATATGTAGTTTCAAAAAGTTTTAGAGATTTCTTATTCTAGCTCAAACCGAAAAGTAAATGAGATTAATATCATATTAACTTATTAAATTCATGATTTCATCTGAAGAAAATATATATGTATATATGTTTTCATAAAGATTGTAATTAAAAGTTCTTTTGTACAAAATATTAATGGTGAAACTTTTTTTTTAACGGGTAGGTAATACCCGAGGAATAATTAGATTTCATTTTAATAAGTTACATTGTACATTCGTCGAAGCTGATTCAACAGTCATTTACTATCCTACTAACAACCACCGATATACGTATCCGTTCACCGCAGAATAACCATTTTCATTCAATTTCATATTTGGATTTTGACTTCCCAGAATCTAACAAGTGGCATATGAAGAAAACATATGACAAAATAAAATCTGTTAGAAACAAAAAAATTAACTATGAAAAATTTTGTTAAGAATCCACGCTAACTGTTCCAGCTAACTGTTCCTAGCTAACTGTTTACATTTTATTTATCGCAGTTTATTTATCACAATTTAATTATCGCACTTTTATTTATCATCATTTAATTTCTGTAATTATTTTACGCACTTTAAATATCGGGACACGTATACAATGTTTTGACATATCATATCGACGCATCTATATATATTATTTGGAATCACCATAGACACTCTATATGCAGTAATGATTGAGTTCTCTATACAGGGTTGAGGTTGATTCTACAATAATATATATAGTTTGAGTTGTGATCGAGTCTGAGATGTATACGGGTCACGACACGTATTAATTAATTCGTATATTATATATTAAACTATATATGAATTATTGGACTGTTACTGTGGACTATTTACTGTGGACTAATGACATTGGACAATTAAATGAATTAAAATATTGATTATAACATATGAAACTAAACATTTCTTCAAGATTGCCACTTGATTTCATCTTAAACCTCATTGTATCTCGACGATTACAATCAGCGTTCAAATCTATCATGATTCTTAAAAACACCTCAATCGAGAGGATAAACCAACCGCACTTCATCTACGGAAAAAAAGATTGATGCATATAGTTATGCACCTGAAAAACCCTCAGAAACTGAGTAAATGTTTGACACGTATCTGTTCTAGTTCCTTTGACATTGTTATTACTGAAGATTGTTTTGCAATCCCTTTCCAAAGTAGCTAATTTTGTCACAGCTCCAGCAAGTCAACTCCGACTTTTCATTCGAAACAACTTTATTATAACCGCGATATATATGCGTACTCTTTATTGTTACTGGGGAACCTTTTATATTCCACAATATTACCATCAGCGATTAATCATTCTAAAAACACAATTCTCCTGAAACTACCTCGGTTTGATAACCGATGACCCAGATCAGTTAACTTTGAAAATGCTGACAAAGCAGCATGTTGTAGATGATCTTAATGGCCAAAAGTTTGATGATAAAGAAAGGAGTGTTAGGAACGCTCGATAGAAAATTTAGTACGAAAAAGCGGATTATGCGAAACTATGAAGAAAGCCGTGGACAAATCACAAAGAATAAGTTTGCCTTCAAAGAATCCAAATGATTCTGTGCCTGCTGAAATCATTAGCAAACATCTTATTTCTCATTCTAAACCTTCACAGACAAATCTTCTTCACCATCCATTGATATTAGAAATTCTAAGATATTCTCGTATGTTCTATTATAAATATCCTCCATATTTCTGGCGATATTTTCACAACTATTCTTATCTGAGATCATTTATCTCTCCGTAATATCTGCAACATATAAGAAAATGTGTTAGTTTCTAAATTCTGAAACCTTCAAGTTTAAAATATGAATGTTTTGAAGTAGTGTTGGGAACTGAAGCATGGATTAGTATAATATAATGACACTTGATCAACATCATTATATTACAGTAAGTCATGCTGAGTTTCTAATGAAGCATGATGATTCACAGTACCGTCATCATGTGCCATTTACACGACTCTTACATTCTATCTAATCTCTAAACATATCAAGAGAATATTTTTCTGGATGACTCGGTCTTCTCCTGGGTATTCTGGTAATTTAACAAATCAAAATCGTTCTATTACCATTTTCTTCTTAGAGCATTAGCTATGTTCATTCTGAATTTCATATCTACGAATTCCGGACCATTACTCGCTTGACTCGAAGTCGAAAAGAGAAAACGAAAGCATGAAGCTCCGAAAATAATGAAGAATATAAACTCCGATAATAACCCCGAAATTACAAACCATGTATATCGATGCAGATAGCAATATAGAGACACGAGAGAATTAGAAACACTATAAACACAAGAGTATAGTAGAAGTAAATAGATTCTTCTGGTGGTAGATGATAAAGAAGAATGACAGATATAAAAGTTAGGAGTATATCAAGAATCAGGACTGGATGGAGCATATTGATGAATGCTTTAAAGTAATAATCAAGGGAGAAAGAATAGAAGGTGTGAGTCGTGGAAAATAAGGAAACGAAGGGGTGAATTTATAGTGAAATATCCGATAAAGCAATCGGGAACAGATTATTGCATATAATCAAAGAAGATCCTGATTTCCTTAATCACCAAAGAACCAAATCTTATTACGTAAGATTCTCTTTAAATCCCTTAAATCCTGGAAATCAATCATAACTACCTCATCGGTTAAGACGAATATATTTTACTCATCTCACTCTTTTACGATAGTCTCATTTATATTCTACGCATAATCGAATCGTTTTATCTACATTACTCAATGATGATAAAACTCCATTATCACCTTATATTTGTCATGAAAACCTTCTTATTGTTATCCATAACAACCTCTATCACATTTCAGGGACGAAATTTCTTTAACGGGTAGGTACTGTAATGACCCGGAATTTTCCGACCAAATTATACTTATGAGATTAATATTTACATAAATTAAACCATACCAACATTATAAGCAATTCAAATTGTTGAGACTTGTGTTTTTGAAAAGAGTTTTACACAACGTTTGACCGTCCAATATGACCGATGATATCACAAACTATATAACATACGATAATTATATGTTTGTGTATATATGTATTTATATATATTTAACATGATCTGAGGATGGTTTAACATCTCATTGTGTACTAATGACAATGAGTTATAAGTATATTTTGAAACTACTAACTTAAGTTTTCAAAACGATAACTATACGTAACATTCTTTGATATATATACTTATAATCTATAATGCTTATACATGTATCGTATATATAATGTATTTAATCACTTTTTAAGGACTTAAATACATAAAACAATATAAGTATATTCACAAAAGATAGCTATATTTGAATTCTCGTTCCGTTTCCTCAAGATTTCTATACGTATATCTAGGGTATATGTACCCGTATCATACCCAACTTCTATACGTATTTACTATTGGTATATACACATCAAATCAACATCCTAATCAACATTATTACTGCCCTAGATATGAGGTAACTAGGATTTGTCAAGTAGTATCAATTATTAGTAAGAAAACAAAGTTAGGAATCCTTTTCTTTCTTTATAAACTAAAAATGTTTTTATAAATGAACACCATTTTTTCACTCCATTTTCTCATACCTACACCCTCATTTCTCTCTCAAAATACTCCTAACTTCATACTTGATCATCTCCAAGTATTTTCCCCATCATTTAGCTTCAATTACAAGCCTTAAACACCATAAGAAAACTCTTTCAAGAACATATCAAAATAACCACCCATTTGAAGAAGTTTACTTCCAACCTTTTGATCTAACTCCACCACTCTTTGATTTTAAGATTATTTCTTATCTTTTGCAGTAAATTTTTTCAAGTAAATTGAGGTAGTAACCTTGTTCATAATCTTATTCAATTCATATTCATATAGCTATCTTATTTTGTGGTATAAAATTTTAACAACAAGAACATAGTTTGAATGATTTCAAACTTGTTCCCAAACTAAATAGATCCTTTTAACTTGACTTTTAAAACACTTCAAAACATGTAATATATCATAATAATATGCTAACCTAACAAGATATAACTTGGTTTTACAAAGAACATCTTAAAAACTGAATCTACGTCGTCGGAGTGCAACCGGGGGCTATTTTGGGTTGGATAATTAAAAACCATCTTGAACTTTGAATTGGAAATTCATGTTCTGGAAAAATGATATTTCTTATGAATATGTTAACACGTAAAAATTTCATGGTTTAACTCAAAGTGTAAGTATTTTTAGAAAAATGATCATTAAATGTTGTTTTTATGATGGAAAATGATCACTTTCATAAGTTTTACCAAAGTTTGACCTATAACCTATGATTTCGAATACAAACTAAGGTATTTTCAGTCATATTCTTAAAATTTGACTCGATCCAAGGAAGTGGCAAGTTGAACCAACAAAAACGGAGTTGTAATGAAGAAACTACGACTAAAACAAGATTGGGTATCCGAAGCTAGTTTAGCTACGGAAATATTTGGAGAAAAAGTAAATTAATCATATATTTTCTAATTAATATGATATTTTATATATAATTACTTATGATTTGATTTTATATATTTCAGGACCACCCGTAAACAACACGAGAAGATTAATCATAAGACCTCATGATTGTACGCAACACGTCATTTGACAACACGGTACTTTATGTACGCAACACATCATTTGACAACATGGTACCATGGGTCGAGATTAATTCTGATCAATACGAATACGATGGGGTCTTTATTTATTTTATTTAAGCGACTAATTATGGACCACTAACATCGGACTGCTAACTACGGACTAAGAAAATATTAAAAGTATTAAAAGTATATATATATATGTAACGATTACTTAAAAAGAAAATATGTTGATATATTATATATATGGTTAGGTTCGTGATATCTATCAGAGACCAAGTCGAATTAAATACCTTCAAGGCAAAAGTGAGTTTCATTTGCTCCCTTTTTAATTGCTTTTGCAATATATATTTTTGGGCTGAGAATACATGCGCTGCTTTTATAAATGTTTACAAAATAGACACAAGTACTTAAAAATATATTCTACGTTGAGTTGTACCACTGGCATATTTCCCTGTAGCTTGGTAACTACTATTTACATGGGTATTGTAAACGCGAATACTGTTGATAGATCTATCGGGCCTGACAACCCCAACCAGACTGGACGACCAGTATTCAACGGTTGCACAGTACTTCATTTTGATGACTACACTTGGTACGGTGTAGTGAGATTTCATAATAAAGGGAATATGCGACGTTGATTAAATGTTAAGTATGGTTACCAAGTGCTCAACCACTTAAAATGCTTTACATACACTTGCGAGTGTATTATTTTTATGATTATGAAGTCTTGTGGTCTATTAACATATTGAAATGATTGTTATGATAAACCTATGAACTCACCAACCTTTTGGTTGACACTTTAAAGCATGTTTATTTTCAGGTACGATTTAAGTCTTTCGCTGTGCATTTGCTCAATATAAGGACATTACTTGGAGCCGATCATCGTAATGGGACCAAATGTTGATGACTTCGTCTAGGTGGATTAGGACGGGTCCTTTCACACTACATGTATATACATTTTAACTGAGTCGTTAAGTCATCGTTAGTCGTTACATGTAAGTGTTGTATTAAAACCTTTAAGTTAACGATTGCATTTAATGTTGTTAACCCATTGTTTATTATATCTAATAAGATGTTAAATTATTACATTATCATGATATTATGATGTATGAATATATTTAATATGATATATATACATTAAAATGTCGTTACAACGATAATCGTTACCTATATGTCTCGTTTCGAATTCCTTAAGTTAGTAGTCTTGTTTTTACATATGTAGTTCATTGTTAATACTCTTAATGATATGTTTAATTATCATTTTATCATGTTAAACATAGTGTATCAATATCTTAATATGATTCATATGTATTTAGTAAGACGTTGTTATAACGATAATCGTTATATATTTCGTTTCGGGTTTCTTAACTTATAAATCTCATTTTTATGTATATAACTCATTGTTAATACACTTAGTGAGATACTTACTTATGATAATTCTCATGTTAACTATATATATATCCATATATATCATCATGTAGTTGTTACAAGTTTAAACGTTCGTGAATCGTCGATCAACTTGGGTGATCAATTGACTACATAAACTCATTTCAATTAATCAAGTCTTAACAAGTTTGATTGCTTAACATGTTGGAAACATTTAATCATGTAAATATCAATTTCATTTAATATATACAAACATGGAAAAGTTGGGGTCACTACACAACAATCACAACATAAATCGCAACAACTATCCCAACAATCGCAACATCAATCGCAATTCCAACAACAACTACCACAAACATCCCAACAACAACAACTACAACAATCGTCCTAACAACAATAACAACCCCAACAACAATAATTCCTATAACAATAAGAATCATAAACAGTCATGTCAAAGGTGTGAAGAGTACCACCAGAATGGGTTCTGCACGACATTTTGCACCAAGTGTAAAAGAAAGGGTCATAGTGCGACGAAATGTGAGATCTACGGATCGATGAATAACAAAATTAAAAGAAAAAATAATGTCGGAACAAATAATACCGCCGTAGTTTGTTTTGGATGTGGAAAACCGGGCCACATTAATAGAAACTGCCCGAATCAGGAGAATACTAATGGGCAGGGGCGCGGAAGAGTTTTCAATATTAATACGGAAGAAGCGCAGGAATACCCGGAGCTTGTTACGGGTACGTTTCTTATCAATGAAAAACCTGCTTATGTTTTATTTGATTCGGGTGCGAATAGAAGCTATATGAGTAGAGATTTTTGTTCTAAATTAAGTGGTCCATTGACGCCTTTGGATAATAAATTTTTACTCAAATTAGCAAACGGTAAATTAATTACAGCAGATAAAATATGTCAGAATCAAGAAATTAAACTGGTCAGCGAAACATTTAAGATTGATTTGATACCACTAGAGTTAGGAAGTTTTGATGTGATAATCGACATGGACTGGTTGAAAGAGATGAAAGCAGAAATTATTTGTTACAAAAATGTGATACGCATTATGTGCGAGAAGAGAAAACCTTTAATGGTGTACGGAGAAAAAAGCAACGCGAAGTTAAATCTTATTAGTAACCTGAAGGCGCAAAAACTAATAAGAAAAGGTTGCTATGCCATTCTAGCACACGTCGAGAAAGTCAATTCCAAAGAGAAGAACATCAATGATGTTCCCGTCGCACAAGAATTTCCCGATGTATTTCTGAAAGAATTACAGGGACTACCTCCACACCGATCTAATGAATTTCAAATAGATATTGTACCGGGAGCTACACCAATAGCTCGTGGTCCATACAGACTCGCACCCAGGAAAATGAAGGAACTCCAAAGCCAATTACAAGAACTTTTAGAGCGTGGTTTCATTCAACCAAGCACATCACCATGGGGAGCTCTTGTTTTGTTTGTCAAAAAGAATGATGGTACATTCAGGTTGTGTATCGACTACCGAGAGTTGAACAAACTTACCATCAAGAACCATTACCCACTACCGAGAATCGACGACTTATTTGATCAACTACAAGGCTTGTCGGTTTATTCAAAGATAGATTTACGTTCCGGGTATCATCAAATGCGGGTGAAGGAGGATGATATTCCGAAGACTGCTTTCAGAATGCGTTACGGTCATTATGAGTTTATGGTTATGCCGTTGGGTTTGACTAACGCACCAACTGTGTTCATGGACCTCATGAACCGAGTGTGTGGACCATACCTTGACAAGTTTGTCATTGTTTTCATCGATGACATACTTATTTACTCAAAGAATGATCAAGAGCACGAAGAACATTTGAGAAAAGTGCTAGAGTTATTGAGGAAAGGAAAACTGTATGCTAAGTTTTCAAAGTGTGCATTTTGGTTGGAAGAAGTTCAATTCCTCGGTCACATAGTGAACAAAGAAGGTATTCAGGTAGATCCAGCAAAGATTGAAACCGTTGAAAAGTGAAAAACCCCGAAAACTCTGAAACATATACGCCAATTTTTATGACTGGCTGGTTACTACAGAAGATTCATCCAAGATTTTTCCAAAATAGAAAAACCCTTGACTCCATTAACGCATAAAGGGAAGAAATTTGAATGGAAGGAAGAACAAGAGAAAGCATTTCAATTGTTAAAGAAAAAGCTAACTACGGCACCTATATTATCATTGCCTGAAGGACTGATGATTTTGTGATTTATTGTGACTCTTCAAAGCAAGGTCTGGGTTGTGTATTAATGCAACGAACGAAGGTAATTGCTTATGCGTCCAGACAATTGAAGATTCATGAACAAAATTATACGACTCGCGATTTGGAATTGGTCGCTGTTATTTTTGCATTAAAGACTTGGAGGAACTATTTATATGGGGTCAAAAGTATTATATATACCGACCAAAAAAGTCTCGAACATATATTTAATCAGAAACAATTGAACATGAGGCAGCGTAGGTGGATTGAGTTGTTGAATGATTACGAATTTAAGATTCGTTACCACTTGGGGAAGGCGAATGTGGTAGCCGACGCTTTGAGTAGAAAGAACAGAGAACCTATGCGGGTAAAAGCTATGAATATAATTATTCGTACTAACCTTACTATTCAAATAAAGGAGGCGTAACAGGGAGTCCTGGAATGATGGGGATATTCTATATGCATCTTGTTAATGTCGATTATCAGGTGTTCAATCCATATGAATGATTTTTATGTCTATGTATGGGATGTTTATTTATGAGAAATGGAAATGAAAATCTTTTGGTGTATTAAAATGATGGAAATGAATGATTACGATAAACTAATGAACTCACCAACCTTTTGGTACGACACTTTTAAGCATGTTTATTCTCAGGTTTGAAAGAAATCTTCCACTGTGCATTTGCTCATTTTAGAGATATTACTTGGAGTTATTCATGACATATTTCAAAAGACGTTGCATTCGAGTCATTCATGACATACTTGGAGTCTATACTGTGTCTTATGATATTGATATGGAATTATTGTGTATATATATATATATATATATATATATATATATATATATATTGTTTTAACATATATTCATACACCATGTGTAGTGACCCGAACTTTTCCATGTTTATATATATTAATTGAGATTGATATTTACATGATTAAACGTTTCCAACATGTTAAGCAATCAAACTTGTTAAGACTTGATTAATTGAAATAGGTTTCATATAGACAATTGACTACCCAAGTTGACCAGTGATTCACGAACGTTAAAACTTGTAAAAACTATATGATGACATATATATGGTTATATATATAGTTAACATGATATTATGATAAGTAAACATATCATTAAGTATATTAACAATGAACTACATATGTAAAAACAAGACTACTAACTTAATGATTTTTAAACGAGACATATATGTAACGATTATCGTTGTAACGACATTTAAATGTATATATATCATATTAAGATATATTAATATATCATAATATCATGATAATATAATAATTTAACATCTCATTAGATATAATAAACAATGGGTTAACAACATTAATTGAGATCGTTAACTTAAAGGTTTCAAAACAACACTTACATGTAACGACTAACGATGACTTAACGACTCCGTTAAAATGTATATACATGTAGTGTATTTAGATGTATTAAAATACTTTTAGAAGACTTCAAGACATATATCGAAACACTCATACTTAACGAAAATGGTTACAGTTACTTTCCCATTCTTTTCTTTCATCAAGAATTCTAGTCGTATTCTTACCCGTATTATACACAGCTTCAAAACGTACTTACTATGGGTATATACCAATAGGAACTAGCATGGGATTCCACTCTTGATTATGTCATGTATGACTAATCAATTTTAACTTCTACCATGAGCTAGTCAACTAACTAGAACTCCTTTTAACCCCACTCACCACTCACCAATTAACACTCATCATTCACTCCATTTCACTTCCAAATCTCTTTCTAATTCTCTCTCAACACACCCACACTATTATGAACGTATTTTTCCAGTAGTTAATCATCATCTTCATCAAAAATCACTTCAAGAATCAAGCTATAATCATCATAGGAAGAACACTTCAAGAATACTTCAAAAATCCCTTCAAGTTTACTAATTTACTTCCAAGCTTTCTAATCCATTCCAAGTAATCATCTAAGATCAAGAAACCTTTGTTATATACAGTAGGTTATCTTTCTTATTCAAGGTAATATTCATATTCAAACTTTGATTCAATTTCTATAACTATAAACTATCTTAATTCGAGCAAAAATCTTACTTGAACTTGTTTTTGTGTCATGATCCTACTTCAAGAACTTTCAAGCCATCCAAGATCCTTTGAAGCTAGATCATTTATTGTCACTTCCAGTAGGTTTACCTACTAAACTTGAGGTAGTAATGATGTTCATAACATCATTCGATTCATATATATAAAACTATCTTATTCGAAGGTTTAAACTCGTAATCACTAGAACATAGTTTAGTTAATTCTAAACTTGTTCGCAAACAAAAGTTAATCCTTCTAACTTGACTTTTAAAATTAACTAAACACATGTTCTATATCTATATGATATGCTAACTTAATGATTTAAAACCTGGAAACACGAAAAACACCGTAAAACCGGATTTACGCCGTCGTAGTAACACCGCGGGCTGTTTTGGGTTAGTTAATTAAAAACTATGATAAACTTTGATTTAAAACTTGTTATTCTGAGAAAATGATTTTTATTATGAACATGAAACTATATCCAAAAATTATGGTTAAACTCAAAGTGGAAGTATGTTTTCTAAAATGGTCATCTAGACGTCGTTCTTTCGACTGAAATGACTACCTTTACAAAAACGACTTGTAACTTATTTTTCCGACTATAAACCTATACTTTTTCTGTGTAGATTCATAAAATACAGTTCAATATGAAACCATAGCAATTTGATTCATTCAAAACGGATTTAAAATGAAGAAGTTATGGGTAAAACAAGATTGGATAATTTTTATCATTTTAGCTACGTGAAAATTGGTAACAAATCTATTCCAACCATAACTTAATCAACTTGTATTGTATATTATGTAATCTTGAGATACCATAGACACGTATACAATGTTTCGACCTATCATGTCGACACATCTATATATATTTCGGAACAACCATAGACACTCTATATGTGAATGTTGGAGTTAGCTATACAGGGTTGAGGTTGATTCCAAAATATATATAGTTTGAGTTGTGATCAATACTGAGATACGTATACACTGGGTCGTGGATTGATTCAAGATAATATTTATTGATTTATTTCTGTACATCTAACTGTGGACAACTAGTTGTAGGTTACTAACGAGGACAGCTGACTTAATAAACTTAAAACATCAAAATATATTAAAAGTGTTGTAAATATATTTTGAACATACTTTAATATATATGTATAAATTGTTATAGGTTCGTGAATCAACAGTGGCCAAGTCTTACTTCTCGACGAAGTAAAAATCTGTGAAAGTGAGTTATAGTCCCATTTTTAAAATCTAATATTTTTGGGATGAGAATACATGCAGGTTTTATAAATGATTTACAAAATAGACACAAGTACGTGAAACTATATTCTATGGTTGAATTATCGAAATCGAATATGCCCCTTTTTATTAAGTCTGGTAATCTAAGAATTAGGGAACAGACACCCTAATTGACGCGAATCCTAAAGATAGATCTATTGGGCCTAACAAACCCCATCCAAAGTACCGGATGCTTTAGTACTTCGAAATTATATCATATCCGAAGGGTGTCCCGGAATGATGGGGATATTCTTATATATGCATCTTGTTATTGTCGGTTACCAGGTGTTCACCATATGAATGATTTTTATCTCTATGTATGGGATGTGTATTGAAATATGAAATCTTGTGGTCTATTATTATGATTTGATATATATAGGTTAAACCTATAACTCACCAACATTTTTGTTGACGTTTTAAGCATGTTTATTCTCAGGTGATTATTAAGAGCTTCCGCTGTCGCATACTTAAATAAGGACGAGATTTGGAGTCCATGCTTGTATGATATTGTGTAAAAACTGCATTCAAGAAACTTATTTTGTTGTAACATATTTGTATTGTAAACCATTATGTAATGGTCGTGTGTAAACAGGATATTTTAGATTATCATTATTTGATAATCTACGTAAAGCTTTTTAAACCTTTATTGATGAAATAAAGGTTATGGTTTGTTTTAAAATGAATGCAGTCTTTGAAAAACGTCTCATATAGAGGTCAAAACCTCGCAACGAAATCAATTAATATGGAACGTTTTTAATCAATAAGAACGGGACATTTCAGTTGGTATCAGAGCGTTGGTCTTAGAGAACCAGAAAATTTGCATTAGTGTGTCTTATCGAGTTTGTTAGGATGCATTAGTGATTCTGGACTTCGACCGTGTTTTCTTTAAAAATGATTGCTTAACATTTTTGTTGGAAACTATATATTTTTAACATATGAATATTATGTGATATATTAATCTCTTAACGTGTTTGATATTATGTGATAGATGTCTACCTCTAGAACAAGTCCCATTGACTCACCTAATAATAATGAAGAGTCAAATGTAAATTGGAATGATTCGTGGACTGATTCACAAGTTCCCGAAGAGGAACCGGAAGAAGAGTCGGAACCGGAAGAAGAATCAGAACCGGAAGAAGAATCAGAACCGGAAGAAGAATCGGAACCGGTGGGGGAAATAATAAAACGGTTAAGTAAAAGAGAATCCTCAACCAACCGACCAAGGTTAATTATGGTCAATGGTGTTTCCGCCAAGGAAGCAAAATATTGGGAGGATTACCAATTCTCCGATGAATCGGATTCCGACGAGAATTCCGATGATGTTATAGAAATTACCCCAACTGAATTTAAAAAGGCAAAAGAAAATAATAAGGGAAAGGGCATAAAAATAGAGAAATCTAATTCCAACCCCGATGAACTTTATATGTATCGTCAACCCCCGAAGTCCTTAAGTTGTAACAATGACCCGGGAACCTCTAAACCACCAGGTTTTTCTAAACCAATGTGGAAAATTACGGCTCGTATTAGGGGAACATCATATATCCCTAGAAACTTGGCAAAACGAACCAAAACCGAAGAAGAAGAAACAAGCGAGTCGGAATAAGATAGTTGTATTCGTGTGGTGTAATATATGTAATATAGTGTGCTTATGCTTTATGATATATGTAAAAATTGCTTGTATTAATAAGTATTTTTTTTATGAATCTAACTTTTGTCTATTTTACAGTATAAAAACACAAAATGGATAGACAACCCAATATTTTAAGAGACCTACCCGGAGACATGATTGATGAAATCTTGTCTAGAGTCGGTCAGAATTCCTCGGCACAACTATTTAAGGCGAGATCAGTTTGTAAGACATTCGAAGAACGTTCCAAGAATGATTTGGTTTATAAAAGGCTTTCGTTCGGAAGATGGGGGATATCACATTGGGAAATCCATAAGTTACGATGTGTTTACTTTGACGCATATATTGCGGGGAACCCAAATGCTATTTTACGCAACGGGTTAAGAAATTATTTTGACTCAGTATATCCAAATATAGGACTTCGTGATTTAGAAAAAGCGGCTAACATGCAACATAAAGAAGCATGTTATGCTTACGGGTTAGTAATGTTCGCTTCTCACCAAAGTGAGAACAAGAACATCGGGCTACAACTATTAAACAAAACGTTCCCTCAAGTGACGGAGTCGGTAATTGGGGTAAGAAATGAGGTTTTTAGGTTATTACGAGACTGTTGGTCATTACGTAACCCTCGTCCCTTTGACGACGTTACAACACGCTGTCTTATCAACGGCCATAACGGTTATGTTCCACAAGACCAAGGATGGGAAGTAGTCCTAGTAAAACCAGAATGCATGACTTGTTTCTGGACGTATGAATTACGTGTCTTTATTGCCTTTGCTGAACGACTTGTGTACTAGCTAGAATTATCTTCACAACTATCTTGTATCAAAGTTATTGTGTGCTATATTTCATGCTTTATGTAAAATAAGCGGTATTGTAAGTTTGTAAAATATTGTATAAAAGTTTGAACACGAAATATTATTATAATCAGTTTTTCATATAGAATTGTAGTAGTTGAATTGTATATTAGCTACTAAGTATGAACTTAACGGGTAGGTACTACCCGAATTTAAACTTATAAAACGCTAATATGAAGAAAAAGCTTTTATAAATGAGTTCATATTATGCTACGAAATACTATTAACTACTCTTAATATTCTGTATGATTAACTTGTTCCATTTGACTATTTTGAAGGAAATGGCACCGACTACTCGACACACCGTGAATATGAATGAAGAGGAATTCCGTACTTTTCTAGCTTCAAACATAGCCGCAGTACAGGCTGCGCTATATACCAACAATAACCTTGGATCTGGCAGTACAGGAAATCGTGTAGGATGCACCTACAAAGAATTCACTGCCTGCAAACCTTTGGAATTTGATGGAACCGAAGGACCGATCGGATTGAAACGGTGGACCGAGAAGGTTGAATCGGTGTTTGCCATAAGTAAGTGTACTGAAGAGGACAAAGTGAAGTACGCTACGCATACCTTTACAGGTTCTGCGTTAACATGGTGGAATACCTATCTAGAGCAAGTGGGACAAGATGATGCGTACGCACTACCGTGGTCAGCATTCAAGCACTTGATGAACGAGAAGTACCGTCCCAGAACCGAGGTCAATAAGCTCAAGACAGAACTTAGAGGGTTACGAACCCAAGGATTTGATATTACCACGTACGAAAGACGATTCACAGAATTGTGCCTATTGTGTCCGGGAGCGTTCGAAGATGAGGAAGAGAAGATCGACGCGTTTGTGAAAGGATTACCGGAAAGAATCCAAGAAGATATAAGTTCACACGAGCCCGCCTCCATACAACAGGCATGTAGAATGGCTCACAAACTAGTGAACCAGATTGAAGAAAGAATTAAAGAACAGACTGCTGAAGAGGCCAATGTGAAGCAAGTCAAAAGAAAGTGGGAGGAAAACGGTGATAAGAATCGCCAATACAGCAACAACAGTAATTACAACAATAATCGCAACAATTATCCCAACAATCGCAACTACAACAAACGGCCCAACAACAACAACAACAACAACAACAACAACAGCAACTACAACAATCATCCTAACAACAATAATAACCGCAACAACAACAACAATCAGAAGCAGCTATGCCAAAGGTGTGAAAAGAATCACTCGGGGTTCTGCACCAAATTTTGCAACAAGTGTAAAAGAAATGGTCATAGCGCGGCGAAGTGTGAGGTCTACGGACCAGGGGTTAATAGAACGAAAGGAACAAATGGTGTCGGAACGAGTAATGGCGGAGCAAGTAGTGTCGGAGCAAGTTATGCCAATGTAGTTTGTTATAAATGTGGAAAACCGGGCCACATTATTAGAAATTGCCCGAACCAGGAGAACACGAATGGACAAGGTCGTGGAAGAGTTTTCAATATTAATGCGGCAGAGGCACAGGAAGACCCGGAGCTTGTTACGGGTACGTTTCTTATTGACAATAAATCTGCTTACGTTTTATTTGATTCGGGTGCGGATAGAAGCTATATGAGTAGAGATTTTTGTGCTAAATTAAGTTGTCCATTGACGCCTTTGGATAGTAAATTTTTACTCGAATTAGCAAATGGTAAATTAATTTCAGCAGATAATATATGTCGGAATCGAGAAATTAAACTGGTTAGCGAAACATTTAAGATTGATTTGATACCAGTAGAGTTAGGGAGTTTTGATGTGATAATCGGTATGGACTGGTTGAAAGAAGTGAAAGCAGAGATCGTCTGTTACAAAAATGCAATTCGCATTATACGAGAAAAAGGAAAACCCTTAATGGTGTACGGAGAAAAGGGCAACACGAAGCTACATCTTATTAGTAATTTGAAGGCACAAAAACTAATAAGAAAAGGTTGCTATGCTGTTCTAGCACACGTCGAGAAAGTACAAACTCAAGAAAAGAGCATCAATGATGTTCCCATTGCAAAAGAATTTCCCGATGTATTTCCGAAAGAATTACCGGGATTACCCCCACATCGATCCGTTGAATTTCAAATAGATCTTGTACCAGGAGCTGCACCAATAGCTCGTGCTCCTTACAGACTTGCACCCAGCGAGATGAAAGAACTGCAAAGCCAATTACAAGAACTTTTAGAGCGTGGTTTCATTCGACCAAGCACATCACCGTGGGGAGCTCCTGTTTTGTTTGTCAAGAAGAAAGATGGTACATTCAGGTTGTGTATCGACTACCGAGAGTTGAACAAACTTACCATCAAGAACCGCTACCCACTACCGAGAATCGACGACTTATTTGATCAACTACAAGGCTCGTCTGTTTATTCAAAGATTGACTTACGTTCCGGGTATCATCAAATGCGGGTGAAAGAAGATGATATTCCAAAGACTGCTTTCAGAACACGTTACGGTCATTACGAGTTTATGGTCATGCCGTTTGGTTTAACTAATGCACCAGCTGTGTTCATGGACCTTATGAACCGAGTGTGTGGACCATACCTTGACAAGTTTGTCATCGTTTTCATTGATGACATACTTATTTACTCAAAGAATGACCAAGAACACGGTGAACATTTGAGAAAGGTGTTAGAAGTATTGAGGAAGGAAGAATTGTACGCTAAGTTTTCAAAGTGTGCATTTTGGTTGGAAGAAGTTCAATTCCTCGGTCACATAGTGAACAAAGAAGGTATTAAGGTGGATCCAGCAAAGATAGAAACTGTTGAAAAGTGGGAAACACCGAAAACTCCGAAACACGTACGCCAGTTTTTAGGACTAGCTGGTTACTACAGAAGGTTCATCCAAGACTTTTCCAGAATAGCAAAACCCTTGACTGCATTAACGCATAAAGGGAAGAAATTTGAATGGAATGATGAACAAGAGAAAGCATTTCAGTTATTGAAGAAAAAGCTAACTACGGCACCTATATTGTCATTGCCTGAAGGGAATGATGATTTTGTGATTTATTGTGACGCATCAAAGCAAGGTCTCGGTTGTGTATTAATGCAACGAACGAAGGTGATTGCTTATGCGTCTAGACAATTGAAGATTCACGAACAAAATTATACGACGCATGATTTGGAATTAGGTGCGGTTGTTTTTGCATTAAAGACTTGGAGGCACTACTTATATGGGGTCAAAAGTATTATATATACCGACCACAAAAGTCTTCAACACATATTTAATCAGAAACAACTGAATATGAGGCAGCGTAGGTGGATTGAATTATTGAATGATTACGACTTTGAGATTCGTTACCACCCAGGAAAGGCAAATGTGGTAGCCGATGCCTTGAGCAGGAAGGACAGAGAACCCATTCGAGTAAAATCTATGAATATAATGATTCATAATAACCTTACTACTCAAATAAAGGAGGCGCAACAAGGAGTTTTAAAAGAAGGAAATTTAAAGGATGAAATACCCAAAGGATCAGAGAAGCATCTTAGTATTCGGGAAGACGGAACCCGGTATAGGGCTGAAAGGATTTGGGTACCAAAATTTGGAGATATGAGAGAAATGGTACTTACAGAAGCTCATAAAACCAGATACTCAATACATCCTGGAACGGGGAAGATGTACAAGGATCTCAAGAAACATTTTTGGTGGCCGGGTATGAAAGCCGATGTTGCTAAATATGTAGGAGAATGTTTGACGTGTTCTAAGGTCAAAGCTGAGCATCAGAAACCATCAGGTCTACTTCAACAACCCGAAATCCCGGAATGGAAATGGGAAAACATTACCATGGATTTCATCACTAAATTGCCAAGGACTGCAAGTGGTTTTGATACTATTTGGGTAATAGTTGATCGTCTCACCAAATCAGCACACTTCCTGCCAATAAGAGAAGATGACAAGATGGAGAAGTTAGCACGACTGTATTTGAAGGAAGTCGTCTCCAGACATGGAATACCAATCTCTATTATCTCTGATAGGGATGGCAGATTTATTTCAAGATTCTGGCAGACATTACAGCAAGCATTAGGAACTCGTCTAGACATGAGTACTGCCTATCATCCACAAACCGATGGGCAGAGCGAAAGGACGATACAAACGCTTGAAGACATGCTACGAGCATGTGTTATTGATTTCGGAAACAGTTGGGATCGACATCTACCGTTAGCAGAATTTTCCTACAACAACAGCTACCATTCAAGCATTGAGATGGCGCCGTTTGAAGCACTTTATGGTAGAAAGTGCAGGTCTCCGATTTGTTGGAGTGAAGTGGGGGATAGACAGATTACGGGTCCGGAGATTATACAAGAAACTACCGAGAAGATCATCCAAATTCAACAACGGTTGAAAACTGCCCAAAGTCGACAAAAGAGCTACGCTGACATTAAAAGAAAAGATATAGAATTTGAAATTGGAGAGATGGTCATGCTTAAAGTTGCACCTTGGAAAGGCGTTGTTCGATTTGGTAAACGAGGGAAATTAAATCCAAGGTATATTGGACCATTCAAGATTATTGATCGTGTCGGACCAGTAGCTTACCGACTAGAGTTACCTCAACAACTCGCGGCTGTACATAACACTTTCCACGTCTCGAATTTGAAGAAATGTTTTGCTAAAGAAGATCTCACTATTCCGTTAGATGAAATCCAAATCAACGAAAAACTTCAATTCATCGAAGAACCCGTCGAAATAATGGATCGTGAGGTTAAAAGACTTAAGCAAAACAAGATACCAATTGTTAAGGTTCGATGGAATGCTCGTAGAGGACCCGAGTTCACCTGGGAGCGTGAAGATCAGATGAAGAAGAAATACCCGCATCTATTTCCAGAAGATTCGTCAACACCTTCAACAGCTTAAAATTTCGGGACGAAATTTATTTAACGGGTAGGTACTGTAGTGACCCGAACTTTTCCATGTTTATATATATTAATTGAGATTGATATTTACATGATTAAACGTTTCCAACATGTTAAGCAATCAAACTTGTTAAGACTTGATTAATTGAAATAGGTTTCATATAGACAATTGACTACCCAAGTTGACCAGTGATTCACGAACGTTAAAACTTGTAAAAACTATATGATGACATATATATGGTTATATATATAGTTAACATGATATTATGATAAGTAAACATATCATTAAGTATATTAACAATGAACTACATATGTAAAAACAAGACTACTAACTTAATGATTTTTAAACGAGACATATATGTAACGATTATCGTTGTAACGACATTTAAATGTATATATATCATATTAAGATATATTAATATATCATAATATCATGATAATATAATAATTTAACATCTCATTAGATATAATAAACAATGGGTTAACAACATTAATTGAGATCGTTAACTTAAAGGTTTCAAAACAACACTTACATGTAACGACTAACGATGACTTAACGACTCCGTTAAAATGTATATACATGTAGTGTATTTAGATGTATTAAAATACTTTTAGAAGACTTCAAGACATATATCGAAACACTCATACTTAACGAAAATGGTTACAGTTACTTTCCCATTCTTTTCTTTCATCAAGAATTCTAGTCGTATTCTTACCCGTATTATACACAGCTTCAAAACGTACTTACTATGGGTATATACCAATAGGAACTAGCATGGGATTCCACTCTTGATTATGTCATGTATGACTAATCAATTTTAACTTCTACCATGAGCTAGTCAACTAACTAGAACTCCTTTTAACCCCACTCACCACTCACCAATTAACACTCATCATTCACTCCATTTCACTTCCAAATCTCTTTCTAATTCTCTCTCAACACACCCACACTATTATGAACGTATTTTTCCAGTAGTTAATCATCATCTTCATCAAAAATCACTTCAAGAATCAAGCTATAATCATCATAGGAAGAACACTTCAAGAATACTTCAAAAATCCCTTCAAGTTTACTAATTTACTTCCAAGCTTTCTAATCCATTCCAAGTAATCATCTAAGATCAAGAAACCTTTGTTATATACAGTAGGTTATCTTTCTTATTCAAGGTAATATTCATATTCAAACTTTGATTCAATTTCTATAACTATAAACTATCTTAATTCGAGCAAAAATCTTACTTGAACTTGTTTTTGTGTCATGATCCTACTTCAAGAACTTTCAAGCCATCCAAGATCCTTTGAAGCTAGATCATTTATTGTCACTTCCATTAGGTTTACCTACTAAACTTGAGGTAGTAATGATGTTCATAACATCATTCGATTCATATATATAAAACTATCTTATTCGAAGGTTTAAACTCGTAATCACTAGAACATAGTTTAGTTAATTCTAAACTTGTTCGCAAACAAAAGTTAATCCTTCTAACTTGACTTTTAAAATTAACTAAACACATGTTCTATATCTATATGATATGCTAACTTAATGATTTAAAACCTGGAAACACGAAAAACACCGTAAAACCGGATTTACGCCGTCGTAGTAACACCGCGGGCTGTTTTGGGTTAGTTAATTAAAAACTATGATAAACTTTGATTTAAAACTTGTTATTCTGAGAAAATGATTTTTATTATGAACATGAAACTATATCCAAAAATTATGGTTAAACTCAAAGTGGAAGTATGTTTTCTAAAATGGTCATCTAGACGTCGTTCTTTCGACTGAAATGACTACCTTTACAAAAACGACTTGTAACTTATTTTTCCGACTATAAACCTATACTTTTTCTGTGTAGATTCATAAAATACAGTTCAATATGAAACCATAGCAATTTGATTCATTCAAAACGGATTTAAAATGAAGAAGTTATGGGTAAAACAAGATTGGATAATTTTTATCATTTTAGCTACGTGAAAATTGGTAACAAATCTATTCCAACCATAACTTAATCAACTTGTATTGTATATTATGTAATCTTGAGATACCATAGACACGTATACAATGTTTCGACCTATCATGTCGACACATCTATATATATTTCGGAACAACCATAGACACTCTATATGTGAATGTTGGAGTTAGCTATACAGGGTTGAGGTTGATTCCAAAATATATATAGTTTGAGTTGTGATCAATACTGAGATACGTATACACTGGGTCGTGGATTGATTCAAGATAATATTTATTGATTTATTTCTGTACATCTAACTGTGGACAACTAGTTGTAGGTTACTAACGAGGACAGCTGACTTAATAAACTTAAAACATCAAAATATATTAAAAGTGTTGTAAATATATTTTGAACATACTTTAATATATATGTATAAATTGTTATAGGTTCGTGAATCAACAGTGGCCAAGTCTTACTTCTCGACGAAGTAAAAATCTGTGAAAGTGAGTTATAGTCCCATTTTTAAAATCTAATATTTTTGGGATGAGAATACATGCAGGTTTTATAAATGATTTACAAAATAGACACAAGTACGTGAAACTATATTCTATGGTTGAATTATCGAAATCGAATATGCCCCTTTTTATTAAGTCTGGTAATCTAAGAATTAGGGAACAGACACCCTAATTGACGCGAATCCTAAAGATAGATCTATTGGGCCTAACAAACCCCATCCAAAGTACCGGATGCTTTAGTACTTCGAAATTATATCATATCCGAAGGGTGTCCCGGAATGATGGGGATATTCTTATATATGCATCTTGTTATTGTCGGTTACCAGGTGTTCACCATATGAATGATTTTTATCTCTATGTATGGGATGTGTATTGAAATATGAAATCTTGTGGTCTATTATTATGATTTGATATATATAGGTTAAACCTATAACTCACCAACATTTTTGTTGACGTTTTAAGCATGTTTATTCTCAGGTGATTATTAAGAGCTTCCGCTGTCGCATACTTAAATAAGGACGAGATTTGGAGTCCATGCTTGTATGATATTGTGTAAAAACTGCATTCAAGAAACTTATTTTGTTGTAACATATTTGTATTGTAAACCATTATGTAATGGTCGTGTGTAAACAGGATATTTTAGATTATCATTATTTGATAATCTACGTAAAGCTTTTTAAACCTTTATTGATGAAATAAAGGTTATGGTTTGTTTTAAAATGAATGCAGTCTTTGAAAAACGTCTCATATAGAGGTCAAAACCTCGCAACGAAATCAATTAATATGGAACGTTTTTAATCAATAAGAACGGGACATTTCACCATGTTATCATGATAATATGATAATTTAACATCTCATTAGATATAATAAACAATGGATTAGCAACATTAAATTAGATCGTTAACTTAAAGGTTTCAAAACAACACTTACATGTAACGACTAACGATGACTTAACGACTCAGTTAAAATGTATATACATGTAGTGTTTTAAGATGTATTAATACACTTTTGGAAGACTTAAAGACACATATCAAAGTACTTCTACTTACCAAAAATGCTTACAATTCCATTCTCATTCGTTTTCATCAACAACTCTACTCGTATGCACCCGTATTCGTACTCGTACAATACACAGCTTCTAGATGTATTTACTATTGGTATATACACTCCAATGATCAGCTCTTAGCATCCCTTGTGAGTCACCAACACATGTGGGAACCATCATTTAGCAACTAGCATGAATGATTACACAAAATTACAAACTAATGGAGCCTATATACCAACCCCATATTCACGTGAACTTGCATCTCCACAAACACTTTCATTTTCAATTTTTATGAATCAAATTACTCTCTCTCAAGTTTCCTCTCATTTTTCTAAGTGTTCTTCAGCCTTTCCTTCATAATCTAGCTCAATCTAGCTAACTTAGATCAACTTACAAAACAACTACTCAAAAACACATCAAGAACACTTTCAAGTTTGCAAGTCTACTTCCAAGCTTTCTAATCCATTCCAAGTAATCATCCAATATCAAGAAACCTTTGTTATTTACAGTAGTTTATCTCTCTAATTCAAGGTATTACTCATATTCAAACTTTGATTCAATTTCTGTAACTATAAACTATCTTAATTCGAGTAGAAATCTTACTTGAACTTGTTTTCGTGTCATGATTCTACTTCAAGAACTTTCAAGCCATCCAAGATCCTTTAAAGCTAGATCACTTTTTGTCACTTTCATTAGGTTTACCTACTAAACTTAAGGTAGTAATGATGTTCATACAATCATTTGATTCATATATATATATATATATATATATATATATATATATATATATATATATATATATATATATATATATATATATATATATATATATATATATAACTATCTTATTCGAAGATTTGAACTTGTAATCACTAGAACATAGTTTAGTTAATTCTAAACTTGTTCGCAAGCAAAATTAATCCTTCTAACTTAACTTTTAAAATTAACTAAACACTTGTTCTATATCTATATGATATGCTAACTTTATGATTTAAAACCTGGAAACACGAAGAACACCGTAAAACCGGATATACGCCGTTGTAGTAAAACCGGGGGCTGTTTTGGTTTGGATAATTAAAAACTATGATAAACTTTGATTTAAAATCTATTCTTATGGGAAAATGATTTTTCTTATGAACATGAAACTATATCCAAAAATCATAGTTAAACTCAAAGTGGAAGTATGTTTTTCAAAATGGTCATCTAGACGTCGTTCTTTCGACTGAAATGACTACCTCTTACAAAAATGACTTGTAACTTATATTTTTGATGATAAACTTATAATTTTTCTATTTAGTTTCATAAATTTCAGTTCATTATGAAACCATAGCAACTTGATTCACTCAAAACGGATTTAAAACGAAGAAGTTATGGGTAAAACAAAATTGGTTAAAAATGGTTAATTTGACTACGGGATGATTTTATAAAAATCTATACTAACCATAACTTAACTAACTTATATTGTATTATACATGTATTCTAACATATATTATGTAATCTTGATAGACCATAGACACGTATACAATGTTTTGACATATCATATCTGTGACGACCCGGGAATTTCTGACCAAATTTAAACCTAATCTTTATGTGTTTCTGACACGATAAGCAAAGTCGGTAATGTTGAAATCTCAAAAACTTTGAACTGTGTCATGTAATCAATTACCCTTCGACTGTTCTCGACGATTCACGAACAACTATTTGTAAATAGATAACATATATATTTAAATATGTATTTATAATTTGATATATAATTTAGAATATTATATAATATGATTATTAGGATTTAAATTGTAAAATAAATAAAATAAAATGCGATTAATGGAAACTATATTTAAGAATATATAGATATATATAAATATGTATATAAATACTACTTGTAAATATATAAAATAATATTAAATCTATTTGTTTAAAAATATATAATATATATTTATGTGATAAAACTTGTTATTTAAAACTGATTATATTTAGAGTAAGAGTAAATGGAAAATGATTGACTTCGAGCTTAATTAGTAAACGTCAACAACATTCGGTTGATGTTTTGTTAGTTTTAATATAGATATTATGCATGTTTATGAAGGATTGAAATAAAAGTTGGACTGTAAATTGATTACGAAGATTTTAGATTTGTCAAAAATATTTTTACCTTTTTATTATTAAATATTAGTACTCCGTACATATAAATCAGAACAGAAAATAAATAATTATTGAACCTTTTTGATCAGGTTTTAAACAGTTAATGAGTGAAATAATTAAAAATATTAAATCTAAAAGTTTGGGATTTTTAGGATCACTTTTATACCCTAACTGTTTAGCAATGGACAAAGTACGTGAAAACTGTCGGTGGTAGAAAGAAACAAGTCTCACGGCTGCTCACTGTTTCAATTCAAATTAAACCTGAGATTACTATTCTATCACTATTGTTAATTGATACCTTTGTCACTGTATTTGTTTGAGTGTTCCCTCACTCAATCATATATCATATATAGTTTATATATACATATACGTTCGATGGAGACAAAAACACACATGTGCATAACATTCACCAAACCCATATCTCCTTCTTCTCTATTACTTAGGCAACCATTATCAACAACCCATCACAACCCACCATCGTGAGACACTATCACCAACCTTAATTACATACGATCACCATCGTGAAACCATTTAAAACCCACCTTCTTCGTGATCACAACCGCCACTGCTACTATATTCTTGTTTATATTCACTGCAGTCCTTATGATTCTAATTCTTGTTCGAATGATCACCAAGGACCACCATCAACTGCCATCCAGAAACCATCGAATCACCACCACTCCAACACCATGACAATCACAAGTTTCTTTTCTGTTTCTGTTCTATTTTATCCACTAAAACCTGTCACTTTTATGCTTCCTGTTTAGTCTCATACTACAAAAATATTGTTGATCAAACCCGCTGATAATCTCTTCCTGTTTCTTTCGATTTCTGTCAAACAAAAACAACCACATCATCGAAACCCTCACTGCTATGGTTGCTAAATTTATCGTATATTAATGATAAGGATTAAGATATTGATGATGATGGACTGTTAACGATTTAGAAGATGACGAATAATGATAATGGCGATTAGAAGATGAGGAGTGAAGAAGAAGATGAATAGTTATAATCTGGTTATGATTCTTACATACGTATATGATATTAATAAACCTGCTTCCCCCTGTTATGATCACAAAACAACCCTTAAACCAAAACCACCTTGGAACCACCACTTCAAACCCGCTAAAAACTGCTCGAACTAGCTACTGCTTCTTGGTTCCTGTTCCGGTCACCAACACCATCATCAACACACCTGCAAATCGATTGTATACCGCTGTTGTAACTATTCGACTAACAACAAACCAAAACCCATTTGGGTACTGTTACTGTTGAACGGCGAATTATGTTTTTTTCCTGTACGCGATGATGATGATGAACGAAGATGTGGAATGATGATGATAATTGATAACATATTGATGAACCTGTTGTCTCTGTTCGATTACACTACTGGTTACCCTGTTTCGATTATAAAGGAATAAAAATAAAAAACCCTACGGATTTAGTTTTGATCGATACTACCACTGATATAATTCTTGGGCCGATTATGATTATTTGTTGTTGGGCCATGATTAAATTGGGACGAGCAGAAAATAGTTAAATAAATATGGGAACGAATGATAACAGGAAAGTAGAAACAGCCTAATGGTTAATGTGTGTTGCGGGTTTACGAGAGGTCAGGGGTTCGAGCTCAGTTTGGGGCAAATCTTTTTAGAATGGCTTTTTCAAAGGGTATACACTTTCAATTTATTATTATTATTATCATTATTATTATTATGACTATTATTATTTTTATTATTATTATCATTGTAATATTATTATTATGAGTATTATTATTATGGATATTGCTAGTGTTATTAATAATTATTACTGTTATTAGGTTATTACAAATATAAAATATACAATTATTACTATCATTCATACGATTAATATTATTAACATTATTATTAGTATTAGTAATATTATTATTATTATTACTATTATTATTATTATTATTATTATTATTATTATTATTATTATTATTATTATTATTATTATTATTATTATTATTATTACTACTACAAATAAAAAGTCTAATGTTATTTTCAAAAAAATTAGTATTATCAATATCATTATTAGTATTATTATTATTATTTTAGTATTATCATAATTATTATTTTAACAAATAAAAGATTTATATAAAAATATAATTATTACATGTATCTTGAGTATACCTAATTTACTATTTTAATATAAAAATAACATATATATATATATATATATATATATATATATATATATATATATATATATATATATATATATATATATATATATATATATATATATATAACATTTGAAATAACAAATACACTATAATAAGTAATATATTATATAATTAATATATATGAACTAGTTTGATTATTATTACATGTTAATTATACATTTTAATGTATATAACTAATATAGGTTCGTGAATCCGAGTCCAACCCTACATTGTTCAATGCCGTCATATGTATTTTTACTACAAAATACAGTATGGTGAGTTTCATTTGCTCCCTTTACTCTTTACGTTTTTGGGCTGAGAATACATGCAAATGCTTTATTAACTATTTTACAATATTTATATGCGTGAGTTCATTTGATTCCCTTTTTACTCATTACATTTTTGGGCTGAGAATACATGCAAATGCTTTATTAACTGTTTTACAATATTTATATGCGTGAGTTTCATTTACTCCCTTTTTAAATGCTTTGGCAATATATATTTTTGGGACTGAGAATTCATGCGCTGCTTTTGTAACTGTTTTACCAAATAGACACAAGTACTTAAAACTACATTCTATGGCTGGATTATTAAACCGAATATGCCCCTTTTTAGTCTGGTAATCTAAGAATTAGGGAACATACACCCTAATTGACGCGAATCCTAAAGATAGATCTATCGGGCCCAACAAGCCCCATCCAAAGTACCGGATGCTTTAGTACTTCGAAATTTATATCATGTCTGAAGGAGGATTCCGGAATGATGGGGATATTCTTATATGCACATGTTAAGGTCGGTTACCAGGTGTTCAATCCATATGAATGATATTTTTTGTCTCTATGCATGGGACGTATGTTTATGAGAAATGGAAATATGATATCTTGTGGTCTATTAAAATTATGAAATGATTATTTATGTTAAACTAATGAACTCACCAACCTTTTGGTTGACACTTGAAAGCATGTTTATTCTCAGGTACGAAAGAAACCTTCCACTGTGCATTTTCTCATCTTAGAAATATTACTTGGAAACATTCATGACATATTTCAAAAGACGTTGCATTCGAGTCGTTGAGTTCATCAAGATTATTATTAAGTCAATTATAGTAAGATATATTACGAAATGGTATGCATGTTGTCAACTTTTGATGTAATGAAAGATTGTCTTTTCAAAAACGAATACAATGTTTGTAAAATGTATCATATAGAGGTCAAGTACCTCGCGATGTAATCAACTGTTGTGAATCGTTTATAATCAATATGGACTTTGTCCGGATGGATTAGGACGGGTCTTCACAGTTGTTATCAGAGTGGTCGTAGCGAACCAGGTCTTACATTAGTGTGTCTAACTAGTAGTTGTTAGGATGCCTTAATGAGTCTGGACTTCGACCGTGTCTGCATGTCAAAAGTTTTGCTTATCATCTAGTGTCGAAAATTATTTTCTTATCATCCTTAAAGTCTAGACACGTCTTACTGCCTCTATTGCATAGACAATGTATAGATAAATTCATATCCTAGCGTATCTGTTATTGTTACCTTTGCTTGACAGCTTCCATAGATTCCTCCGTAACTTATAGAATTTTAGTATTATATATACATATGTAACCTATGTATTGCAGGGTACTAATCTACATCCTATAATCTATTTCTTATAAAAAATCCTTCATCTGATCATATGAGGTGAATCCCTCAACCAGTTCGAGTCCCTCAGATTTCGATAACTATTCCGATAGTTATTCCGACAGCTATTCCGACATGGATGTTCACCTAAGCTCCAAAAGCAGCGTCACCAGAATGAATCAGCCAATTCATCTGATGGGTTCGTAGTCGACTTAATCAGTGGAGACGCAAAGAAGGCAATCCTTTCCATCAACCAAATTCACCTCTTGGTGAAGAACCTGAAGCACTTACCGACGAACCACACCGAAACACCATTTTCACCCTCATTTCCTGAATATCTCACCACGATTATATTCTATCTAAAATTCTAAACCTTATTCATCCATTCGTTCCGACTGACAATCATCCCGGAGCAATACAAGAAGTCAGCGAACTTCGCTCCCGAGTTATAGTCTTGGAAAAATATGGTGCAAAATTTACCAGCTTCAGCAACATCACTGGCACCAACAGTACCACCAACATCAATACCAGTACCACCAACAACCCAAGTTTCAATATTACACGCCTCAACATCTCATTATGTACCCCGAGCATAATCATCATTCTACGTATCATTTTACATCATTTATCTTCGTTCGACATGGCGATTATGAAATCTCTAATGTTTTAGAGATTATATATTCTAGTTCTAACGGTAAACCAAATGAGTTTAATATCATATTAACTCAATGAATCCATGATTACATCTGAAGAAAATATATATGTATATATGTTTTCATAAAGATTGTAATTAAAAATTCTTTCGTACAAAGTGTTAACCGTGAAAATATTTTAACGGGTAGGTAATACCCAAGGAATATTCAGATTTCACATTAATAAATTACATTGTACGTTCTTCAAATATGATTCAACATTCATTTACTATCCTACTTACATCCACAAATATACGAATCCTTTTACCACAGAATAACCATTTTCATTCAATTTCATATTTGGATTTTGACCTATCAGAATCCAACAAGTGGCATAATAAAGAAATAATGGACACAATAAAAATTGATTAGAAACAGACTAATTAACAATATGAAATTTTGTTAAGAAACCACGCTAACAAAATCCTAGCTAACTGTTAACTCCGTATTATATTTAATTATCACAATTTAATTTATCGCAATTTATTTATCACAGTTTATTTATCGCAATTTACATTCTCGCAATTTTATTTATCGTCATTTAATTTCTGTTATTTATTTTATGCACTTTAAATATCGGGACACGTATACAAGGTTTTGACATATCATATCGACGCATTTATATATATAATTTGGAATAACCATAGACACTCTATATGCAGTAATGATCGAGTTCTCTATATAGAGTTGAGGTTGATTCTATAATAATATATATAATTTGAGTTGTGATCGAGTCTGAGACATGTACACGGGTCACGATACGTATTAATTAATTCGAATATTATAAATTAAACAATATATGAATTATTGGACTGTTAACTGTGGACTATCAAGATTGGACAATTAAAAATGAATAAAAATAAGGATTATAACATATGAAACTAAACAATTCTTCAAGTTTGCCACTTGATTTCACCCTAAACCTCATTTGTATCTTGACGATTACAATCTGCGTTCAAACCTTTCATGATTCTTGAAAACACCTCAATCGATAGGATGAACCAACCGCACTTCATCTACGGAAGAAAAGATTGATGCATATAGTTATGCACTTGAAAAACTCTTGGAAACTGAGTAAACGTTTAACACATAACTGTGCTAATTTCTTTAGTGTTATTATTACCCAAAATAACGTTGCAGTTCTTCTTCAAAATAGCCAATTTTGTCACAGCTCCAGCAAGACAACTTCAACTTTTCATACGAAACAACCTTATTATAACGTTGATATATACGCGTGCTCTTTTATTGTTACCAGGGAACCTTTCATATTCCACCATATTACCATCAGCGGTTAATCATCTACAAACACAACTCTCTTGAAACCACTTCGGATTAATAACCAATGATTCAGATATCATAGCATTAAATGCAGAGGAAACAGAAAAATGGTAGATGGTCTAAACGGCCAAAAGTTTGATGATAAAGAAAGGAGTGTTAGGAACGCTCGATAGAAAATTGGGTATTGAAAAACAGATTGAGCTACCCATGAAGGAGACCAAGGACAAATACAAGGACCAAACCCTATATTCAAAGAATCCAGGTAATTCTGGATCCGATGAAATCTTTAGAGAATATCTTGCTCCGAAGTCATGTTAAAATCTTGCGGAAAATTTTTTCTTCATCAACCATCGAACTTAGAAATTCCAAAATATCATCATCAATATCTTCGATATTTCTGAGGATATTTTCATAAATATTTTCGTCCAAAATTATATACCTCCTCGTGCTTCCTGTGTATCATTATATTGGAAACATTCAATAGAAAATTTAGTACCGAAAAATAGATTATGCGAAACTAGGAAGAAAGCCGTGGACAAATCACAAAGAATAAGTTTGACTTCAAAGAATCCAAATGATTCAATGTCTGCTAAAGTCTTTAGTGAATATCTTGCTCCTTACTCTAAACCCTTGCAGACAATAGTTTCTATCATCCTCTGATCTTAGATATTTCGAGATATTATCGTATCTTTCATTATAAATATCCTCCATATTTCTGGAGATATTTTTATAACTATTCTTATCTGAAATCATTAATCTCTTCGTGCTATCAGTATTACATCATATAGAAACTGTTAGTTTCTATATTCTGTAAACTTTCGAGCTTAAAATATGAATGTTATTGAAGTAATGTTGGGAACTGATGCATAAGTTAGTATAATATAATGACACTTGATCAACGTGATTATATTACAGTAAGTCATGCTGAGTTTCTAAATGAAACATGATGATTCACAGATTTTAACGTCATCATGTGCCATGTTACATAACTCTTTCATTCTGCTTAACTTCTGAACATATCAAGAAAATATATTCTTGATAGTTCTATTCTCAGTGATTCAGGTAATTTGACAAAACAAATCGTGCTACAACCTTTCCATTTTACCTTGAATATTATGATAATTCGAAACTCTATACCTATGAATTCTGGACCGTTACTTGCGAAAAGTAAACAAAAGCATGAAGCTCTAGAAATAGAAAGTGAGTATAAATCGCAGCAAATAAGAGAAAGCATTAACTGTGAATGACGATGATTATAGAAGACGGAAACAGGTACTCCAAAATATAAGAGAAAATATAAAGCCCAATAACAACATGGAGGTTTCAAACCGTGGATATCAATACGAATAGCAATATAAAGACACGGTAGAATTAAGAATAGTATCCCCCCAAGGTAATAGTAGAGGTAAACAGATTTTTCTGGTGGAAGATTGAAAAGAAGGATGACAGAAATGATAATTGGGAAAATATTAGGGATTAGAACTGGATTAAGCATTTTCATAATCTTTTGAATGTATGAACTAAGAAAGAAAGTATAGGAATGGTGAGAATAATGGAACGGAAGAGCTTAATTTATAATGAAAATATCAGACAGAGTAATCGAGACAAATCACCGTATTTAATTATAGAGATCTTAATTTCCTTACTCGCCGAAGAATCAAATCTTTTAGATTTCGAAGATTTTCTTTAAATCCCTTGAATTCCGGAATTCGACAGAAATTACGTCAAAAGTTAATACAAATCTTTATTTCCTCATTTCACTATTTCGTGATGGCTTCGCTCATACGCTTCAAGTAATCGAATTGTCTTATCCATACTATTTAACGATGATAAAATTCTATTTATCAATTCATATGTGTCATGAAAATATACTTATTGTCAGCCATGACCTTCCCACTCAAATTTTGGGACGAAATTTCTTTAACGGGTAGGTACTGTGACGACCCGGGAATTTCCGACCAAATTTAAACCTAATCTTTATCTGTTTCTGACACGATAAGCAAAGTATGTAATGTTGAAATCTCAAAAACTTTGAACTGTTTCATGTAATCAATTACCATTCGACTGTTCTCGACGATTCACGAACAACTATTTGTAAATAGATAACATATATATTTAAATAGGTATTTATAATTTGAAATATAATTTAGAATATTATATAATATGATTATTAGGATTTATATTGTAAAATAAATAAAATAAAATGCGATTAATGGAAACTATATTTAAGAATATATAGATATATATAAATATGTATATAAATACTACTTGTAAATATATAAAATAATATTAAATCTATTTGTTTAAAAATATATAATATATATTTATGTGATAAAACTTGTTATTTAAAACTGATTATATTTAGAGTAAGAGTAAATGGAAAATGATTGACTTCGAGCTTAATTAGTAAACGTCAGCAACATTCGGTTGATGTTTTGTTAGTTTTAATATAGATATTATACATGTTTATGAAGGATTGAAATAAAAGTTGGACTGTAAATTGATTACGAAGATTTTAGATTTGTCAAAAATATTTTTACATTTTTATTATTAAATATTAGTACTCCGTACATACAAATCGGAACAGAAAATAAATAATTATTGAACCTTTTTTATCAGGTTTCAAACAGTTAATGAGTGAAATAATTAAAAATATTAAATCTAAAAGTTTGGGATTTTTAGGAACACTTTTATACGCTAACTGTTTAGCAATGGACACAGTACGTGAAAACTGTCGGTGGTAGAAAGAAACAAGTCTCACGGCTGCTCACTGTTTTAATTCAAATTAACCCTGAGATTACTATTCTATCACTATTGTTAATTGATACCTTTGTCACTGTATTTGTTTGAGTGTTCCCTCACTCAATCATATATCATATATAGTTTATATATACATATACGTTCGATGGAGACAAAAACACACATGTGCATAACATTCACCAAACCCATATCTCCTTCTTCTCTATTACTTAGGCAACCATTATCAACAACCCATCACAAACCACCATCGTGAGCCACTATCACCAACCTTAATTACATACGATCACCATGGTGAAACCATTTAAAACCCACATTCTTCGTGATCACAACCGCCACTGCTACTATATTCTTGTTTATATTCGATGCAGTCCTTTTGATTCTAATTCTTGTTCGAATGATCACCAAGGACCACCATCAACTGCCATCCAGAAACCATCGAGTCACCACCACTCCAACACCACGACAATCACAAGTTTCTTTTCTGTTTCTGTTCTATTTTATCCATTAAAACCCGTCACTTTTATGTTTCCTGTTTAGTCTCATACTACAAAAATATTGCTGATCAAACGCGCTGATCATCTCTTCCTGTTTCTTTCGATTTCTGTCAAACAAAAACAACCACATCATCGAAACCCTCACTGCTATGGTTGCTAAATTTATCGTATATTAATGATAAGGATTAAGATATTGATGATGATGGACTGTTAACGATTTAGAAGATGACGAATAAGGATAATGGCAATTAGAAGATGAGGAGTGAAGAAGAAGATGATTAGTTATAATCTGGTTATGATTCTTACATACGTATATGATATTAATAAACCTGCTTCTCCCTGTTATGATCACAAAACAACCCTTAAACCAAAACCACCTTGGAACCACCACTTCAAACCCGCTAAAAACTGCTCGAACTAGCTACTGCTTGTTGGTTCCTATTTTGGTCACCAACACCATCATCAACACACCTGCAAATCGATTGTATACCGCTGTTGTAACTTTTCGACTAACAACAAACCAAAACCCATTTGGGTACTATTACTGTTGAACGGCGAATTATGTTTTTTTTCCTGTACGCGATGATGATGATGAACGAACTTATAGAATTAGATTCCTCCGTAACTTATAGAATTTTAGTATTATATATACATATGTAACCTATGTATTGCAGGGTACTAATCTACATCCTATAATCTATTTCTTATAAAAAATCCTTCATCTGATCATATGAGGTGAATCCCTCAACCAGTTCGAGTCCCTCAGATTTCGATAACTATTCCGATAGTTATTCCGACAGCTATTCCGACATGGATGTTCACCTAAGCTCCAAAAGCAGCGTCACCAGAATGAATCAGCCAATTCATCTGATGGGTTCGTAGTCGACTTAATCAGTGGAGACGCAAAGAAGGCAATCCTTTCCATCAACCAAATTCACCTCTTGGTGAAGAACCTGAAGCACTTACCGACGAACCACACCGAAACACCATTTTCACCCTCATTTCCTGAATATCTCACCACGATTATATTCTATCTAAAATTCTAAACCTTATTCATCCATTCGTTCCGACTGACAATCATCCCGGAGCAATACAAGAAGTCAGCGAACTTCGCTCCCGAGTTATAGTCTTGGAAAAATATGGTGCAAAATTTACCAGCTTCAGCAACATCACTGGCACCAACAGTACCACCAACATCAATACCAGTACCACCAACAACCCAAGTTTCAATATTACACGCCTCAACATCTCATTATGTACCCCGAGCATAATCATCATTCTACGTATCATTTTACATCATTTATCTTCGTTCGACATGGCGATTATGAAATCTCTAATGTTTTAGAGATTATATATTCTAGTTCTAACGGTAAACCAAATGAGTTTAATATCATATTAACTCAATGAATCCATGATTACATCTGAAGAAAATATATATGTATATATGTTTTCATAAAGATTGTAATTAAAAATTCTTTCGTACAAAGTGTTAACCGTGAAAATATTTTAACGGGTAGGTAATACCCAAGGAATATTCAGATTTCACATTAATAAATTACATTGTACGTTCTTCAAATATGATTCAACATTCATTTACTATCCTACTTACATCCACAAATATACGAATCCTTTTACCACAGAATAACCATTTTCATTCAATTTCATATTTGGATTTTGACCTATCAGAATCCAACAAGTGGCATAATAAAGAAATAATGGACACAATAAAAATTGATTAGAAACAGACTAATTAACAATATGAAATTTTGTTAAGAAACCACGCTAACAAAATCCTAGCTAACTGTTAACTCCGTATTATATTTAATTATCACAATTTAATTTATCGCAATTTATTTATCACAGTTTATTTATCGCAATTTACATTCTCGCAATTTTATTTATCGTCATTTAATTTCTGTTATTTATTTTATGCACTTTAAATATCGGGACACGTATACAAGGTTTTGACATATCATATCGACGCATTTATATATATAATTTGGAATAACCATAGACACTCTATATGCAGTAATGATCGAGTTCTCTATATAGAGTTGAGGTTGATTCTATAATAATATATATAATTTGAGTTGTGATCGAGTCTGAGACATGTACACGGGTCACGATACGTATTAATTAATTCGAATATTATAAATTAAACAATATATGAATTATTGGACTGTTAACTGTGGACTATCAAGATTGGACAATTAAAAATGAATAAAAATAAGGATTATAACATATGAAACTAAACAATTCTTCAAGTTTGCCACTTGATTTCACCCTAAACCTCATTTGTATCTTGACGATTACAATCTGCGTTCAAACCTTTCATGATTCTTGAAAACACCTCAATCGATAGGATGAACCAACCGCACTTCATCTACGGAAGAAAAGATTGATGCATATAGTTATGCACTTGAAAAACTCTTGGAAACTGAGTAAACGTTTAACACATAACTGTGCTAATTTCTTTAGTGTTATTATTACCCAAAATAACGTTGCAGTTCTTCTTCAAAATAGCCAATTTTGTCACAGCTCCAGCAAGACAACTTCAACTTTTCATACGAAACAACCTTATTATAACGTTGATATATACGCGTGCTCTTTTATTGTTACCAGGGAACCTTTCATATTCCACCATATTACCATCAGCGGTTAATCATCTACAAACACAACTCTCTTGAAACCACTTCGGATTAATAACCAATGATTCAGATATCATAGCATTAAATGCAGAGGAAACAGAAAAATGGTAGATGGTCTAAACGGCCAAAAGTTTGATGATAAAGAAAGGAGTGTTAGGAACGCTCGATAGAAAATTGGGTATTGAAAAACAGATTGAGCTACCCATGAAGGAGACCAAGGACAAATACAAGGACCAAACCCTATATTCAAAGAATCCAGGTAATTCTGGATCCGATGAAATCTTTAGAGAATATCTTGCTCCGAAGTCATGTTAAAATCTTGCGGAAAATTTTTTCTTCATCAACCATCGAACTTAGAAATTCCAAAATATCATCATCAATATCTTCGATATTTCTGAGGATATTTTCATAAATATTTTCGTCCAAAATTATATACCTCCTCGTGCTTCCTGTGTATCATTATATTGGAAACATTCAATAGAAAATTTAGTACCGAAAAATAGATTATGCGAAACTAGGAAGAAAGCCGTGGACAAATCACAAAGAATAAGTTTGACTTCAAAGAATCCAAATGATTCAATGTCTGCTAAAGTCTTTAGTGAATATCTTGCTCCTTACTCTAAACCCTTGCAGACAATAGTTTCTATCATCCTCTGATCTTAGATATTTCGAGATATTATCGTATCTTTCATTATAAATATCCTCCATATTTCTGGAGATATTTTTATAACTATTCTTATCTGAAATCATTAATCTCTTCGTGCTATCAGTATTACATCATATAGAAACTGTTAGTTTCTATATTCTGTAAACTTTCGAGCTTAAAATATGAATGTTATTGAAGTAATGTTGGGAACTGATGCATAAGTTAGTATAATATAATGACACTTGATCAACGTGATTATATTACAGTAAGTCATGCTGAGTTTCTAAATGAAACATGATGATTCACAGATTTTAACGTCATCATGTGCCATGTTACATAACTCTTTCATTCTGCTTAACTTCTGAACATATCAAGAAAATATATTCTTGATAGTTCTATTCTCAGTGATTCAGGTAATTTGACAAAACAAATCGTGCTACAACCTTTCCATTTTACCTTGAATATTATGATAATTCGAAACTCTATACCTATGAATTCTGGACCGTTACTTGCGAAAAGTAAACAAAAGCATGAAGCTCTAGAAATAGAAAGTGAGTATAAATCGCAGCAAATAAGAGAAAGCATTAACTGTGAATGACGATGATTATAGAAGACGGAAACAGGTACTCCAAAATATAAGAGAAAATATAAAGCCCAATAACAACATGGAGGTTTCAAACCGTGGATATCAATACGAATAGCAATATAAAGACACGGTAGAATTAAGAATAGTATCCCCCCAAGGTAATAGTAGAGGTAAACAGATTTTTCTGGTGGAAGATTGAAAAGAAGGATGACAGAAATGATAATTGGGAAAATATTAGGGATTAGAACTGGATTAAGCATTTTCATAATCTTTTGAATGTATGAACTAAGAAAGAAAGTATAGGAATGGTGAGAATAATGGAACGGAAGAGCTTAATTTATAATGAAAATATCAGACAGAGTAATCGAGACAAATCACCGTATTTAATTATAGAGATCTTAATTTCCTTACTCGCCGAAGAATCAAATCTTTTAGATTTCGAAGATTTTCTTTAAATCCCTTGAATTCCGGAATTCGACAGAAATTACGTCAAAAGTTAATACAAATCTTTATTTCCTCATTTCACTATTTCGTGATGGCTTCGCTCATACGCTTCAAGTAATCGAATTGTCTTATCCATACTATTTAACGATGATAAAATTCTATTTATCAATTCATATGTGTCATGAAAATATACTTATTGTCAGCCATGACCTTCCCACTCAAATTTTGGGACGAAATTTCTTTAACGGGTAGGTACTGTGACGACCCGGGAATTTCCGACCAAATTTAAACCTAATCTTTATCTGTTTCTGACACGATAAGCAAAGTATGTAATGTTGAAATCTCAAAAACTTTGAACTGTTTCATGTAATCAATTACCATTCGACTGTTCTCGACGATTCACGAACAACTATTTGTAAATAGATAACATATATATTTAAATAGGTATTTATAATTTGAAATATAATTTAGAATATTATATAATATGATTATTAGGATTTATATTGTAAAATAAATAAAATAAAATGCGATTAATGGAAACTATATTTAAGAATATATAGATATATATAAATATGTATATAAATACTACTTGTAAATATATAAAATAATATTAAATCTATTTGTTTAAAAATATATAATATATATTTATGTGATAAAACTTGTTATTTAAAACTGATTATATTTAGAGTAAGAGTAAATGGAAAATGATTGACTTCGAGCTTAATTAGTAAACGTCAGCAACATTCGGTTGATGTTTTGTTAGTTTTAATATAGATATTATACATGTTTATGAAGGATTGAAATAAAAGTTGGACTGTAAATTGATTACGAAGATTTTAGATTTGTCAAAAATATTTTTACATTTTTATTATTAAATATTAGTACTCCGTACATACAAATCGGAACAGAAAATAAATAATTATTGAACCTTTTTTATCAGGTTTCAAACAGTTAATGAGTGAAATAATTAAAAATATTAAATCTAAAAGTTTGGGATTTTTAGGAACACTTTTATACGCTAACTGTTTAGCAATGGACACAGTACGTGAAAACTGTCGGTGGTAGAAAGAAACAAGTCTCACGGCTGCTCACTGTTTTAATTCAAATTAACCCTGAGATTACTATTCTATCACTATTGTTAATTGATACCTTTGTCACTGTATTTGTTTGAGTGTTCCCTCACTCAATCATATATCATATATAGTTTATATATACATATACGTTCGATGGAGACAAAAACACACATGTGCATAACATTCACCAAACCCATATCTCCTTCTTCTCTATTACTTAGGCAACCATTATCAACAACCCATCACAAACCACCATCGTGAGCCACTATCACCAACCTTAATTACATACGATCACCATGGTGAAACCATTTAAAACCCACATTCTTCGTGATCACAACCGCCACTGCTACTATATTCTTGTTTATATTCGATGCAGTCCTTTTGATTCTAATTCTTGTTCGAATGATCACCAAGGACCACCATCAACTGCCATCCAGAAACCATCGAGTCACCACCACTCCAACACCACGACAATCACAAGTTTCTTTTCTGTTTCTGTTCTATTTTATCCATTAAAACCCGTCACTTTTATGTTTCCTGTTTAGTCTCATACTACAAAAATATTGCTGATCAAACGCGCTGATCATCTCTTCCTGTTTCTTTCGATTTCTGTCAAACAAAAACAACCACATCATCGAAACCCTCACTGCTATGGTTGCTAAATTTATCGTATATTAATGATAAGGATTAAGATATTGATGATGATGGACTGTTAACGATTTAGAAGATGACGAATAAGGATAATGGCAATTAGAAGATGAGGAGTGAAGAAGAAGATGATTAGTTATAATCTGGTTATGATTCTTACATACGTATATGATATTAATAAACCTGCTTCTCCCTGTTATGATCACAAAACAACCCTTAAACCAAAACCACCTTGGAACCACCACTTCAAACCCGCTAAAAACTGCTCGAACTAGCTACTGCTTGTTGGTTCCTATTTTGGTCACCAACACCATCATCAACACACCTGCAAATCGATTGTATACCGCTGTTGTAACTTTTCGACTAACAACAAACCAAAACCCATTTGGGTACTATTACTGTTGAACGGCGAATTATGTTTTTTTTCCTGTACGCGATGATGATGATGAACGAAGATGTGGAATGATGATGATAATCGATAACATATTGATGAACCTGTTGTGTCTATTCGATTACATAACTGGTTACCCTGTTTCGATTATAAAGGAATAAAAATAAAAAACCCTACGGATTTAGTTTTGATCGATACTACCACTGATATAATTCTTGGGCCGATTATGATTATTTGTTGTTGGGCCAAGATTAAATTAGGATGAGCAGAAAATAGTTAAATAAATATGGGAACGAATGATAACAGGAAAGTAGAAACAGCGTAATGGTTAAGGTGTGTTGCGGGTTTACAAGAGGTCGGGGGTTCGAGCTCAGTTTGGGGCAAATCTTTTTAGAATGGCTTTTTCAAAGGGTATACACTTTCAATTTATTATTATTATTTTCATTATTATTATTATGACTATTATTATTTTTATTATTATTATCATTATAATATTATTATTATGAGTATTATTATTATGGATATTGCTAGTGTTATTAATAATTATTATTGTTATTAGGTTATTACAAATATTAAATATACAATTATTACTATCATTCATACGATTAATATTATTAACATTATTATTAGTATTAGTAATATTATTATTATTATTATTATTATTATTATTATTATTATTATTATTATTATTATTATTATTATTATTATTATTATTATTATTATTATTATTATTATTATTATTATTATTATTATTACTACTACTACAAATAAAAAGTCTAATGTTATTTTCAAAAAAATTAGTATTATCAATATCATTATTAGTATTATTATTATTATTATTTTAGTATTATCATAATTATTATTTTAACAAATAAAAGATTTATATAAAAATATAATTATTACATGTATCTTGAGTATACCGAATTTACTATTTTAATATAAAAATAACAGATATAGATATATATAACATTTGAAATAACAAATACATATTATATAATTAATATATATGAACTAGTTTGATTATTATTACATGTTAATTATACATTTTAATGTATATAACTAATATAGGTTCGTGAATTCGAGTCCAACCCTACATTGTTCAATGCCGTCATATGTATTTTTACTACAAAATACAGTATGGTGAGTTTCATTTGCTCCCTTTACTCTTTACGTTTTTGGGCTGAGAATACATGCAAATGCTTTATTAACTGTTTTACAATATTTATATGTGTGAGTTCATTTGATTCCCTTTTTACTCATTACATTTTTGGGCTGAGAATACTTGCAAATGCTTTATTAACTGCTTTACAATATTTATATGCGTGAGTTTCATTTGCTCCCTTTTTAAATGCTTTGGCAATATATATTTTTGGGACTGAGAATACATGCGCTGCTTTTGTAACTGTTTTACGAAATAGACACAAGTACTTAAAACTACATTCCATGGCTGGATTATTAAACCGAATATGCCCCTTTTTAGTCTGGTAATCTAAGAATTAGGGAACAGACACCCTAATTGACGCGAATCCTAAAGATAGATCTATCGGGCCCAACAAGCCCCATCCAAAGTACCGGATGCTTTAGTACTTCGAAATTTATATCATGTCCGAAGGAGGATCCCGAAATGATGGGGATATTCTTATATGCACATGTTAAGGTCGGTTACCAGGTGTTCAATCCATATGAATGATATTTTTTGTCTCTATGAATGGGACGTATGTTTATGAGAAATGGAAATATGAAATCTTGTGGTCTATTAAAATTATGAAATGATTATTTATGTTAAACTAATGAACTCACCAACCTTTTGGTTGACACTTGAAAGCATGTTTATTCTCAGGTACGAAAGAAACCTTCCGCTGTGCATTTGCTCATCTTAGAAATATTACTTGGAGTCATTCATGACATATTTTAAAAGACGTTGCATTCGAGTCGTTGAGTTCATCAAGATTATTATTAAGTCAATTATAGTAAGATATATTACGAAATGGTATGCATGTTGTCAACTTTTGATGTAATGAAAGATTGTCTTTTCAAAAACGAATGCAATGTTTGTAAAATGTATCATATAGAGGTCAAGTACCTCGCGATGTAATCAACTGTTGTGAATCGTTTATAATAAAACTGGAATGACCCGAACTTTTCCATGTTTATATATATTAATTGAGATTGATATTTACATGATTAAATGTTTACAACATGTTAAGCAATCAAACTTGTTAAGACTTGATTAATTGAAATATGTTTCATATAGACAATTGACCACCCAAGTTGACCGGTGATTCACGAACGTTAAAACTTGTAAAAACTATATGATGACATATATATGGATATATATATATATATATATATATATATATATATATATATATATATATATATATATATATATATATATAGTTAACATGATACTATGATAAGTAAACATATCATTAAGTATATTGATAATGAACTACATATGTAAAAACAAGACTACTAACTTAATGATTTTTAAACGAGACATATATGTAACGATTATCGTTGTAAAGACATTTAATGTATATATATATCATATTAAGAGATATTCATACATGATAATATCATGATAATATAATAATTTAAAATCTCATTTGATATTATAAACATTGGGTTAACAACATTTAACAAGATCGTTAACCTAAAGGTTTCAAAACAACACTTACATGTAACGACTAACGATGACTTAACGACTCAGTTAAAAGGTATATACATGTAGTGTTTTAATATGTATTTATACACTTTTGAAAGACTTTAATACACTTATCAAAATACTTCTACTTAACAAAAATGCTTACAATTACATCCTCGTTCAGTTTCATCAACAATTCTACTCGTATGCACCCGTATTCGTACTCGTACAATACACATATTTTAGATGTATGTACTATTGGTATATACACTCCAATGATTAGCTCTTAGCAGCCCATGTGAGTCACCTAACACATGTGGGAACCATCATTTGGCAACTAGCATGAAATATCTCTTAAAATTACAAAAATATGAGTAATCATTCATGACTTATTTACATGAAAACAAAATTGCATATCCTTTATATCTAATCCATACACCAACGACCAAAAACACCTAAAAACACTTTCATTCTTCAATTTTCTTCATCTAATTGATCTCTCTCAAGTTCTATCTTCAGGTTCTATGTGTTCTTCATAAATTCTACAAGTTCTAGTTACATAAAATCAAGAATACTTTCAAGTTTGCTAGCTCACTTCCAATCTTGTAAGGTGATCATCCAACCACAAGAAATCTTTGTTTATTACAGTAGGTTATCATTCTAATACAAGGTAATAATCATATTCAAACTTCGGTTCAATTTCTATAACTATAACAATCTTATTTCAAGTGATGATCTTACTTGAACTTGTTTTCGTGTCATGATTCTGCTTCAAGAACTTCGAGCCATCCAAGGATCCGTTGAATCTAGATCCATTTTTCTCTTTTTAAGTAGGTTTATCCAAGGAACTTAAGGTAGTAATGATGTTCATAACATCATTCGATTCATACATATAAAGCTATCTTATTCGAAGGTTTAAACTTGTAATCACTAGAACATAGTTTAGTTAATTCTAAACTTGTTCGCAAACAAAAGTTAATCCTTCTAACTTGACTTTTAAAATCAACTAAACACATGTTCTATATCTATATGATATGCTAACTTAATGATTTAAAACCTGGAAACACGAAAAATACCGTAAAACCGGATTTACGCCGTCGTAGTAACACCGCGGGCTGTTTTGGGTTAGTTAATTAAAAACTATGATAAACTTTGATTTAAAAGTTGTTATTCTGAGAAAATGATTTTTATTATGAACATGAAACTATATCCAAAAATTATGGTTAAACTCAAAGTGGAAGTATGTTTTCTAAAATGGTCATCTAGACGTCGTTCTTTCGACTGAAATGACTACCATTACAAAAATGACTTGTAACTTATTTTTCCGACTATAAACCTATACTTTTTCTGTTTATATTCATAAAATAGAGTTCAATATGAAACCATAGCAATTTGATTCACTCAAAACGGATTTAAAATGAAGAAGTTATGGGTAAAACAAGATTGGATAATTTTTCTCATTTTAGCTACGTGAAAATTGGTAACAAATCTATTCCAACCATAACTTAATCAACTTGTATTGTATATTATGTAATCTTGAGATACCATAGACACGTATACAATGTTTCGACCTATCATGTCGACACATCTATATATATTTCGAAACAACCATAGACACTCTATATGTGAATGTTGGAGTTAGCTATACAGGGTCGGGGTTGATTCCAAAATATATATAGTTTGAGTTGTGATCAATACTGCGATACGTATACACTGGGTCGTGGATTGATTCAAGATAATATTTATCGATTTATTTCTGTACATCTAACTGTGGACAACTAGTTGTAGGTTACTAACGAAGACAACTGACTTAATAAACTTAAAACATCAAAATATATTAAAAGTGTTGTAAATATATTTTGAACATACTTTGATATATATGTATATATTGTTATAGGTTCGTGAATCAACCAGTGGCCAAGTCTTACTTCCCGACGAAGTAAAAATCTGTGAAAGTGAGTTATAGTCCCACTTTTAAAATCTAATATTTTTGGGATAAGAATACATGCAGGTTTTATAAATGATTTACAAAATAGACACAAGTACGTGAAACTACATTCTATGGTTGAATTATCGAAATCGAATATGCCCCTTTTTATTAAGTCTGGTAATCTAAGAATTAGGGAACAGACACCCTAATTGACGCGAATCCTAAAGATAGATCTATTGGGCCTAACAAACCCCATCCAAAGTACCGGATGCTTTAGTACTTCGAAATTTATATCATATCCGAAGGGTGTCCCGGAATGATGGGGATATTCTTATATATGCATCTTGTTAATGTCGGTTACCAGGTGTTCACCATATGAATGATTTTTATCTCTATGTATGGGATGTGTATTGAAATATGAAATCTTGTGGTCTATTATTATGATTTGATATATATAGGTTAAACCTATAACTCACCAACATTTTTGTTGACGTTTTAAGTATGTTTATTCTCAGGTGATTATTAAGAGCTTCCGCTGTCGCATACTTAAATAAGGACGAGATTTGGAGTCCATGTTTGTATGATATTGTGTAAAAACTGCATTCAAGAAACTTATTTTGTTGTAACATATTTGTATTGTAAACCATTATGTAATGGTCGTGTGTAAACTGGATATTTTAGATTATCATTATTTGATAATCTACGTAAAGCTTTTTAAACCTTTATTGATGAAATAAAGGTTATGGTTTGTTTTAAAATGAATTTAGTCTTTGAAAAACGTCTCATATAGAGGTCAAAACCTCGCAACGAAATCAATTAATATGGAACGTTTTTAATCAATAAGAACGGGACATTTCAGTTGGTATCCGAGCGTTGGTCTTAGAGAACCAGAATTTTGCATTAGTGTGTCTTATCGAGTTTGTTAGGATGCATTAGTGAGTCTGGACTTCGACCGTGTTTACTTGAAAAATGATTGCTTAACAAATTTTGTTGGAAACTATATATTTTTAACATGTGAATATTATGTGATAAATTAATCTCTTAACGCGTTTGATATTATGTGATAGATGTCTACCTCTAGAACAAGTCCCATTGACTCACCTAATAATAATGAAGAGTCAAATGTAAATTGGAATAATTCGTGGACTGATTCACAAGTTCCCGAAGAGGATCCGGAAGAAGAGTCGGAACCGGAAGAAGAATCGGAACCGGAAGAAGAATCGGAACCAGATGAAGAAATAGAACCGGTGGGGGAAATAATAAAACGGTTAAGTAAAAGAAAATCCTCAACCAACCGACCAAGGTTAATTATGGTCAATGGTGTTTCTGCCAAGGAAGCAAAATATTGGGAGGATTACCAATTCTCCGATGAATCGGATTCTGACGAGAATTCCGATGATGTTATAGAAATTACCCCAACTGAATTTAAAAAGGCAAAAGAAAATAATAAGGGAAAGGGCATAAAAATAGAGAAATCTAATTCCAACCCCGATGAACTTTATATGTATCGTCAACCCCCGAAGTCCTTAAGTTGTAACAATGACCCGGGAACCTCTAAACCACCAGGTTTTTCTAAACCAATGTGGAAAACGACGGCTCGTATTAGGGGAACATCATATATCCCTAGAAACTTGGAAAAACGAACCAAAACCGAAGAAGATGAAACAAGCGAGTCGGAATAAGATAGTTGTATTCGTGTGGTGTAATATATGTAATATAGTGTGCTTATGCTTTATGATATATGTAAAAATTGCTTGTATTAATAAGTATTTTTTTTATGAATCTAACTCTTGTCTATTTTACAGTATAAAAACACAAAATGGATAGACAACCCAATATTTTAAGAGACCTATCCGGAGACATGATTGATGAAATCTTGTCTAGAGTCGGTCAAAATTCTTCGGCACAACTATTTAAGGCGAGATCAGTTTGTAAGACATTCGAAGAACGCTCCAAGAATGCCTTGGTTTATAAAAGGCTTTCATTCGAAAGATGGGGGATATCACATTGGGAAATCCATAAGTTACGATGTGTTTACTTTGACGCATATATTGCGGGGAACCCAAATGCTATTTTACGCAATGGGTTAAGAAATTAATTTGACTCAATATATCCGAATATTGGACTTCGTGATTTAGAAAAAGCGGCTAACATGCAACATAAAGAAGCATGTTATGCTTACGGATTATTAATGTTCACTTCTCACCAAAGTGAGAACAAGAACATCGGGCTACAACTATTAAACAAAACGTTCCCACAAGTGACGGAGTCAGTAATTGGGGTAAGAAATGAGGTTTTTAGATTGTTACGGGACTGTTGGACATTACGTAACCCTCGTCCCTTTGACGACATTACAACACGCTGTCTTATCAACGGCCATAACGGTTATGTTCCACAAGACCAAGGATGGGAAGTAATCCTAGTAAAACCAGAATGCATGACTTGTTTCTGGACGTATGAATTACGTGTCTTTATTGCCTTTGCTGAACGACTTGTGTACTAGCTAGAATTATCTTCACAACCATCTTGTATCAAATTTATTGTGTGCTATATTTCATGCTATATGTAAAATAAGCGGTATTGTAAGTTTGTAAAATATTGTGTAAAAGTTTGAACGCGAAATATTATTATAATCAGTTTTTCATATAGAATTGTAGTAGTTGAATTGTATATTAGCTACTAAGTATGAACTTAACGGGTAGGTACTACCCGAATTTAAACTTATAAAACGCTAATATGAAGAAAAAGCTTTTATAAATGAGTTCATATTATGCTACGAAATACTATTAACTACTCTTAATATTCTGTATGATTAACTTGTTCCATTTGACTATTTTGAAGGAAATGGCACCGACTACTCGACACACCGTGAATATGAATGAAGAGGAATTCCGTACTTTTCAAGCTTCAAACATAGCCGCAGTACAGTCTGCGCTACATACCAACAATAACCTTGGATCTAGCAGTACAGGAAATCGTGTAGGATGCACCTACAAAGAATTCACTGCCTGCAAACCTTTGGAATTTGATGGAACCGAAGGACCGATCGGATTGAAACGGTGGACCGAGAAGGTCGAATCGGTGTTTGCCATAAGTAAGTGTACTGAAGAGGACAAAGTGAAGTACGCTACGCATACCTTCATAGGTTCTGCGTTAACATGGTGGAATACCTATCTAGAGTAAGTGGGACAAGACGATGCGTACGCACTACCGTGGTCAGCATTCAAGCACTTGATGAACGAGAAGTACCGTCCAGAACTGAGGTCAATAAGCTCAAGACAGAACTTAGAGGGTTACGAACCCAAGGATTTGATATTACCACGTACGAAAGACGTTTCACAGAATTGTGCCTATTGTGTCCGGGAGCATTCGAAGATGAGGAAGAGAAGATCGACGTGTTTGTGAAAGGATTGCCGGAAAGAATCCAAGAAGATATAAGTTCACACGAGCCCGCCTCCATACAACAGGCATGTAGAATGGCGCACAAACTAGTGAACCAGATTGAAGAAAGAATTAAAGAACAGACTGCTGAAGAGGCCAATGTGAAGCAAGTCAAAAGAAAGTGGGAGGAAAATGGTGATAAGAATCACCAATACAACAACAACAGCAATTACAACAATAATCGCAACAATTATCCCAACAATCGCAACATCAATCGTAACTACAACAAACGGCCCAACAAAAACAACAACAACAACAACAGCAACTACAACAATCATCCCAACAACAATAATAACCACAACAACAACAACAACAATCAGAAGCAGCTATGCCAAAGGTGTGAAAAGTATCTGTAATGACCCGGACTTTTTCGATCAATCTATACTTATAAGATTAATATTTACATAAATTAAACCTTACCAACATGATAAGCAATCCAAATTATTGAAACTTATGTTTTCGAAAAGAGTTTTACACAACGTTTGACCGTCTAGTTTGACCGATGATATCACGAACTATATAATATATGATAATTATACGTTTATGTATATATATGTATATATACATATTTAACATGATTTATGGATGTTTTAATATCTCATTTTGTATTAATAACAATAAGTTATAAGTATATTTTGAAACTACTAACTTAAGTTTTCAAAACGATAACCATACGTAACGTTATTTGACATAAATACTTATGACCTATAATGTTTATACATATATCGTATATATAATGTATTTAATCACTTTTTAAGGACTTAAATACATAAAACCATATAAGTATATTCACAAAAGATAGCTATATTTGAATTCTCATTCCGTTTTCACAAGATTTCTATACGTATATCTAGAGTATATGTACTCGTATCATACCTAGCTTCTATACGTATTTACTATTGGTAAATACACATCAAATCACCACCAACCAGCCCTTATTCATGCCTTATGTATAAGGTAATTACTTTTGTATGATTGCTTGACTAAATACATAAAATTACAAACTAAAATCTTGTCTTGGTTCCCCCCCATTCACGTTTTTAAAGGGCCATGGGGGATCATCATTTTGATTCATTTTTACTTCAATTCTCTAGCTAAAAACACACACACTTATGAGCCTTAAACCCCTTAACCATCTCAGCTCACAACCATGAAGATCTAGTTCCAAAAACATCACTTAATCATCATAAGAAAACCCTTACAAAAACACTTCAAGAATCCTTCCAAGAACACAAGTTTACTTCCAATCTTTCTTCCAATTCCATCACTCTTTTGGTTCTAGGTTTTTACTCCTCTTTTACAGCAATCTTGTCCAAGTAACTTGAGGTAGTAACTTTGTTCATAACCTTATTCGATTCATATATATATATATATATATATATAGCTATCTTATTTTATGGTATAAAATTTTAACAACAAGAACATAGTTTGAATGTTTTCAAACTTGTTTGCAAACTAAATAGATCCTTCTAACTTAACTTTTAAAATACTTAAAGACATGTAATATATCATAAATATATGCTAATTTAACAAGGTATAACTTGGTTTTTCAAAGAACACCTTAAAAACTGTTTTTACGACGTCGGAGTGCAACCGGGGGCGATTTTGGGTTGGATAATTAAAAACTATTTTGAACCTTGAATTGGAGGTTTATTTTCTGGAAAAATGATATTTACTATGAATATGATAACACATAAAAATTTCATGATTTAACTCAAAGTATAAGTATTTTTAGAAAAATAATCATTTAATGTTGTTTACATAAGGGAAAATGATTAACTTCATAAGTTTCACCAAAGTTTGACCTATGACCTGTGATTTCGAATACAAACTAAGATATTTACAGTTCATAGTCTTAAAGAAGAACTCGATCCAAGGAAGTGGCAAGTTGAACCAACGAAAACGGAGTTGTAACGAAGAAACTATGACCAAAACAAGATCGGATATCCAAAACTAGTTTAGCCACGAAAATAATTGGAGAAAAATTAAATGAATCACATCTTTCTAAAATAACATGATATTTTATATATATGTACTCATAATTTAATTTTATATATTTCAGGACCACCCGTAAACAATACGAGAAGATTAATCATAAGATCCCATGATTGTACGCAACACGTCATTTGACAACACCGGTACTTTATGTACGCAACACGTCATTTGACAACACCGGTACCGTGGGTCAAGATTAATCCCGACCAATACTAATACGATGGGGTTTTATTTATTTCGATGGGGGTTTTATTTATTAAACACCTAAATATGAACCATTAAAATTGAATTACTAACATCGGACTGCTAACTACGGACTAAGAAATTATTAAAACTATTAAAAGTATAATAAGTATATATATGTGACGATTGTTTAAAATGGAAATATATTGATAAACTATATATGGATAGGTTCGTGATATCAACCGGAGACCAAGTCAAAATATATATATCTTCAAGGCAAAAGTGAGTATATAGTCCCACTTTTAAACTCTAAGTATTTCGGGATGAGAATACATGTATTTTATGTTTTACGTTATGGACACAAGTAACTGAAAAATATATTCTACGTTGAGTTGTACCACTGGCATACTTCCCTGTAGCTTGGTAACTACTATTTACAGTGGTATTGTAAACGCGAATCCTGTTGATAGATCTATCGGGCCTGACAACCCCAACCGGACTGGACGACCAGTATTCAACGGTTGCACAGTACTTCGTTTCGTGACTACATTTGGTACGGTGTAGTAAGATTTCATAATAAAGGGAATATGCGACGTGATTAAATGTTAAGTATGGTTACCAAGTGCTCAACCACTTAGAATATTTTTATTAAAATGTTTACATATGAAATCTTGTGGTCTATATTTATATCGCTGCCGGCATTAAACCTATATCTCACCAACTTTATGTTGACGTTTTAAACATGTCTATTCTCAGGTGATAACTAAAAGCTTCCGCTGCAACATGTTGAATTTAAGCAAGATCTTGAGTATGCATATTTGTGTCAAAAATAAAACTGCATATCCGAGGAATTGTAATGTAAAATATGCTAGAAATCGTATTGTTATCATCACATGTAAAGTTTGTAAGTCTAAGATTATCGCTAAACGATAATCATCTTTATATTGTCTAAAGCTTGTATTAACATAAGAGTTATGGTTTGTAATGTAAAATAAATGCAGTTGTTCTTTTAAAAATGTCGCATATAGAGGTCAATACCTCGCAATGAAATCATACGTTATCTAACTCGTTCTTATGGTTAAGGACGGGTTATGACATATGGTATCAGAGCGGTGGTCTTAGCGAACCAGGTTTGCATTAGTGTGTCTAACTGATAAGTCGTTAGGATACATTAGTAAGTCTGGACTTTGACCGGGTCTGATTTAAAAACCATTGCTTATCATTGTTGGTTAAAATTTATATGTAAATATTATGTAGTACTAATGGGTTAGTTGTTGTGTGATAGATGTCGGGCTCAAAACTTGTTATCACATTCAGCGACTCCGAACCAGAATCTTCAGATGGTGTTTCAGTCATTAACCTATCCGATGACGAAAATAATATCTTTGGGGAAGACTCACAAATTCCGGATGAACCAACTATAGAGAACCCGGAAAGTGAACCCGAGGAGGAAAGTGAACCCGAGGAGGAAAGTGAACCCGAGGAGGAAAGTGAACCCGAGGAAGAAATACAGGAAATTACGAAAGACAAGTTCGAACTAGGAAAGAAACGAAAGGCTAATGAATTAGAAAATTCAAATCCCGAGTTTAGTAAGGATGATGTGGCACCAACTCCACTAGACACTACCACCTATATTCCCACTATTCCTATTCGTTCTATCCCGGCATCCAGTTCTTCAGCCCCACTGCCAAAATATAGACAGACAGCCAGGATAAGCGTTAAGCGATTCTTTGAACCTAAACGTCCTAGAAAATAGAACAAACGATTCGCTGCCGTATTAAACCATGGGATCATATAATGTTTTGTATAATATTATTAGTGTGGTTTGCTTAATGTTCAATGTAAGATAAGCATATGTAAAATAGTGAAGTATGAAATGCAATAATTTTTCATGGTTAAGTATTATTTAGATTGTAGTAATTGTTTCTGTACTAAGCTATTAAGTATGAACATTAACGGGTAGGTACTACCCTAGATATAATTATAAAATGCTAATAAGAAGAAAAGGCTTTTATAATAATACCTGGTTCATATTGTTAACAAGCTATAATGTACTATAAATACACACTACATCTATAATATTCCATGTGAATAATTATTTTCTTTCATTAGGAAATGGCGCGATTGAATCGAATGACGGAACAAGAAGTCGAGGAATTCATCAACCAGCGAGTGAACGACAGAATGTTATGGGTCGAAGCTGCAAGAGCTGCTGCAGTTAACCCAAATCCTCATGTAGGATGTACCTACAAGACTTTTCAAGCTTGCAAGCCCTCATCATTCAGTGGAACGGAAGGACCGATCGGTTTAACCCGGTGGATAGAAAAGATGGAGACTGTGTTTAAAATCAGTGGTTGTGTTGAAAAGGACATGACCAAGTATGCATCGTGCACTTTACAAGATAGTGCACTCACGTGGTGGAAAAATTATGTGAAGGCTGTAGGAGGAGATGTAGCTTATGATACCCCATGGGAAGAATTCAAAATAATGTTAATCAACGAGTATTGTCCAAGGAACGAGGTTAGGAAGTTGGAAGATGAATTACGAAGCCTGAAGGTTGTTGGTACTGAAATCACCAACTACAATCAGCGATTCATGGAATTAGTTTTGCAATGTCCTGAATTGGTTCCAACCGAAGAACGAAAGATTGAAATGTACAAAGATGGTTTGCCCAAAAAGGTCAAGGCAAATATTACAGCATCGAAACCTAAGACAATTCATGAAGCTATAACCATGGCAAACGAGCTAATGGATCAGGTCATCATGGATAAGAAAGTATCCAATACTGATGTGAAGGTATCAGGTAACAAAAGAAAGTGGAATGGAAATTATGATCGAGGTAACCAACAACAATCTTTTAAGAAACAAGAAATCACGCAAGGTGCGGGTAGTAGTTTAAGCTTTGGTTACAAAGGACAAAATCCTTTATGTAACCGATGCCACAAACATCACTCTGGCTACTGTAATGTGGTATGCAACAAATGTAATCGAAAGGGTCATCTTGCTGAAGTTTGTAGGGCTCTCGTTACAAATACAAATGGTACCAAGACTCCTGCCACCAATGCAAATAGAACTGCTTTGGCTACCATTACTTGTTATGGGTGTGGAAAACAAGGTCACTATAAGAGCCAGTGTCCGAATCCAGAGAAGAATAATGGATCTGCACGTGGAAGAGCATTTGTTATTAATGCTAGAGAGGCGTGTGAAGACCCGGAGCTTGTTACGGGTACGTTTACCATTAATAATTTATCCGCATCTATTATATTTGATACTGGTGCCGATAGAAGTTACGTGAGTAGAGGCTTTTACGCTAAATTGAATTGTTCATCATTACCTCTAGATGCTAAGTACATGATTGAGTTAGCTAATGGTAAACTAATTAAAGCCGATAAAATTTGTCGTGATTGTGAAATGAATTTAGCTGGTGAAACGTTTAAAATTGACTTGATACCCGTAGAATTAGGAAGTTTTGATGTAATAGTCGGCATGGACTGGATGTCCAAAGTAGGAGCTGAAGTTGTGTGTGCCAAGAAGGCAATTCGCATTCCTTGTAAGGATAAAATGCCGGTGATGATTTATGGAGAGAAGGGTAACTCAAAGCTAAAACTCATTAGCTGTTTGAAAGCCAAGAAGTGTTTAGAAAAGGGATGTTATGCTATTCTAGCACATGTTAATAAAGTTGAAAAGAAAGAAAAAGAGAAGTGCATCAACGACGTGCCTGTGGCAAGAGATTTTCCTGAAGTTTTTCCGAAAGAGTTGCCGGGATTACCTCCATTTAGATCTGTAGAATTTCAAATAGATTTAGTACCAGGAGCTGCACCAGTTGCCCGTGCTCCATATAGACTTGCACCGTCCGAGTTAAAAGAACTTCAGAGTCAGTTAAAAGAATTACTGGATCGTGGATTCATACGACCAAGTACTTCACCGTGGGGAGCTCCGATTCTATTTGTTAAAAAGAAAGATGGATCTTTTAGGATGTGTATAGATTATCGTGAATTAAATAAGTTAACTATCAAAAATCGGTATCCACTACCGAGAATTGACGACTTATTTGATCAACTCCAAGGATCATGTGTGTACTCGAAAATTGACCTAAGATCGGGCTATCATCAATTACGCGTCAAAGAAGAAGATATACCGAAAACTGCTTTTCGGACACGTTACGGTCATTACGAATTTTTGGTCATGCCGTTTGGATTGACGAATGCGCCAGCTGTATTCATGGACATCATGAATCGAGTTTGTAGTCCATATTTAGATAAGTTTGTTATTGTTTTCATTGATGAGATTCTTATATATTCCAAGAGTGAGCAAGAGCATGAGCAGCATTTAAGGTTAATATTAGAGTTGTTGAGAAAAGAACAGCTATACGCTAAATTTTCTAAGTGTGCTTTCTGGTTGAAAGAAGTGCAATTTCTTGGTCACGTTGTTAGTAGCAAAGGAATTCAGGTTGATCCAGCTAAAATTGAGGCCATTGAAAAATGGGAGACTCCTAAAACACCAATGCATATACGCCAATTTTTGGGTTTAGCCGGTTATTATAGAAGGTTTATTCAAGATTTTCCCGAATAGCTAAGCCGTTGACATCATTAACGCAAAAAGGGAAGAAATACGAATGGACCTCGGAGCAGGAGAACGCATTTCAATTACTGAAGAAGAAGTTAACTACGGCGCCTATTTTATCGTTACCTGAAGGGAACGATGATTTTGAAATATATTGTGACGCTTCGCGACAAGGTTTTGGTTGTGTTCTTATGCAACGGAAGAAAGTTATTGCATACGCATCCCGACAATTGAAGATTCACGAGCGGAATTATACGACGCATGATCTAGAACTGGGAGCAGTCGTGTTTGCATTGAAGATATGGAGACACTACTTATATGGGGTTAAATGCACTGTGTTTACTGATCATAAAAGCCTTCAACACATTTTTGATCAGAAACAATTGAACATGAGGCAACGTAGGTGGGTCGAACTGATAAACGACTATGATTGTGAAATTCGCTATCATCCCGGGAAAGCGAACGTGGTGGCCGATGCTCTAAGCAGAAAAGAACGAGAACCAATTCGAGTACGAGCGATGAACATAAAAATTCGCATGAATCTCAATTCACAAATCAAAGAGGTTCAACGAGAAGCACTTACTAAAGAAAACATAGGAAATGAAACAATGAAGAAGTATGAGAAGCAACTCGTTATACGGGAAGACGGAATTCGATATTTTGCAAATCGTATTTGGGTACTAAAGTTGGGTGGATTAAGGAAGTTGATATTGAATGAGGCACATAAGACAAGATACTCGATACATCTTGGAGTTGGAAAGATGTACCAAGATCTTAAGACACATTATTGGTGGCCTAATTTAAAGACAGACGTTGCAACATATGTTGGGGAGTGTTTAACTTGTTCCAAAGTCAAAGCAGAACACCAAAAGCCGTCAGGGTTACTTCAACAACCAGAAATTCCAGAATGGAAATGGGATGGTATTACCATGGATTTCATCACGAAGTTACCAAAGACTGCCTGGGGATACGACATCATTTGGGTAATTGTTGATCGTCTTACCAAATCTGCACATTTCTTGCCTATAAAGGAAACGGATAGAATGGAGAAATTATTACGATTATATATAAAGGAAATAGTTTCAAGGCATGGAATACCTATTTCTATTATATCTGATCGTGATAGTAGATTTACCTCAAAGTTCTGGCAATCACTACAGGAGGCACTAGGAACTCGTTTGGATATGAGTACCGCATATCATCCGCAAACCGACGGGCAGAGTGAAAGAAAAATTCAGACTCTTGAAGACATGCTCAGGGCATGTGTGATCGATTTTGGAAACGGATGGGATAAATATCTACCATTAGCAGAATTCTCGTATAATAATAGTTATCATGCGAGCATTAAAGCTGCGCCATTCGAAGCATTGTATGGAAGGAAGTGTAGATCTCCTATTTGTTGGAATGAAGTAGGAGATCGACAATTAACTGGTCCCGAGATCATACACGAAACGACTGAGAAGATAGTACAAATCAAGGAGAGATTGAAAACAGCCCGTAGTCGCCAAAAGAGCTACGTCGATGTCCGAAGGAAACCATTAGAGTTTCAGATCGGGGACATGGTTATGTTAAAGGTGTCACCGTGGAAAGGTGTAATACGCTTCGGAAAAAGGGGTAAACTGAACCCAAGATATGTAGGCCCGTTCAAGATCATCGAACGCATTGGACCGGTAGCTTATCGACTCGAGTTACCACAACAACTCGCCGGAGTACATAATACCTTTCACGTCTCAAACCTTAAAAAGTGTCTTGCAAAGGAAGACCTCACCATTCCTCTTGAAGAAATCCATGTCGACGAGAAACTACAATTCATCGAAGAACCAATCGAAATCATGGATCGTGAAGTTAAACGGCTCAAGCAGAGCAACATACCGATCGTTAAGGTTCGTTGGAATGCTCGAAGAGGTCCTGAGTTTACTTGGGAACGAGAGGATCAGATGAAACAAAAGTATCCACACTTGTTTCTCGATGACGCAAAATAGGTACAATTTTAAAATTTCGGGACGAAATTTATTTAACGGGTAGGTACTGTAATGACCCGGACTTTTTCGATCAATCTATACTTATAAGATTAATATTTACATAAATTAAACCTTACCAACATGATAAGCAATCCAAATTATTGAAACTTATGTTTTCGAAAAGAGTTTTACACAACGTTTGACCGTCTAGTTTGACCGATGATATCACGAACTATATAATATATGATAATTATACGTTTGTGTATATATATGTATATATACATATTTAACATGATTTATGGATGTTTTAATATCTCATTTTGTATTAATAACAATAAGTTATAAGTATATTTTGAAACTACTAACTTAAGTTTTCAAAACGATAACCATACGTAACGTTATTTGACATAAATACTTATGACCTATAATGTTTATACATATATCGTATATATAATGTATTTAATCACTTTTTAAGGACTTAAATACATAAAACCATATAAGTATATTCACAAAAGATAGCTATATTTGAATTCTCATTCCGTTTTCACAAGATTTCTATACGTATATCTAGAGTATATGTACTCGTATCATACCTAGCTTCTATACGTATTTACTATTGGTAAATACACATCAAATCACCACCAACCAGCCCTTGTTCATGCCTTATGTATAAGGTAATTACTTTTGTATGATTGCTTGACTAAATACATAAAATTACAAACTAAAATCTTGTCTTGGTTCCCCCCATTCACGTTTTTAAAGGGCCATGGGGGATCATCATTTTGATTCATTTTTACTTCAATTCTCCAGCTAAAAACACACACACTTATGAGCCTTAAACCCCTTAACCATCTCAGCTCACAACCATGAAGATCTAGTTCCAAAAACACAAGTTTACTTCCAATCTTTCTTCCAATTCCATCACTCTTTTGGTTCTAGGTTTTTACTCCTCTTTTACAGCAATCTTGTCCAAGTAACTTGAGGTAGTAACTTTGTTCATAACCTTATTCGATTCATATATATATAGCTATCTTATTTTATGGTACAAAATTTTAACAACAAGAACATAGTTTGAATGTTTTCAAACTTGTTTGCAAACTAAATAGATCCTTCTAACATAACTTTTAAAATACTTCAAGACATGTAATATATCATAAATATATGCTAATTTAACAAGGTATAACTTGGTTTTTCAAAGAACACCTTAAAAACTGTTTTTACGACGTCGGAGTGCAACCGGGGGCGGTTTTGGGTTGGATAATTAAAAACTATTTTGAACCTTGAATTGGAGGTTTATTTTCTGGAAAAATGATATTTACTATGAATATGATAACACATAAAAATTTCATGATTTAACTCAAAGTATAAGTATTTTTAGAAAAATAATCATTTAATGTTGTTTACATAAGGGAAAATGATTAACTTCATAAGTTTCACCAAAGTTTGACCTATGACCTGTGATTTTGAATACAAACTAAGATATTTACAGTTCATAGTCTTAAAGAAGAACTCGATCCAAGGAAGTGGCAAGTTGAACCAACGAAAACGGAGTTGTAACGAAGAAACTATGACCAAAACAAGATCGGATATCCAAAACTAGTTTAGCCACGAAAATAATTGGAGAAAAATTAAATGAATCACATCTTTCTAAAATAACATGATATTTTATATATATGTACTCATAATTTAATTTTATATATTTCAAGACCACCCGTAAACAATACGAGAAGATTAATAATAAGATCCCATGATTGTACGCAACACGTCATTTGACAACACCGGTACTTTATGTACGCAACACGTCATTTGACAACACCGGTACAGTGGGTCAAGATTAATCCCGACCAATACAAATACAATGGGGTTTTATTTATTTCGATGGGGGTTTTATTTATTAAACACCTAAATATGAACCATTAAAATTGAATTACTAACATCGGACTGCTAACTACGGACTAAGAAATTATTAAAACTATTAAAAGTATAATAAGTATATATATGTGACGATTGTTTAAAATGGAAATATATTGATAAACTATATATGGATAGGTTCGTGATATCAGCCGGAGACCAAGTCAAAATATATATATCTTCAAGGCAAAAGTGAGTATATAGTCCCACTTTTAAACTCTAAGTATTTCGGGATGAGAATACATGTATTTTATGTTTTACGTTATGGACACAAGTAACTGAAAAATATATTCTACGTTGAGTTGTACCACTGGCATAGTTCCCTGTAGCTTGGTAACTACTATTTACAGCGGTATTGTAAACGCGAATCCTATTGATAGATCTATCGGGCCTGACAACCCCAACCGGACTGGACGACCAGTATTCAACAGTTGCACAGTACTTCATTTCGTGACTACATTTGGTACGGTGTAGTAAGATTTCATAATAAAGGGAATATGCGACGTGATTAAATGTTAAGTATGGTTACCAAGTGCTCAACCACTTAGAATATTTTTATTAAAATGTTTACATATGAAATCTTGTGGTCTATATTTATATCGCTGCCGGCATTAAACCTATATCTCACCAACTTTATGTTGACGTTTTAAACATGTCTATTCTCAGGTGATAACTAAAAGCTTCCGCTGCAACATGTTGAATTTAAGCAAGATCTTGAGTATGCATATTTGTGTCAAAAATAAAACTGCATATCCGAGGAATTGTAATGTAAAATATGCTAGAAATCGTATTGTTATCATCACATGTAAAGTTTGTAAGTCTAAGATTATCGCTAAACGATAATCATCTTTATATTGTCTAAAGCTTGTATTAACATAAGAGTTATGGTTTGTAATGTAAAATAAATGCAGTTGTTCTTTTAAAAATGTCGCATATAGAGGTCAATACCTCGCAATGAAATCATACGTTATCTAACTCGTTCTTATGGTTAAGGACGGGTTATGACAGTATCACTCGGGGTTCTGCACCAAATTTTGCAACAAGTGTAAAAGAAATGGTCATAGCGCGGCGAAGTGTGAGGTCTACGGACCAGGGGTGAATAGAACGAAAGGAACAAATGGTGTCGGAACGAGTAATGGCGGAGCAAGTAGTGTCGGAGCAAGTTATGCCAATGTAGTTTGTTATAAATGTGGAAAACCGGGCCACATTATTAGAAATTGCCCGAACCAGGAGAACACGAATGGACAAGGCCGCGGAAGAGTTTTCAATATTAATGCGGCAGAGGCACAGGAAGACCCGGAGCTTGTTACGGTACGTTTCTTATTGACAATAAATCTGCTTACGTTTTATTTGATTCGGGTGCGGATAGAAGCTATATGAGTAGAGATTTTTGTGCTAAATTAAGTTGTCCATTGACGCCTTTGGATAGTAAATTTTTACTCGAATTAGCAAATGGTAAATTAATTTCAGCAGATAATATATGTCGGAATCGAGAAATTAAACTGGTTAGCGAAACATTTAAGATTGATTTGATACCAGTAGAGTTAGGGAGTTTTGATGTGATAATCGGTATGGACTGGTTGAAAGAAGTGAAAGCAGAGATCATTTGTTACAAAAATGCAATTCGCATTATACGAGAAAAAGGAAAACCCTTAATGGTGTACGGAGAAAAGGGCAACACGAAGCTACATTTTATTAGTAATTTGAAGGCACAAAAACTAATAAGAAAAGGTTGCTATGCTGTTCTAGCACACGTCGAGAAAGTACAAACTGAAGAAAAGAGCATCAATGATGTTCCCATTGCAAAAGAATTTCCCGATGTATTTCCGAAAGAATTACCGGGATTACCCCCACATCGATCCGTTGAATTTCAAATAGATCTTGTACCAGGAGCTGCACCAATAGCTCGTGCTCCTTACAGACTCGCACCCAGCGAGATGAAAGAACTGCAAAGCTAATTACAAGAACTTTTAGAGCGTGGTTTCATTCGACCAAGCACATCACCGTGGGGAGCTCCTGTTTTGTTTGTCAAGAAGAAAGATGGTACATTCAGGTTGTGTATCGACTACCGAAAGTTGAACAAACTTACCATCAAGAACCGCTACCCACTACCGAGAATCGACGACTTATTTGATCAACTACAAGGCTCGTCTGTTTATTCAAAGATTGACTTACGTTCCGGGTATCATCAAATGCGGGTGAAAGAAGATGATATTCCAAAGACTGCTTTCAGAATACGTTACGGTCATTAAGAGTTTATGGTCATGCGGTTTGGTTTAACTAATGCACCTGTTGTGTTCATGGACCTTATGAACCGAGTGTGTGGACCATACCTTGACAAGTTTGTCATTGTTTTCATTGATGACATACTTATTTACTCAAAGAATGACCAAGAACACGGTGAACATTTGAGAAAGGTGTTAGAAGTATTGAGGAAGGAAAAATTGTACGCTAAGTTTTCAAAGTTTGCATTTTGGTTAGAAGAAGTTCAATTCCTCGGTCACATAGTGAACAAAGAAGGTATCAAGGTGGATCCGGCAAAGATAGAAACTGTTGAAAAGTGGGAAACCCCGAAAACTCCGAAACACATACGCCAGTTTTTAGGACTAGCTGGTAACTACAGAAGGTTCATCCAAGACTTTTCCAGAATAGCAAAACCCTTGACTGCATTAACGCATAAAGGGAAGAAATTTGAATGGAATGATGAACAAGAGAAAGTGTTTCAGTTATTGAAGAAAAAGCTAACTACGGCACCTATATTGTCATTGCCTGAAGGGAATGATGATTTTGTGATTTATTGTGATGCATCAAAGCAAGGTCTCAGTTGTGTATTAATGCAACGAACGAAGGTGATTGCTTATGCGTCTAGACAATTGAAGATTCACGAATAAAATTATACGACACATGATTTGGAATTAGGCGCGGTTGTTTTTGCATTAAAGACTTGGAGGCACTACTTATATGGGGTCAAAAGTGTTATATATACCGACCACAAAAGTCTTCAACACATATTTAATCAGAAACAACTGAATATGAGGCAGCGTAGGTGGATTGAATTGTTGAATGATTACGACTTTGAGATTCGTTACCACCCGGGGAAGGCAAATGTGGTAGCTGATGCCTTGAGCAGGAAGGACAGAGAACCCATTCGAGTAAAATCTATGAATATAATGATTCATAATAACCTTACTACTCAAATAAAGGAGGCGCAACAAGAAGTTTTAAAAGAGGGAAATTTAAAGGATGAAATACCCAAAGGATCGGAGAAGCATCTTAATATTCGGGAAGACGGAACCCGGTATAGGGCTGAAAGGATTTGGGTACCAAAATTTGGAGATATGAGAGAAATGGTACTTAGAGAAGCTCATAAAACCAGATACTCAATACATCCTGGAACGGGGAAGATGTACAAGGATCTCAAGAAACATTTTTGGTGGCCGGGTATGAAAGCCGATGTTGCTAAATACGTAGGAGAATATTTGATGTGTTCTAAGGTCAAAGCTGAGCATCAGAAACCATCAGGTCTTCTTCAACAACCCGAAATCCCGGAATGGAAATGGGAAAACATTACCATGGATTTCATCACTAAATTGCCAAGGACTGCAAGTGGTTTTGATACTATTTGGGTAATAGTTGATCGTCTCACCAAATCAGCACACTTCCTGCCAATAAGAGAAGATGACAAGATGGAGAAGTTAGCACGACTGTATTTGAAGGAAGTCGTCTCCAGACATGGAATACCAATCTCTATTATCTCTGATAGGGATGGCAGATTTATATCAAGATTCTGGCAGACATTACAGCAAGCATTAGGAACTCGTCTAGACATGAGTACTGCCTATCATCCACAAACTGATGGGCAGAGCGAAAGGACGATACAAACGCTTGAAGACATGCTACGAGCATGTGTTATTGATTTCGGAAACAGTTGGGATCGACATCTACCGTTAGCAGAATTTTCCTACAACAACAGCTACCATTCAAGCATTGAGATGGCGCCATTTGAAGCACTTTATGGTAGAAAGTGTAGGTCTCTGATTTGTTGGAGTGAAGTGGGGGATAGACAGATTACGGGTCCGGAGATTATACAAGAAACTACCAAGAAGATCATCCAAATTCAACAACGGTTGAAAACCGCCCAAAGTCGACAAAAGAGCTACGCTGACATTAAAAGAAAAGATATAGAATTTGAAATTGGAGAGATGGTCATGCTTAAAGTTGCACCTTAGAAAGGCGTTGTTCGATTTGGTAAACGAGGGAAATTAAATCCAAGGTATATTGGACCATTCAAGATTATTGATCGTGTCGGGCCAGTAGCTTACCGACTTGAGTTACCTCAACAACTCGCGGCTGTACATAACACTTTCCACGTCTCGAATTTGAAGAAATGTTTTGCTAAATAAGATCTCACTATTCTGTTAGATGAAATCCAAATCAATGAAAAACTTCAATTCATCGAAGAACCCGTCGAAATAATGGATCGTGAGGTTAAAAGACTTAAGCAAAACAAGATACCAATTGTTAAGGTTCGATGGAATGCTCGTAGAGGACCCGAGTTCACCTGGGAGCATGAAGATCAGATGAAGAAGAAATACCCGCATCTATTTCTAGAAGATTCGTCAACACCTTCAACAGCTTAAAATTTCGGGACGAAATTTATTTAACTGGTAGGTACTGTAGTGACCCGAACTTTTCCATATTTATATATATTAATTGAGATTGATATTTACATGATTAAATGTTTCCAACATGTTAAGCAATCAAACTTGTTAAGACTTGATTAATTGAAATATGTTTCATATAGACAATTGACCACCCAAGTTGACCGGTGATTCACGAACGTTAAAACTTGTAAAAACTATATGATGACATATATATGGATATATATATATATATATATATATATATATATATATATATATATATATATATATATATATATATATATATATATATATATTTATATAGTTAACATGATACTATGATAAGTAAACAGATCATTAAGTATATTAACAATGAACTACGTATGTAAAAACAAGACTACTAACTTAATGATTTTTAAACGAGACATATATGTAACGATTATCGTTGTAAAGACATTTAATGTATATATATCATATTAAGAGATATTCATACATGATAATATCATGATAATATAATAATTTAAAATCTCATTTGATATTATAAACATTGGGTTAACAACATTTAACAAGATCGTTAACCTAAAGGTTTCAAAACAACACTTACATGTAACGACTAACGATGACTTAACGACTCAGTTAAAATGTATATACATGTAGTGTTTTAATATGTATTTATACACTTTTGAAAGACTTCAATACACTTATCAAAATACTTCTACTTAACAAAAATTCTTACAATTACATCCTCGTTCAGTTTCATCAACAATTCTACTCGTATGCACCCGTATTCATACTCGTACAATACACAGCTTTTAGATGTATGTACTATTGGTATATACACTCCAATGATCAGCTCTTAGCAGCCCATGTGAGTCACCTAACACATGTGGGAACCATCATTTGGCAACTAGCATGAAATATCTCATAAAATTACAAAAATATGAGTAATCATTCATGACTTATTTACATGAAAACAAAATTACATATCCTTTATATCTAATTCATACAACAACGACCAAAAACACCTACAAACACTTTCATTCTTCAATTTTCTTCATCTAATTGATCTCTCTAAAGTTCTATCTTCAAGTTCTAAGTGTTCTTCATAAATTCTACAAGTTCTAGTTACATAAAATCAAGAATACTTTCAAGTTTGCTAGCTCACTTCCAATCTTGTAAGGTGATCATCCAATCTCAAAAATCTTTGTTTCTTACAGTAGGTTATCATTCTAATACAAGGTAATAATCATATTCAAACTTTGGTTCAATTTCTATAACTATAACAATCTTATTTCAAGTGATGATCTTACTTGAACTTGTTTTCATGTCATGATTCTGCTTCAAGAACTTCGAGCCATCCAAGGATCCGTTGAAGCTAGATCTATTTTTCTATTTTTCAGTAGGTTTATCCAAGGAACTTAAGGTAGTAATGATGTTCATAACATCATTCGATTCTTACATATAAAGCTATCTTATTCGAAGGTTTAAACTTGTAATCACTAGAACATAGTTTAGTTAATTCTAAACTTGTTCGCAAAAAAAAGTTAATCCTTCTAACTTGACTTTTAAAATCAACTAAACACATGTTCTATATCTATATGATATGCTAACTTAATGATTTAAAACCTGGAAACACGAAAAACACCGTAAAACCGGATTTACGCCGTCGTAGTAACACCACGGGCTGTTTTGGGTTAGTTAATTAAAAACTATGATAAACTTTGATTTAAAAGTTGTTATTCTGAGAAAATGATTTTTATTATGAACATGAAACTATATCTAAAAAATTATGGTTAAACTCAAAGTAGAAGTATGTTTTCTAAAATGGTCATCTAGACGTCGTTCTTTCGACTGAAATGACTACCCTTACAAAAATGACTTGTAACTTATTTTTCCAACTATAAACCTATACCCGTTTAGATTCATAAAATAGAGTTCAATATGAAACCATAGCAATTTGATTCACTCAAAACGGATTTAAAATGAAGAAGTTATGGGTAAAACAAGATTGGATAATTTTTCTCATTTTAGCTACGTGAAAATTGGTAACAAATCTATTCCAACCATAACTTAATCAACTTGTATTGTATATTATGTAATCTTGAGATACCATAGACACGTATACAATGTTTCGACCTATCATGTCGACACATCTATATATATTTCGGAATAACCATAGACACTCTATATGTGAATGTTGGAGTTAGCTATACAGGGTTGAGGTTGATTCCAAAATATATATAGTTTGAGTTGTGATCAATACTGAGATACGTATACACTGGGTCGTGGATTGATTCAAGATAATATTTATCGATTTATTTCTGTACATCTAACTATGGACAACTAGTTGTAGGTTACTAACGAGGACAGCTGACTTAATAAACTTAAAACATCAAAATATATTAAAAGTGTTGTAAATATATTTTGAACATACTTTGATATATATGTATATATTGTTATAGGTTCGTGAATCAACCAGTGGCCAAGTCTTACTTCCCGACGAAGTAAAAATCTGTGAAAGTGAGTTATAGTCCCACTTTTAAAATCTAATATTTTTGGGATGGGAATACATGCAGGTTTTATAAATGATTTACAAAATAGACACAAGTACGTGAAACTACATTCTATGGTTGAATTATCGAAATCGAATATGCCCCTTTTTATTAAGTCTGGTAATCTAAGAATTAGGGAACAGACACCCTACTTGACGCGAATCCTAAAGATAGATCTATTGGGCCTAACAAACCCCATCCAAAGTACCGAATGCTTTAGTACTTCGAAATTTATATCATATCCGAAGGGTGTCCCGGAATGATGGGGATATTCTTATATATGCATCTTGTTAATGTCGGTTACCAGGTGTTCACCATATGCATGACTTTTATCTCTATGTATGGGATGTGTATTGAAATATGAAATCTTGTGGTCTATTATTATGATTTGATATATATAGGTTAAACCTATAACTCACCAACATTTTTGTTGACGTTTTAAGCATGTTTATTCTCAGGTGATTATTAAGAGCTTCCGCTGTCACATACTTAAATAAGGATGAGATTTGGAGTCCATGCTTGTATGATATTGTGTAAAAACTGCATTCAAGAAACTTATTTTGTTGTAACATATTTGTATTGTAAACCATTATGTAATGGTCGTGTGTAAACAGGATATTTTAGATTATCATTATTTGATAATCTACGTAAAGCTTTTTAAACCTTTATTGATGAAATAAAGGTTATGGTTTGTTTTAAAATGAATGCAGTCTTTGAAAAACGTCTCATATAGAGGTCAAAACCTCGCAACAAAATCAATTAATATGGAACGTTTTTAATTAATAAGAACGGGACATTTCACATATGTTGGTCAATAAATATCTAACAGGCTAGGTCGGGTCATAGTGTATCACAATCCTAATGCTCGAGACCGACATTCAAGAGTTAACAAAAGTCATCTCAAAAGTCAATCTGACCCAATATGATCTTTAAATCTATACATGTTTATTATATTAACATAGTATAAGTCTTGATAATTGAACGAATTTATAATTTATCAAACTCAAAATATTATTTATTTCAGGAGCTATATTATATTTGAATTATCATGCCAATTGAAAATATTTTATTATTTCACATAGTTTTCCAATACTTGTAAAATTAGATTATAGTGTTTATAAAGATTTAAAACATGATAAGACAGTCAACTTTGACAATTGTTCAACAAAATAAGACGTGCCTTATATAGAAATTCATTTACTCGATTCGTAATATCTAAAAATCTAATTTATCAATCTCATAGACAAGTTGTTTAAATATTAATTTACAGTTTCAAACACAATTTCAATTAACGTCAAACATAATTCAGTTGACCATATCTTTTAATCCGTTCATCGAAATCACGCAATTTCTAAATGAAAAGTTATTAATTTTTCGATAGCTTTCCAACGAAATGCATATCATATACTTTATATCAGTAGCATATGTATCAAATTCGTGATTCATCATAAACTATCTAACGATAAAATTAAAGCATAAAATCATGCATAAACATATATACTCGAGCACTAGACATGGATACACTATTAATATATAAAAGATAAGATATGAATGCTCACATATTAATATTGTGATTCAATATTGCATGAAAGTACGTAGACGCAACGGAAATGATAAACGCTAGGTTGGCCTCACGAACAATGCCCACAAGCATTACCCATAACCTCCATAGCGATAACCCATAATTTCCTTAGCTTTGACTCATTTGAAAAACCCGTTTTGAAAACACTTGAACATAACCCAGTTGTAGTATTTTATGTATATTACTAATAATAATAATATTAATTAATAATCTTCATAATAATCTTCATAATAATCCTCATAATAATAATATTAATATGGAGAATATGAATATGTATATGTGTGTGTTCGATTGCAAACCATCAACATATATATATATATAAAATATAATAATATAATAATATAATAATATAATAATATAATAATATAATAATAATAATAAAGTAATAATATAATAATATTAAAATAATATAATAATATGAAAATAAAAACGTATGAATTAGAATTCAATAATATCTGCCGACAGTTTTCACGTACCGGTATTTCGTACTCTTGTTGCTAATAATTGGGGGGTAAAAGTATGAGTAAAAATTCCACTTTTTATATTTGAATACATATATATCTGTTTTGGTCTTAAGATTTATGAAATTAGTTGTAAAAAGGTTCATTTATAAAATTTATAAACGTAATATGTGTTTTCCTAGTTTTTGACTGAACAAAGATATATAATATAATATTAATTTAAATATAATAATATAATAATATTGAAATAAAATATAATAATGTAATAATAAAATTAGAATCTAATTTGAATCGTAAATTTTTAAAAAGTTGTATTTCTCAAATACTTTAGGGGTATATTATATAACTTATAATTAATAATTTCTATCATGTCGCTTTCATGTGAATAGTAAATTAATTAATTTATTTAATTTACTATTTATATGAATAGTAAATGAATTAATTTCGATTCAACTATTTAAGTTACGTTGTTGTACGTTGTGCTTTAGAACTTGTACATCTTTGATTTAACTTCGTGTCTTCTTAAAAACTAAAAAAATACATCATAAAAATAAAACGATTATATACATAAACTTTTTAATTCGAAACTGCATCATTCAATAGTAAATTTTAATCATTTCTTATATAAATATTATTCACATGTTTTCGTATATATATATATATATATATATATATATATATATATATATATATATATATATATATATATATATATATATATATATATATACACACAATTATATAATTATCACAAGTTACGACGTTCGTAAATCGTCAGACAAACAGGGTGGTCAACCGTTATATAAAAACTCATTTTCAAAAGTTTTAAAACTTGTCATAATTCATTACTTATCATGTCGGAAACATATAAAAATTAAGTTTAAATTTGGTCAGAAATTTTCGGGTCGTCACAGTAAATACCCGTTAAAGAAATTTCGTCTCAAAATTTGATTGGAATCATCATGGTTGACAATAAGTATGTTTTCATGACTCATATAAGTTGGAAATTAGAGTTTTATCATCAGTGAGTAATATGGATAAAACAATTTGATTTTTGTGAAGAGTTCGAGTGAACCTATCACAAAAGAAAAAAAATGAAATGAGGAAATTAAAGATTCGTATTAACTTTTGACGTAGTCACGTTTGATTTCCAAAATTCAAGGAAATTAGTGAATATCTTCATAATCTATATAAGATTTGATTCTTCGGTAATTAAGGAAATTGTGATCCTCTTTGATTAAATGCGGTAATCTGCCTCGATTGCTATGTCTGATATTTCGCTATAAATTGACCTCTTTCGTTTCATTTATTTTCACCACTCCTATAATCTTCTTCCTTATTTCATACATCCCAATAGATTTTGAAAATGCTAAAACCAGTCCTGATTCTTGAAATTTTCCTGGCCATCGTATCTGTCATTCTTCTTTTTCTTCTGCCACCGGAGGAATCTATTTACTTCTACTATTACCTTGGGGTTATAGTGTTTTTAATTCTCCCGTGTCTTTACGTTGCAATACGTATTGATATACACGGTTTGTAATTTATGTGTTGTTGTCAGGCTTTATATTTTTTCGTTATATTTAGGAGCTCCATGCTTTTGTTTTTCCTTCCCGACTTCAAGTCAAGCGAATAATGGTCCAGAATTCGTAGGTATGGAGTTTCAAATGATCATAATATACAAAGCAGAAAGGAAAGGTAATAGCACGATTTGATTTGGCAAATTACGAGAATATCCGGAATAGACCGAATCATCAAGAAAAATATTTTCTTGATATGTTTAGAGGTTAAATAGAATGAAAGAGTTATGTAACATGGTTCATGATGATGGTATGATCTGTGAACTTTTATCACGTTCCATTAGAAACTCAGCATGACTTACTGTAATATAATCACGTTGATCAAGTGTCATTATATTACACTAACTCATGCTTCAATTCCCAACACTTCTTCAAAAACATTCATAATTTAAACTCGAAGGTTTACAAATATAGAAACTAAACAGTTTCCTTTATGATGTAATACAGATAATGAGAGGAGATAAATGATTTCAGATAAGGATAGTTATGAAAATATCTTCAGAAATATCGAGGATATTTATAATGAAAGATACGATGATATCTTAGAATTTCTAATATCGAAAGATGATAAAGAAGATTTGTCCGTAAAGATATAGAGTCAGGAGTAAAGTATTTACTAAAGACTTCAGCAGACACTTGTAACGACCCAACCCTAGTTATACCAAAAACACGACCAAATTTTTTTTTTCTGGACCTGTACATCTGGACAGCGTCCAGATTCCTGGACGGCGTCCAGTACTTAAGGCTTGGACGGCGTCCAGCCTTTTTGGACGGTGTCCAAATGAACTAACGGGGACTGATCAGTTTTCATTACACTTGAACGAAAATCTCGCTTCCCGACACCTTCCAACGAAATAAATTATCGCAACATATCAATATAAGTAAAGCTAATAGATTTCCAACATCGAAACGAGTTTTACAAAACGGGGCCCACAACGGCCGTTTTACGAGTTTCGTACAAATCATGAGTTTCGACCACATTAGTTTAATTTCCAAATGACACTATGAGCATGGTGTTTGGGGGTTAAACTACCCAAGTCTCGGTCAAACTCCAAAAGCTATCAAATACCAAAAGCATCCCCTAAACAACAAGCGGGATCTCTAATCCGATCGAATGCCCTTACCCTTGTCAACGCCGGAGCCTATAAAAAGATAAATAACGAGAGGGTAAGCAAAGCTTAGTGAGTGCAACAATTATACATACACATATATAATCCATCTATTTGCATTCGCACCCACCAAATACCTCATACGAGAATATAACTCAAATAGCATGCCGTCTTACTCATAATGCTAACAACTCGTACTCTATCACCACATCACGTTAGAATATACTCATCATAATATGAATGTTTTATAGTGCTGGCTCGTGGTTAACCATAATGCTATGGTGCTACCGGCACGTGGTTCACACCATACGCATTTGAGTATCACTCTTTTATAGTGCTGGCTCGTGGTTCACACTTTGGCGCTACCGGCACGTAGTTCACGCCTCATTTTATAGTGCTACCGGCACGTGGTTCACACTTGATGCTACCGGCACGTGGTTCACATCCAAATTTTATAGTGCTACCGGCACGTGGTTCATACTTTATGCTACCGGCACGTGGTTCACATCATAATACTCGTCACATACATGTTATGGCACTATCGGCACGTGGTTCATACCATAACATTTACAAATAAACACGCCATATACATGTACGCATAATTATTCCACTCACCTTAACGCCGTCGGTGAATGTTAAACCAAGCTCGCAACCTTCAATGTAACGCACCTATTACATTATGTATACAATTAATTAATCACACAATCAAGTTGGTCAACCAACTCACTCAACATCCTAGAGTCATTTTGACCCATGGTGCAATTTCGACCCATTTGCATACTTAACCCAAATATTGGGTCAACTTTGCCAAAAACCATAACTCTAGCCATTTATGGTCTTAATACCATATAATCACAATGTTATCGCATTTTCACCCTAACAAGACAACTTAGGTCATCAAAGACCCATTTTACCCATTCGAGGTTTCCACACTCGTTCGGGTCACCACATACCCAAATAACACCTACTTACATAACATTTATGTGTGCTAGTAGTTAACTAACCAATTCAAGACTCATAAACACATTTAACATTTCAAAACCCTAGGTTAGTCATCCTTTGAGTCTTCATGACCCAAACTCACCCAAAAATCCCCAAATCACTAACAAATGGGTTTTATACACATCACTAACCCAAACCCTAACCCTTAAACAATTAATGGTAAGGAAATCAAGGTTAAGACTTACCACTACAATCAAAATGTAGCTAGTGAGGAGATGAACAACTTTAATGCTCGAGCTCTAACCCGAAACAAGCTCCTTCTACTTCGATTTGAGCTTTCTCACACTTGAATCACTCTCTCTCTCTCTAGAATTTAAGTGGAAGAGGTTTGGTGGTTGTAAATGGAGTAAATGAGGCTCTATAAACTGATCTAGGGCCTTAAAGTCATCCACATTGTGAAATTACCAAGTTACCCCTTTTAAATATCCAAAAACACAAAAGCTGGCTCGCCAGTTCAACTGGACGGCGTCCAAAATTCTGGACGGCGTCCAGCCCTTCATACTGGGATGGCGTCCCACCCTGTTGGACGGCGTCCAACATAACTTGGAAAAACTGGATCTTACAACTCTCCCCCACTTGAACCGGACAAGCCGCATGACAAGCAGGAAGATACACAAGGACAAACTCTTCGGGTTCCCAAGTATACTCGGAACCTATACTACGACGCCATTGAACTTTAAAAGTTCTCACCTCTTTATTTCTCAATCTTTTCACTTTTTCGTCAAGTATAGCAACCGGCTCCTCAATATACTCTAACTTATTATTTAGCTCAATCTCGTCTAATGGTACCCATGATGAATCATCCGCAAGACACTTACGAAGATGGGAAACATGGAATGTATTATGGATCCCTGCAAGTTCTTCGGGTAATTCCAAACGATACGCAACTTCCCCAACCCGAGCTAAAACTTTAAATGGGCTAATAAACCGAGGAGCTAACTTTCCCCGTTTTTGAAACCGAATAATACCTTTCCATGGCGAAACCTTAAGCATCACCATGTCACCTTCTTGGAATTCGATCATTCGCCTACGTTTGTCGGCATACGGCTTTTTTCTATCTTGAGCCTTTTTCAAATGAGCCCGAATCATATCAATCTTGCTATTCGTCTCTAAAACCAAATCGGTACTCCCTATTTCCCTTTGACCAATTTCACCCCAACAAATCGGAGTTCGGCACCTCCGCCCATAAAGCATCTCGTAAGGTGGCATCCCGATACTAGTATGATAACTATTATTGTACGAGAATTCCACCAAAGGTAAGTGCTCATCCCAACTACCGCCGAAATCAATAATACACGCCCGTAACATATCCTCTAAAGTTTGATTCGTACATTCGGTTTGACCGTCCATTTGAGGATGATACGCCGTGCTCAATTTCAATTGTGTGCCCATATCTTCATGAAACTTTTCCCAATACCGAAATGTGAAACGAGTATCTCGATCCAAAATAATAGATATAGGAACCCCGTGTCTTTCTATCACCTCCCTGATAAACAACTTAGCCAAAGTTTCCGATGATATCGCTTCTCGAATGGGAAGTAACAAAGCACTTTTCGTCAATCGGTCAACTATCACCCAAATCGTATCAAATTGGGTTCTCGCCATCTTTGGTAACTTTGTGATGAAATCCATGGTAATGTGCTCCCATTTCCATTTCGGAATTTCCGACAGTTGTAACATACCATACGGCTTTTGGTGTTCGGCTTTAACTTGCCAACACGTGACACATTGTTCAACATACTTTACAACATCACGTTTCATGCCCGAACACCAATACTCTTTCTTCAAATCAAGATACATTTTCATCGCGCCCGAGTGAATGGAATACTTGGACTTATGTGCTTCATCAAGTAGCACTCGTCGATGATCACCCAATTTAGGCACCCACACTCTTCCTTGAAAAGATAACAAACCCTGCGGACCTAAGGTAATAAACTCCATTTGTCCCACGATTCGTTCCTCATGCTTATTGTTAATAAAAACTTTGATTTGAGTCTCGTCAAGCTTTACAAGAAAATCGTTAGTAATAATCATGCGTAACGATCCTACTCGTATCGCCGGATGTTGACTCTTTCGACTTAACGCATCCGCGACCACATTCGCCTTACCCGGATGATAAAGTATTTCACAATCATAGTCTTTCACCACATCCATCCATCTACATTGACGATAATTCAAATCTCTTTGATCAAAAAGGTGTTTCAAACTCTTGTGATCCGAATAAATTGTACATTTAACACCATACAAGTAAATGAACAACCGCCGCCAACTCGAGATCATGAGTCGGATATCTTGTTTCGTGTTCCTTCAATTGCCGAGAGGCATAAGTGATGACTTTACCTCTTTGCAGTAGAACAAAACCGATCCCATTTAAAGACGCATCACAATAAACAGTCATGTCTTCTACCCCTTCCGGCAACACTAACACCGGAGCTTGACATAACTTCTCTTTTAACAATTGAAAAGTAATTTCTTGCTCGTTCTCCCAATTAAATCTCGCGTTCTTTCTTGTTAACTTCGTCAATGGAGAAGCAATCATAGAAAAGTCTTGGATAAACCGACGATAATAACCGGCTAATCCGAGAAAACTTCGGAATTCCGTAGGCATAGTCGGTCGTCCCCAAATCTTTACCGTCTCAATCTTCCCCGGATCTACTTGAATACCATTTTTGTTCACAATATGGCCAAGGAATTGAACTTCCCTTAGCCAAAATTCACATTTGGAGAATTTAGCATACAACTTCTAATTCCGCAATGTCTTTAACACACACCGCAAATGAAGTTCATGTTCCTTCATACTCTTCGAATAGACAAGTATGTCGTCAATGAACACAATTACTGACTTGTCCAACATAGGTTGGCACACTCGGTTCATAAGATCCATGAATGCCGCCGGTGCATTCGTAAGACCAAAAGGTATTACCACAAACTCAAAATGCCCATAACGCGTTCGGAAAGCCGTTTTCTCAACATCTTCCTCACGGACCCGCATTTGGTGATAGCCGGACCGTAGGTCGATTTTAGAGAAATATGTTGCACTTTGGAGTTGATCAAACAAATCATCAATCCTAGGCAAAGGATAACGATTCTTGATCATTACTTTATTCAACTCCCGATAATCGATGCACATCCGCATACTACCATCCTTCTTCTTCACAAATAAAACCGGAGCACCCCATGGCGAAGCACTCGGTCGAATGAAACCCTTTTCAAGTAACTCTTGGGTTTAATTTAACAACTCTTGCATTTTCGCCGATGCTAAGCGATAAGGAGTCTTAGCAATGGGGGTAGCCCCCGGAACCAACTCAATGCGAAATTCAACTTATCTTTCCGCGGGAACACCCGGTAACTCATCCGGAAAAACGTCTTCAAATTCATTAACCATCAGAATTTCACGAATGGGTGGTGGCTCATCACGAGTATCAACAACATGGGCAAGAAAAGCCATGCCACCACTAACAAGGAAACGACGAGCTTGTGCAAAAGTGCATATCGGCACAAGTCTTCTTCGCTTATCACCATGAATAATTAACTCTCCCCCACTAGGGGTCTTCACTCGAATAGATTTTTCATGGCATGCAATATCAGCTCTATTATGATCGAGCCAATCCATACCAACAACGATATCAAAATCGCCCAAGGTCATCAGAATGAGATCAATTTTAAAGCTTTCGGCATCAAACACAACATTACAATTTTTACACACATCCACCACAAGCACCGTCTTGCCACCCGCTATTTCAACTTCTACCGGATGACTTAACTTAACTAGCGGTTTATTTAACTTAGGCACAAATCTTGGAGACACAAAAGACAAATTAGCACCACTATCAAAAAGTATCCGTGCCGGATTAGAGTTAATCTTGAAAGTACCTGAAACAACCTCGTTGGATTGCTTGGCCTCGTCATTCGTCATCAAATAGTTGCGACCCCTAGCCGTGTCCGCCGCTTTCTCCAACCGTTTAACATGATCGGTGTTCAAACCGAGACACTCCGGCCTCTTATGCCTTTCTTTACCACAATTATAACAAGTAACTTTGTTCGGTGCATTGGTACAATCACGAGCCATGTGTCCTCTTTGTTTACAATTGAAACACATGGGCCCGTAGCCTGGAACGTCACCCTTCTTCACGCTATTTGCACCTTCGGAACCCTTATTTGACTTCTTGTTTGAGAAGTTCGAATGACTTGATCCTTCAAACTTTCTTTTAGAAAAAGTGAAATGGATTTTTCTTGGAACCTCCGGCTCAAAACCCCGAGCCAATTCAAATAACTCTTCAAAAGACTTAGTCGCTCCTCAACTAATCTTACCCTTTAAGTCATCATTCATGGTACGGTAGAAATCCTTCATCAACTTGTGATCGTCGCCAACATATTCCGGACAAAAACGAGTCTTTGCCAAAAAGGTAGACTTGAGAGTAACCAAGTCCATTGAACCTTGTCGCAAATTGTGCAACTCGTCCTGGATTCTATCAAGATTGGAAGAAGTTCGGTATTCTTTGAAAATTCTTTCTTAAACTCCTCCCACATCAAGCTCATAAATTGTTCCTCACCGTACAATTGAATCTTATCATCCCACCACAACTTCGCCTCTTCTCATAACATGCTAGAACCATACCTCGCCTTCTTCTCGGGAGGACATTCCACGGTACGGAAAGCTCCTTCGATATCGGAAATTGAACATGTGCTTTTTAATGGATCTCGTACCCCATTAAACATCGAGGGTTGAGCATCCTTGAAATTTTTGTAATGGAAGTCCCGCCTTCCATTCCCACCGTTACCATCACCCCCTTCGCCACGAGGATGAATGTTTCTAGCTTCTAATGCCTCTTCGATCACGGCATTCATTCACTTACTTATCATTTCGGTTACTTGCCCATCAACCGACTCTTGGAAAACCTTTCGAACATCGTCAAGAAATTCCATTTTTAGCCTTTTAAAGATGGCCTCAACCTTAGCCGTGAGTTCAACGTCCTCACTCGTACTTCCGTCGTTGGTGTCGTGTCCATTTCTCATCTTCATTCTATAAAACGAAGTAAATTAAGCAACGAAATAAAAGGACTTAACACATATGTATATACATATACACCACACTACCCCATCTTGGTCAACAATCATCGTACATCGCTTTTTTGACACGATTTGAACCCGTAACAATGGTAGCTAATCATTGTTACGCGATCACGTCGCATTAACTCGCTAGTACAATGTCTATCTCGCTTGATGATTGCAAAAACATAACACAAAACAAATAGCGCATAGTTAGTTCACCTAAAACTAGGCACTAACCAAACCCCGGTCCGACCCGTCTCCTACAAGTCCCGCATAACACGCATACACAATAAAGTCTAAGTCTAGGCACCTATCTAAAGTCGCCTAAATCCCTTAGACCATGCTCTGATATCACTTGTAATGACCAAACCCTCATTATACCAAAAACACGACCAAAAATTTTTTTCTGCACCTGTACATCTGGAAGGCGTCCAGATTCCTGGACGGCGTCCAGTACTGAAGGCCTGGACGGCGTCCAGCCTTTTTAGACGGCGTCCAACTGAACTAACGGGGACTGATAAGTTTTCATTACACTTGAACAAAAATCTCGCTTCCCGACACCTTCCAACGAAACAAATTATCGCAACATATCAATATAAGTAAAGCTAATAGATTTCCAACATCAAAACGAGTTTTACAAAATGGGGCCCACAACGGCCGTTTTACGAGTTTCGTACAAATCATGAGTTTCGACCACATTAGTTTAATTTCCAAACGACACTATGAGCATGGTGTTTGGGTGTAAAACTATCCAAGTCTTGGTCAAACTCCAAAATCTATCAAATCCCAAAAGCGTCCCCTAAACAACAAGCGGGATCTCTAATCCAATCGAATGCCCTTACCCTTGTCAACGCAGGAGCCTATAAAAAGATAAACAACGAGAGAGTAAGCAAAGCTTAGTGAGTGCAACAATTATACATACACATATATAACCCATCTATTTGCATTCGCACACACCAAATACCTCATACGAGAATATAACTCAAATAGCATGTCGTCTTACTCATAATGGTAACAACTCGTACTCTATCACCACATCACGTTAGCATATACTCATCACAATATATATATATATATATATATATATATATATATATATATATATATATATATATATATATATATATATATATATATATATATATATAGCATGTTAAACAATATCCAACAACAAAATATGGTTAACCGTAATGCTATGGTGCTACCGGCACGTGGTTCACACCATACGCATTTGAGTCTCACTCTTTTATAGTGCTACCGGCTCGTGGTTCACATTTTGGCACTACCAGCACGTGGTTCACGCCTCATTTTATAGTGCTATCGGCACGTGGTTCACACTTGATGCTACCGGCACGTGGTTCACATCCAACTTTTATAGTGCTACCGGCACGTGGTTCACACTTGATGCTACCGACACGTGGTTCACATCATAATACTCGTCACATACATGTTATAGCACTACCGGCACGTGGTTCATACCATAACATTTACAAATAAACATGCCATATATATGTACGCATAATTATTCCACTCACCTTAACGCCGTCGGTGAATCTTAAACCAAGCTCACAACTTTCAACGTAACGCACCTATTACATTATGTATACAATTAATTAATCACACAATCAAGTTGGTCAACCAACTCACTCAACATCCTAGAGTCATTTTGACCCATGGTGCAATTCCAACCCATTTGCACACTTAACCCAAATATTGGGTCAACTTCGCCAAAAACCCTAACTCTAGCCATTTATGGTCTTAATACGCATATAATCACAATGTTATCGCATTTTCACCCTAACAAGACAACTTAGGTCATCAAAGACCCGTTTTACCCATTCGAGGTTTCCACACTCGTTCGGGTCACCACATACCCAAATAACACCCACTTACATAACATTTAGGTGTGCTAGTAGTTAACTAACCAATTCAAGACTCATAAACACATTTAATATTTCAAAACCCTTGGTTAGTCATCCTTTGAGTCTTCATGACCCAAACTCACCCAAAAATCCCCAAATCACTAACAAATGGGTTTTATACACATCACTAACCCAAACCCTAACCCTTAAACAATTAATGGTAAGGAAATCAAGGTTAAGACTTACCACTATAATCAAAATGTAACTAGTGAGGAGATGAAAAACTTTAATGCTCGAGCTCTAACCCGAAACAAGCTCCTTCTACTACGATTTAAGGTTTCTCACACTTGAATCATTCTCTCTCTCTAGAATTTAAGTGGAAGAGGTTTGGTGGTTGTAAATGGAGTAAATGAGGCTCCACAAACTGATCTAGGGCCTTAAAGTCATCCACATTGTGAAATTACCAAGTTACCCCTTTTAAATATCCAAAAACACAAAAGCTGGCTCGCCAGTTCAACTGGACGGCGTCTAAAATTCTGGACGGCATCCAGCCCTTCATACTGGGACGGCATCCCACCCTGTTGGACGGCGTCCAACATAACTTTGAAAAACTGGATCTTACAACACTAAATCATTTGGATCCTTTGAAGGTAGATTTAGTCTTTGTGATTTGTCAATAGTCTCCTTCATAGTTTGCTCAATCCATTTTCCAGTTCTAACTTTTCTTAGCTTTGCAACACACTATTCTTTATCATCAAACTTTTGACTGTTAAAGTCGTTTACAGTTTTTGCTGCTTTATCAGCTTTTTCAACATTCAGAGTATTGATTCGTAGACTGGTTGCTTTTCAGAATTTCAGAATGAAAGCTTAAAATTCTAAGAGATGAATGTTAGATGTATACATATGATGTTCTAGTACTGTTTTGAATTCAATGTATGGCATTTGAAAGATGTAGGAATCTAAGAGTGATGTTTTCTATTAAATCTTGGCTTGATTTATGATTATTCAAAATCAGAATATGTAATCAAATTTGGATGCGAATGGTTGTTTTGATTTCTATGAAAGAATGTATATCGTTGTGAAAGTAGTGAGTATAGTTGATGATTTGCTGAATCAGAATCAAAGAAAGTAACATATTAATTGTGAATTTATATATCTCTCGGGTATTACCTACCCGTTAAAAATTTCACAAGTAATATTTTGTACCAGAGAATTTTATTACAGTCTTTATGAAAATATATGTATGTATATTTTCTTCAGATGTAATACAGATTTAATGAGTTAATATCGTATTAAGCTCATTTGATTTTCGGCTGGATTAGAAATGGATAATCTCTAAAACATTAAAGATTTAATAATCTTCGCGGAGTATTTCACTAATATAATCAATACTTCATTATTCAGTTTTATTGATATTTTCTCAGTGAATCATGTTGGTGCTCATGAAACTCTTGCTAACTTTGCAAGGTACGAATGATGTTTTTAGAAAGTTTCGAGTATATCGAAAGTGTAAAATCAAACATGTAATTGAATAATACACTTAGTTTATAATGAAAAGGAATTCATTGAAATTGAAACAGGGAGTGTAGTTAACGATTATTAAGTCATTAACGAAGGATGTACATTATAGCATATTAATGATATGAATTTATCAAGTAGTACCTACCAGTGAAAATTCACATGTAATAGCTTAGTACGAAAAGATATTTTATAGTTTCCAAAATTTCTTTAGAAATAATGAGTTAATATTTCTATGTTTCATTATTTCAATATACCCATTGATGATTGTGGTGTCGATATCGTTGATGGTTATGGAGCTGGTGTAACTTGTGGTGCTACAGGTTTTACTGGTGTTGGTGATACTGATGGTGATGCTGGTGGTACTACCGGTGGTGCTTGTATAACAAGTCTAGCTTGTAAATCACGCACTATTCTTGTCAGGGTTTCTACTCTTCTTTCTATCACTTTGGTCCACTCATCTGATTTATGGTTAAGGCTAGAATAGAAAATCTCTAAGACTTTAGAGATTACATAATCGTCGCAGAATGTTTCTCCAATGAAGTTATGAATTAATACTTCATCGGTTATTTTGTTGGTACTCCTTTTATATATGGTGCGTATGACATTGATGCTCGTGGGACAGTTTGTGATGTTGAAGCATGGGATGTGGATGTTGTTGGTGGTGGTAATGGTACTGTTAATGTTGATGATGGTGGTACTGTTGATGCCAGTGATGCTGCTGGTGCTTGTAACCTTTGCACCATATTCTCCAAAGCCACTACCCGAGCGCGAAGCTCATTGACTTCTTCTATTACACTGGGATAATTGTCGGTTTGGACGAGCGGATGAATAAGATTTATAATTTGAGATAGTATATAATCATGACGAGATACTCTGGAAATGAGAGAGAAAATGGTGTTTTGGACAGGTTCGCCGGTAAGTGCTTCAGGTTCTTCGCCAAGAGGTGAATGTGGTGGATGGAAGGGATCACCTTCTTCTTGTCTCCAATGATTAAGTAGATTATGAACCCATCCCCAATTCATCCAGAATAGGTGATGGCTAATTGGTTGATCCATTCCGGTTACGCTGCTTTCGGAGTTCAGGTCAAATTCCATATCGGAATAGCTGTCGGAATCTGAGGAATTTGAACTAGATGCAGGATCCATCTTGTATAATCAGGGAATTGATTTTTGATATGAAATAGATTATAGAACTTAGCTTGGTATTCTTCAACACATAATTTAAATATGTATATATAATACCGAAATCCCATAAATTACGGAGAAATTTTCGGAAGATGTCAGGAAAAGTTTACAGTAACATATATGTTAAGATATGAATTCGTCTGTATACTATCTATGCAATAATTGCAGAAAAACGTGTCTAGACTCAAAAATGATAAGTTTAAAACTCGGTAAAAACAGATATGATCATAGTCCAGACTCACTAATGCATCCTAACAATTACCAGTTAAACACACTAATGCAAATTCTGGTTCCCTATGACCTCAAGCTCTGATACCAACTGTGATGACCCGTCCAAATTCATTTGGACAAATACATCATTCCTTGATTTCGTAGTGAGGTTTTGACCTCTACATGATACGTTTTGTAAACATTGCATTCTTTTGAAAAGGCACACCATAAATGAATATCTAATTCCAAGGTTTTTGACATCTGATGATTTCTACATATAGACAATCACCGTAAATAATAGTTTACAATAATATATCCGTTGACAATGCAGTCAAAATAAAATACATGGTGATGATTTTGTGAATGCAAAGTTTTCTCGAATAAAGCATGTATGACTCCATGCACATAGCTTGTATAACGTATAAGCAAACAGCGGAAGACTTCTAGGAACCTGAGAATAAACATGCTTAAAAGTGTCAACACAAAGGTTGGTGAGTTCATAGTTTTAGTGTTGCGCATAATCTGTATATAAAGGTGGATCACAAGATTTCAGTTGTTTCATCCGAAACATTTATCAAAAGATTTACAAAATTGAGCACCCTGGTAACTAAATTTAACGTATATATAATAAGTACCCCTGTTTTTACATACATGCAACTAACATGTACTATACACGTAAACCAACGTGTACTAAACTCAAATAGCATACGTCTGTTTTATAGTTCAGGCTAGGGTTTCTATACCCGGAACAGACGGGGATGTCAAGCCCTATGGATCTATATACAACTACTTGTGCCCACCAGTTTTTATAAACGGCAATTACTAGTTACCAAAGCTAAGGGATTTTCGGTTCAAACTCAGTGTAGAATTTAGTATGTACTTGTGTCCATTGCGTTTAAAATAAAGTGCATGTATTCTCAGCCCAAAAATATAGATTGCAAAAGCAATTAAAATGGATCTATAAACTCACCTTAGCAGCACATAAATTCATTCACCGAAATGTGACTGAAACTCGAAATGCAAAGTAATCGTAGATCTCAACCTAGAGAACATATGTTGGTCAATAAATATCTAACAAGCTAGGTCGGGTCATAGTGTATCACAATCCTAATGCTCGAGACCGACATGTAAAAGTTAAAAAAAGGCATCTCAAAAGTCAATCTGACCTAATATGATCTTTAAATCTATACATGTTTATTATATTAACATAGCATAAGTCTTGATAATTGAACGAATTTATAATTTATCAAACTCAAAATATTATTTATTTCAGGAGCTATATTATATTTGAATTATCATGGCAATTGAAAATATTTAATTATTTCACATAGTTTTCCAATACTTGTAAAATCAGATTATAGTATTTATAAAGTTTTAAAACATGATAAGACAGTCAACTTTGACAATTGTTCAGCAAAATGAGACGTACCTTATATAGAAATTCATTTACTCGATTAGTAATATCTAAAAATCCAATTTATTAATCTCATAGACAAGTTGTTTAAATATTAATTTACAGTTTCAAACACAATTTCAATTAACGTCAAATATAATTCAGTTGACCATATCTTTTAATCTGTTCATCGAAATCACGCAATTTCTAAATGAAAAGTTATTAATTTTTTGATAACTTTCCAAAGACATCAATATCATATACATTATATCAGTAATATATGTATCAAATTTGTGATTCATCATAAACTATCTAACGACAAAATTAAAGCATACAATCATGCATAAAGTTATATACTCAAGCACCAGACATGGATACACTATTAATATATAAAAGATAAGATATGAATGCTCACATATCAATATTGTGATTCAATATTGCAGGAAAGTACGTAGACGCAACGAAAATGATAAACACTAGGTTGGCCTCACGAACAATGCCCACGAGCATTACCCATAACCTCCATAGCGATAACCCACAATTTCCTTAGCTTTGACTCATTTGAAAAACCCGTTTTGAAAACACTTGAACATAACTCAATTGTAGTATTTTATGTATGTTACTAATAATAATATTATTAACTAATAATCTTCATAATAGTCTTCATAATAATAATATTAATATGGAGAATATGAATATGTATATGTGTGTGTGTTCGATTGCAAACCATTAACATATATATATATATATATATATATATATATATATATATATATATATATATATATATATGTATATATATGTATATATATATATATATAATATAATATAATAATATAAATATAATATAATAATTATAATAAAGTAATAATATAATAATATTAAAATAAAAATATAATATGAAAATAAAAACGTGTAAATTAGAATTCAATAATACCTGCCGACAGTTGTTACGGATCGGTATTTCGTACTCTTGTTGCTAATAATTGGCGGGTAAAAGTATGAGTAAAAATTCCACTTTTTATATTTGAATTCATATATATCTGTTTTGGTCTTAAGCTTTATAAAATTAGTTGTAAAAAGGTTCGTTTATAAAGTTTATAAATGTAATATGTGTTTTTCTAGTTTTTGACTAGACAAAGAAATATAATATAATATTAATTTAAATATAATAATATAATAATATAATAAATATAATAATATAAGAATATTGAAATAAAATATAGTAATATAATAATAAATTTAGAATCAGATCGTAAATTTTTAAAAAGTCGTATTTCTCAAATACTTTAGGGGTATATTATGTAACTTATAATTTATAATTTCTATCATGTCGCTTTCATGTGAATAGTAAATTAATTTCTTTCAATTACTATTCATATGAATAGTAAATAAATTAATTTCGATTCAACTATTTAAGTTACGTTGTTGTACGTTGTGCTTTACAATTTGTACATCTTTGATTTAACTTCGTGTCTTCTTAAAAACTAAAAAATACATCATAAAAATAAAATGATTATATACGTAAACTTTTTAATTCGAAACTGCATCATTCAATAGTAAATTTTTATCATTTCATATATAAATATTATTCGCATGTTTCCGTGTATATATATACACAATTATATAATTATCACAAGTTACGACGTTCGTGAATCGTCAGACACACAGGGTGGTCAACCGTTATATAAAAACTCATTTTCAAAACTTTTAAAACTTGTCATAATTCATTACTTATTATGTCGGAAATATATAAAGATTAAGTTTAAATTTGTTCAGAAATTTCCGGGTCGTCACATAATATTATTAACAATAATTTCATTATGAACACTAATATAATATTTGAATAATTAATATTATATTATATATATATATATATATATGTGAATATGTGAAACTTAATATGTATAAGTAAAATTAAAATTATTGATATTATTATTATTATTATTATTATCATTTCTATTATTATTAATATTATTAGTTTCACCATTATTATTAAAATTTATATTGATGTTTATATAATTAATATTATTATATTATGTTTCCTTATATATATATATATATATATATATATATATATATATATATATATATATATATATATATATATATATATATATATATATATATATATATATATATATATAATTGATATATATATATAATTATACAAACACTGATATATATACATATATATATATATATATACAAATTTCAGTTATATACATAAATAAAGACAGATATAGAAAATCGAATATATATAAATACATATATATAAATTACAGATGTATATTTATATAAATGCTTATACAAATAAATATATATATATACGATTATATACAGATACATATATATATACAGAATTATATAAAAACAGACATTTACAAAAATAGATACAGATATATAAATAAATGAGTATTATTATTGAATTAATAAGTAATAATATAAATATACGTACGTATATATACATAAAAGATAATCAGATTCAGTTTCACATCGTTATCATACTACCAACAATTTTGTTTTCTGTCTCTCAAGTGAATAAACATCACTCTCGATCGTACATTCTGTTATCAATCAATTTTCCCTTTTTAATTTTTTATTTATTTTCTGTTCTTGATTGGATTCTGTCGAATCATCAATCCATTATAAAACAATCGATTGACCTTTAATTCTTATCACATTTCATTCAGAAACCAATAACAAATCATTCCAAATAAATTATCTCACTGCATTATGAATAATTAAACAGAAAAATACAAGAACACATGTTATCCCCTGTTCTTGCCTTCATTTTCAATTAGAAAGATTTCGAATTCAATCTCAAAATGTATTGGTGTTGTTTTGTTAGGAATCTGCTAAACAATCTTTCTGTAAACTTTTAAACTTCAATTTTCCTTATTGAGTTCGAATTTGAAGGTCAAACTTTTATTTTCAAAAGTCAAACGCAGTGTTTGTGACCACCCAGAAATTTTTGACCAAATTTAAACTTAATCTTTATATGCTTTTGACATGATAAGCAAAGTCTGTAATGTTGAATCTCAAAATTTTGAATTATTTTCATACAAGCATTTAACTTCGACCATTTCCGACAATTCACGAACTACTACTTATAAATAAATAAACACATATATTTAAATATATATATATATATATATATATATATATATATATATATATATATATATATATATATATATATATATATATATATATATATATATATAATAATTTGAAATATAGTTTGATATAAAATATGATTTAAATTATAAAATGATATAAGAGATAATAAAATTTATTAATAAGAATAAAATTATATATATACATAAAAAGTATATTAAATATATATTTTATGATTTCAAATTTATTTATTAAACGATAGAAGCACTCGTTTATCATTTGATGGTTATTTAAATAAGTTAAGTTCAAACTTAGGTGATTTTAAAATAAACGGTGATACGAAAATGAGTGATATAAATTTTAGGCTTATTAAAAATGAATTTGGGAGCTATTTATTGAATTTTAAAACTTTTTATATTTTACTTGGGATTGGGAGTAAATAATTAATGTAATTTTTATTTAATAGTTAATGATCGAATTTTATACCATAATGACCAAAATAAATAAATATAGTTAATTTAAAAAAATGGGATTTTTCTGAACACTTTTATCCGCCAATGATTTCGCACGATACACAATCCGTGAAAACTGTCGGTAGAAAAGAACAAGAAGGAGGCTGCTTATTGATTCATTATTGAATCATGCACGTTCATTAACCTTTATATTACTTTATTTATTATTATTATTATTATTATTATTATTATTATTATTATTATTATTATTATTATTATTATTATTATTATTATTATTATTATTATTATTATTATTATTATTATTATTATTATTATATATAAATATTTATAATATACTTATATATATGTAGAGATAGATGGAGTCCTGGACACCAACCATCCACTCTTCCTCTTCTCTTGCTCCGGTCATCTCACAGCCGCCACTCAATCACCGGACCACCACCATCTCCGGCAAACCGCTAAAGCCATCATGAACTATCCACCACTTCAACCTTAACCCCATATGATATCTCTTTTTCTAATGGGTTTTGTTTCCATTGTCACCCCAAACTATCGAACACCAAGGACCACTCTAAACCGCCTACTATACTTTCTGTTTTCTACATATGATTCAACCATCATCGAACCTTAACCGAAATCCAAACACCACTTATGCAAAATTGCTCCTGTGTCAATCATAAACCCACCACCTTTGAGAACCACCATAGGCTTTATAGTTATTGCAAACCATTTACGAATTCAAGTTGTTTAGATACTATTTTGATCAGACCTAGATCACATGTAAATTATCATCAAACAATCATGGTGTTCTCGTTTATCCAAAACCACCCACGAACCATCATAAATCTCCTTCGTTATTTATTTTTACTCGTCACTTAAACCTCTAAACTACCATCACCTAATCACCACCACCACCGTGAGAAAACTGCTCTTGCTACAGTGGTTTCTGTTTCAAACTATCGTAAAACACTTCAACGATCATCACATCATCACCATTGAAACACCTACTGTTGCTATAGTTTATATTTTTTCTTTTAATCACCACCGGAGTATCACCGAAAACTACTACAACCCCATCACTCTTTCTACATCTCTCTTTTCTATTCTTTTTGCTCGATGAATCCAAACGTCATCAACAATCTGCCGCATATGATGATAACGCGATTATGTTGATAAAGATGATAAATAAAATAACAAAAGTGATGATGATGGGTACGGGTATGAGAATGATGATGGATGATTCGATGATGATATCATGATGATAAGGAACGCTGCAATTTGTCTTTTATTTTTATTCTCTTCGTTTTCCCTTTGCTACTGCAGTAGCAAACCAACCAGATTAAAACCCGTGGACCCAACTTAAATCAGAAACGGGCTGCTGGAATGACTCTTTAAAACTGTTGGGTTTTGCAAATCGTTTGGGCCGTATTATCAATTGGGCCGTGTCCAGTTTTGGATTTCTAATTGGGCTGCTTTGGCATGCTAAACCCACGAAGAAAGATTAAAAAGAATTAAAATGGGCTATTAAAATAGAAACCCAAAAATAGAGGGACGGTTAGGAGAATTTTCGTGTGAGCGGGAGGTCGCAGGTTCAAGCCTTGGCGGGGGTATTTTTTTTTGAGGATTTTACTCTTAATGTAGTATTACCTATTTGTTATTATTATTATTATTATTATTATTATTATTATTATTATTATTATTATTATTATTATTATTATTATTATTATTATTATTATTATTATTATTATTATTATTATTATTATTATTATTATTAATTAAGTTAGTTTTAATATTAATATGATTGATCTTAGAAATTGAAAGCATTAATCTAGATTGTAATAAAATGATTAGATTACAAAAATAATGTAAACTCTGATATGTAAAATAAAAATAATGAAAGATTGTAGCTACTCTTACAAAGTTTATAACATATAAGGATAAGTATAAGAATACATATAATTATTATTACTATTATTATTATTACTACTATTATTAACATAAGTATTATTATTATCAAGTATTATTATAAAGTATTTTTAGTAGTAAGAATTATTATCAAAATTAGTATTTTTACTGTAAAAATATTACAAATTTATATTTTGTTATTATTACTATCTTTATTAAACTTTTATATATTTTATTATTATCATTTTTATTATCAATATTAGCATTATTAGTATTATCATTATTATTGTTATTATACGTATCATTAGTTTTAGTGTCATTATTATCAACAATATTCTTATAATTAACATTATAACAAATAAACACTAATTATATAAAAAATATATTTAAATACATATAACATAATTATATTAATATTTTTATAATAAATACTAATTATTTACCTAAAGTAAATAAAGTAAATATGTCTAACTGAATTATTAATAAAACCTATAAATTATTAAATATAATAATTAGGTCACTAAGAATAATATATAAACTTGTTCGATTACAAGTACATGTTTTAATATATATAATTGATATAGGTTCGTAAATCCGAGGCCAACCCTACATTGTTCAGTATCTTCGTATGAATATTTTTACTACAAATTATCGTATTGTGAGTTTCATTACTCCCTTTTTAAATGTTTTTGCAATATATATATATTTTTGGGACTGAGAATACATGCGCTGTTTTATAACTATTTTATGAAATAGACACAAGTACTTAAAATATTCTACGATTGAGTTACGAGTACCCCGAATATCACCCCTTTATAGTCTGGTAATCTAAGAATTAGGAAACCGAGCTGCTAATTGACGCGAATCCTAAAGATAGATCTATGGGCACTCACAAGCCCAGTTAGAGAATTTGAACTTCTTTAGTACTTCGAAATAGGTATACAACCGCCAGCTTTAAAAGATATGATCTGTTTGTGAGGTGTACACAACCATCATATTTAAAAGAGTGGCCTGTTTGTATGCTTTTGCATGACCGTGCGGAATGCCGGTATGCAGGGGATATTCTATATGCATCTTGTTAAGGTCGATTACCAGGTGTTTATATATCGTATGAATGATTTTCCAGCATTGAGCAGACCTGCACAGATTGTTTTCGAAATATGAGTATCTTTTGGTCTATTATACTATCGGAAATGATTATTTATGATAAACTAATGAACTCACCAACCTTTTGGTTGACACTTTAAAGCATGTTTATTTTCAGGTATTAAAGAAATCTTCCGCTGTGCATTTGCTCATATTAGAGATATTACTTGGAGTCATTCATGACATATTTCAAAAGACGTTGCATTCGAGTCGTCGAGTTCATCAAGATTATTACTAAGTCAATTATAGTTAGATATATTATGAAATGGTATGCATGCCGTCAATTGTCGATGTAATAAAAGTTTGTCTTTTAAAAACGAATGCAATGTTTGTAAAATGTATCATATAGAGGTCAAGTACCTCATGATGTAATCAAATGTAATGTATTCATCTAGATGGATTAGTACGGGTCGTTATAGGTGGTATCAGAGCGGTGGTCTTAACAAACTGATGTTAAAGCGAAGGGGTACTAAATACTATAATATTCTACTAGGAAATACTATTAAATACGATACAATTTTACACGCGTTATTTATTTATTTATAGAGTAGATATACCTAAACCTTGCTACAACACTTATAGGCAGTATACCTAATCGTACAGTAGTGTAGTTTTTATTAAGTCCGGTTCGTCCACAGCGAACTAGCCAAGTTTAATGCTATATTTTTAAAACTATATTTATATAAATATAAATATAAATATAAGTAGTATTATTATTATAAAAGGGGGTTTTACCGTTTAATGACCGATTTGTCGATTTTAAAACTTTAGTCGCAGTTAAAACCTAATGTAAAATATTAAAAATAAATATAACTTAAATTAAAGCATAAAGTAAATAACGATAATAAAATTGCGATAAATAAAAGTGCGATAAATAAAATGACGATAAATAAAATTGCGATAATTAAAAAGTACGATAAATAAAATGATAATAAATTAAAGTGCGATGATTAAAAGTGCAATTAAATATGAAATAAAGGAATTATGCTTATTTAAACTTCCGTAATCATGATGTTCGACGTGTTGTTTTTAGTTTAGTACCATGGGTTAATTGTCCTTTGTCCTAGATTATTCAATATGTCCATACGGTTTTGTCCAAAATAGTCCATCAGTCATAAATATAAAGTGCGAGAGTCTTCGTCAAATTATTCTTATTCCCGAAGTCAAATATTCCAACTAATTGGGGATTCGAATTGTAACAAGGTCTTAATACTTTGTTTAATGAATACACCAGGTTATCGACTGCATGTAGTCCAAGGTTTTACTACTTTATTAATAATTACACCAATTACCCTTGAATGTAATCCACCCCTATTTCAACTAATCCATTAACTATTAATCCAGTTCCGTCCGGTAAAATGAACAATTATTAGTATTTATAGATATCCCGCCCACCGTACCCGGTTAAGCGTATGTGGTTATTTATAGATACGTCAAATTATAACCTTTATATTAAATTAATGAGGTATCGTTAAGTAAATATAAAACCCATTAATAGCCCATAGTCTAATTTCCACAAGTGTCGTTCTTTTATCCAAACCCCAATTATGGTCCAAAGCCCAATTACACAATTTTAATATTTAGCCCAACATCACGATTACTTCGGCATTAAATAAGCATAATAATAACTTAGCTACGAGACATTAATTTAAAAAGGTTGAACATAACTTACAATGATTAATAATAGCGTAGCATAACACGGAAAGAATTTCGACTTACACACTTACAACATTCGCTAACATACCCTTATTATTATTAAATTAAAATTAAAATTAAAATTATAAATTATATATATATATATATATATATATATATATATATATATATATATATATATATATATATAGTACGTAGAGATTGAGAGATAGATTAGAAAAAGGTGTATATGTGAAGTGCAGAATTCGATGGCTTTTATAGGCCCACATTTTACTGTGCAGCTCCGCGAGTGCGGAGTTTTTACCCTTCTAAACTCCGCGAGTGCGGAGGTTCGCATTCCAGCTTACACAAATTGGATCCTAGGCTGCCGATGTTTATTTTTAAAATATATAAATATAATATATATATATAATTTACATAATTAATTATATATTATATTATATTATATTTATATACATAATTAATTTGTAACTTTTGGTCCGTTGCGTCGTGCGTTATTAGTTGGTTCATGTCCTGGTTCCGGTTTTTCGAACGTCCTTTTGTATGATTTAATAATTTGAAATTTGCGTTATGCGGCTCGTACTCTTGTACTTTTGAGACGTTTCTCATCAATAATTTGAACCTCTTTGATTGTACTTTGTACTTTTTTAGCTTTTTGGTCGTTTGCGTCTTCAATTCGTCGAATCTGCCTTTTGTCTTCACCTTTTATTATTTAAACGAATATCACTTGTAAATAGGACAATTGCAACTAAAAGCTTGTCTTTCTTGAGGGATAATGCTATGAAATATATGTTTGTTTTTAGCATTATCAAATATTGCCACACTTGAGCATTGCTTGTCCTCAAGCAATATAGTACTTTGAAAAAAAACATACTTGAATCAATTCTTTATTCTTCACACTTTGTACATCAGTGATTTCAATACGGCGGTATGAACAATGATAGTAATGATGTGGTTTACAGTCCCACATGACTATGAAAATTTAGATCCTTTAGGAAATTGGATCTTTATGAAAACATTTGATCTTTTGAAAATTCAATCTAGCTTTTACCCTAGATAAGTTTTACGGAAAAACCCTTTACCGGTGTTTGCAAATTTTTTTTGTGGGTTGTATGGGTTTCATATTTAAAAATTTTAGCTCAAAACTTGCGGGTTTGTGTCACCCACTTGCTAACCTTGTATTGGGAAAGCAACACGCCCAGTATACTTGCTCCGTATATTACCTTTCGGTAAACTACCGTCTGGTTGTAAAGGAAAGCGTTGAACAAGAAACTGTTAAGGTAATGTCCCGTGACATGCTTTTAATTATGGTCTATATCGTGTCGGATGCAATTACTATCCTTTGTAGGAGCAATAGTAAAGATCACCATATAGTTTTTCGGTCTGGCACAAGGTCCTGTCTTTGACCATGCTATGCAACCACCATTCTTACGGTTGACACCCGATTTAGTTCAGGTGACCTAATGAATTCCAGGTGAATTCCTAGGATTTTACGTTCAATGGTTATGAACGCATTGAAAATAGGGTTTTCAGAAAACAAATCGGTTTGTAATTTTGATCAAAATATTTTCTTGTTCAAGCTCGAGTTTAGATATTATCGAATTCCATGAGTTTGTAATTCTCAATCTTTAAAAGTCAATCTCTAGGATTGAGTAATATCAGGCTTAAAAGCTGATTTTTGATCTTTAAGGAGATTATCCTTTCTGGGGATCTGATTCATTAGTCTTATCAAGCTAATTTGCACGGCGTCCTTCCCATTTTGCGAGACAGATCCTCTCATGGTTAGGATAAGTCTGACCACTTGGTGACCCTGTTTGATGCTGAGGTCCGTGGATTTCCAGCTGATTTTCGAGAAAACTTTTCAAGGTTTTTCGTAGACTCTACAACTGGTCTGGACGAAAACTTCCTGACCTAAATCAAGAAGTGTGTGTCTTTTTCAGAAGACTTTACTTCCTTTTAATGATGGAATTAATTCATCGTGTAGATCCATCTTTCTTTCAAATATATTACAATTTACCGGGTAAAACGGTTAATTTTGTCCAAAACAAAAGTATATAAATTATTTGTACAAAAATGTGTGATATATGTTTTAAATAACTTGGTAAATTTTTCCCACACTTGGCTTTTATTTTCCTTTCTTTGCCTTTTTATTATCCTCTATTCCATTTTAAATAAATTCTAACATTTAAGTTTGTTTCTCAATTTATGTCCTTTCCGAGGTAACAATAATTTCGGTGTTAACACCTAGTTTTATCGTTCATAAATATGTATAAACATGATTTTGAGTTCATTTAATTGAAAATTTTGAAAAATTTTACTAGAATTGGGTAGTCCGTATATAAGACTATGGCTGTTCTTTATTATCAGAGAGCACTAGATTCTAATACAACTACTGCGTTACTAGTATTTTTAATGGTAACCAAGTATATAAGTCAAAAAATTTTTAAAAATCTGAAAGAATTTAACCCCTTCCCACACTTAAGATCTTGCAATGTCCTTATTTGCAAGAAATCAGTAACAATTTAAATTATTGAGGGCGATTAGCGTAGAAAATTGATTAAATTTTACCAAAGTTTCCAAACATATTGGCGTTTGTTTTAAAAGCAAAGATTTTTGATTTTTTTAATGTTTTTGGCATACTTTAATTCAATAAGATTAAAAATAATGATAATAAAATTTCTCGTCCCTCCCTCGGGTAAAACAATTTCGGTTCAACGACCTAGTTTTCAACTCACGACGAATTTTAAATATCAAATTTTTAACTTGATGAAATAAAGTAAATTTTTGTTTTTAAATTCACACCAAACTTAAATTTAAAATGCATAAAATTAAAAATTCATATTATTAAAAATTCACACCAAACTTATATTATATTTTTGTTTTTATACATACAAACTTATATTAAAAATATTAATTTTTTAAAAATACTTAAAAACATAAATATATTGATTTAAAAAGATTTACAATATTAATTTAATATTTATATATTAATTTTAAAAACAATGTAAAAATAAAATTAAAAATCTTTTTGGTCTTTTATCCCACTTTAATCAATCAAATATTATCAAAAATATACGCCCCTCTTTTTGGTAAAGTAATTTCGGTTCAATGACCTAGTTTTACTCCTGACGAATTTCTGAAATATTTTGGGTTTATTGATTAAAGATATTTATACCTTAAGAATAAACGGTAAATTTCGCAGTGATGTAATAAATTTGTGTATGATATCAATAATTTCGGTTACGCATACCTAATTTTATTGAATACCAATTTAATACTTTATAGCGAACAATTCATCGTTTATTATCAAAAGGTTGAAAGTAATAAAAAAATAAAAACTGTACATACTCACCTGTGAGAAAGAATTCTCAGAGACCTGCTTTAGCTGACTCATATGAGAGTCGTGTGATTTGGTTCTCCATAGCTACATAAGCGTAACCTCGATTCTTCAATATCTTTTCTTCTAAACATATGAACGGTCCTTCTCTGCATAGAGTAACAAATTCGGTATTTGAATATGTTTGATTGTTTGAATATTTACCTTCGTGTGACCATTTTCCGCATTTATAACATCTTTCAAGGTGTCGTGCTCTTCTTTTTGTGCGGATTTTGATTTTCCTTTACCAAAATGTATCTTATGATGATCTTTCCTGAGTTCTTTTCTTACTCCGTCTATTTTTTCTCTTATCAATGATACCAGTTCACTCGGAAGGGTATCATTATTACGTTTAGTAATCATAGCATGTAGCATTAGACCATGGTTCAGATCAAAGGAATTCTTCATCTCGTAAAACCTAAAATAAAAATAAAAATTCAAAATGGGGGGAGAAGACTAGTTCTTTAGGGTCTGCTAGGGAAAGACCATTCGGATTCCATTCTCGAGAATTACACGAAAACAAAATATCTAACTCTAACAGAAATATATATTATCCTAAAAAGATTCGATTCTCCCCACACTTAGTTAGCTGTGGTATCGAATTTGTGATTAACTTCATTGTCAACTGGTTAATCAACAACTTGTATATCTCTGACTTTTGCTTCAATCCATTTGTTGATTTCCTCCGTAACTTTCACAAATTCAACTAACATCGCCTTTTCTATTGGTAATAAATTGGATACTAATCAGTTACATAACTTAAAGTTTCCCTTAATCCTAGCATCGTGAATCCGTTTATAAAGTTTCTTCGTTGAACTGTTAAAAATGGGTTCATCTAATTTCGTATCATCAATGGGGTTCTTTGTGATCGGATCATCATTAAGTGTTTCTTCATCTTCCCCACACTTATGCGTTTTTATTGGTTTAACAGTTTTGGTTGGTGGAGATCTAAACTTTCGGTTCACAAAGGTGATCAATTTATTACCATCCCTAAGTGTCATTCTACCTTCTCTTACATCAATGAACGCCTCGGTGGTTGCTAAAAATGGGCGACCTAAAATTAAAGGAATATCAAGGTTTTCCTCCATATTAATAATTATGAAGTTTGCAACAAAGGTCATACTTCCCACGTTAACAAGTAAATTATTTGCTATTCCAACTGGGTGTTTAATGGTTTGGTCAAATGATTGAACACCTATTTTGGTTGGTTTTAATTTACCCATACCTAATCTTTTGTATAATGAAAGAGTCATAATATTTGCATTTGCTCCTAAATCTACGAGTTCATTATATATAGCACCATCATTAAGTAAGCAAGAAATGATAAATTCGCCCGGGTCTCCTACTTTAGTAAGTCGAGTTAGTTTGTAAACCTTTTTCGGGTGTTCTTTTCTTGGTTCTTTCACTTCTATTTGAACTTCTTTTTCTTCATTTCTTGGAATGGGAGGTTTATATAGGAATTCTTCTTCATCATTCCAATTTGAATCATCCCTATTTTCCAATTTTGATTTTTCATATGGTGTTGATAACATATTTATGTTTTCATTTTGAGGGTTTTCTTGAGTGGTGAAATTATGATTGACTTCATTGTCAACTTCCATCGGACCATGTATGTAATGTTTAACTCTGTGACCATTAACTTTAAATTCAATCCCATTTAAATTTATTAACTCTATTGTTCCGTATGGAAAAACTCTTTTGACTATAAATGGTCCAGACCATCTTGATTTCAATTTTCCAGGAAATAACTTGAATCGTGAATTGAAAAGAAGAACTCTGTCTCTTTCTTTAAATTATTTTGAACTTCTGATTCTTTTATCGTGCCATTTCTTCGTTCTTTCTTTATAGATTAACGAATTTTTGTATGCTTCATGTCTTAATTCTTCTAATTCGTTTAGTTGACTTAACCGTAGACGTCCGGCTTCATGTAAATCAAGATTACATGTCTTCAAAGCCCAAAATGCTTTGTGTTCAATTTCTACTGGAAGATGACATGCTTTTCCGTAAACGAGTTTAAAAGGTGTGGTTCCAATTGGAGTTTTGTAGGCTTTTCTAAAAGCCCAGAGTGCATCCTCCAATTTCATGGACCATTCCTTCGGATTTGATCCTACGGTTTTCTCTAGAATACGTTTTAATGCTCGGTTAGTATTTTCAACTTGTCCACTTGTTTGTGGATGATAAGCGGTTGAGATTTTATGAGTCACTCCATATCTTTTGAGAACTTTCTCAAGTTGATTATTACAAAAATGAGTACCCCGATCACTTATTAAAGTTTTCGGTGTTCCAAACCTTGCAAAAAGGCGTTTTAAAAAGTAGACTACAACTCATGCATGATTAGTTGAGAGAGCTTGTGCTTCCACCCATTTAGATACATAATCAATGGCAACGAGAATGTAGAGATTATTATGAGATTTTGGAAATGGAGCCATAAAGTCAATACCCCAAATGTCAAATACTTCACATACTTGAATGACATTTTGTGGCATTTCATCACGTTGACTTATTTTTCCGGCCCTTTGACAAGCATCACAGGATTTGTAAAGAAGGTGTGCGTCTTTGAAAATTGTAGGCCAATAGAATCCAGCGTCGTAAACTTTTTTTGCTGTAAGTTGAGGCCCATAATGCCCTCCTGTTGGTCCTGTGTGACAATGGTTTAAGATTAGACTGGCTTCATCTCCGAATACACATCGGCATATTATTCCATTGGGACAACTTTTAAACAAATGTGGATCTTCCCAGAAATAGTGTTTTATATCACTAAAGAATTTCTTTCATTTTTGGTACGACAACCCTTTTTCAAGGAATCCACATACTAAGTAGTTTGCATAGTCAGCAAACCATGGAATTTCATTATAATCTATCTTCAATAGATATTCATCAGGGAAGTTATCTTGTATGGCCGATTCATTTAGAACTTCTAATTCAGGATTTTCAAGACGAGAAAGATGATCAGCTGCGAGATTTTCTGCTCCCTTTTTGTCCCGGATTTCAATATCAAACTCTTGTAAGAGTAAGATTTAACGGATTAATCGTGGTTTAGCATCTTGTTTCGAAAATAAGTATCTAAGAGCAGAATGGTCGGTATAGACCACCGTTTTAGCTAGAACGAGATATGAACGAAATTTGTCAAAAGCAAAGACAATAGCAAGGAGTTCTTTTTTAGTTGTTGTGTAATTTTTTTTGTGCTCCTTGTAACGTCTTACTAGCGTAATAGATAGGTTGAAATAATTTTTTAATCCTTTGACTTAAAATGGCTCCCATTGCAAAATAACTTACATCGCACATAAGTTCAAACGGTAGATTCCAATTTGGAGTTATCATAATCGGCGCATTAGTGAGTTTCTCTTTAAAAATATTAAAAGATTTGATGCATTCATCCGAAAAGATGAATGAAGCATCTTTTTCTAGGAGTTTATTCATAGAAGTGGCAATTTTAGAAAAATCTTTTATGAAACGTCGGTAAAAACCGGCGTGCCCTAGAAAACTCCTAACTCCTCTAACATTGGTTGGATGTGGAAGTTTAGCAATTACATCTACTTTAGCTCTATCCACTTCAATTCCTTCTTTTGAAATTTTATGACCAAGAACGATGCCTTCTTTAACCATGAAATGGCATTTCTCCCAATTAAGAACTAGATTTGATTGTTCGCATCTAATAAGCATTCGTTCAAGATTAACTAGACATGATTCAAAAGTATCACCGAAGACTGAAAAGTCATCCATGAAAACTTCCATGCATTCTTCTATCATGTCGTGAAAAATCGCCATCATGCATCTTTGAAAGGTTGTAGGGGCGTTGCAAAGTCCAAATGGCATGCGTTTGTAAGCAAAAGTACCATAAGGGCACGTGAATGTGGTTTTCTCTTGATCCTCGGGTGCTATTGGAATTTGAAAGTATCCGAAAAATCCGTCAAGAAAACAATAGTAACTATTTCCGGCTAATCTTTCCAACATTTGATCAATGAAAGGTAAGGGAAAGTGATCTTTTCTGGTGGCGTCATTTAATTTTCTATAATCAATACAAACACGCCATCCTGTTACAGTCCAAGTAGGAATAAGCTCATTTTTTTCATTTGTGATGACAGCCATGCCACCCTTCTTAGGTACGCATTGAACTGGTCTTACCCATGGACTATCAGAGATTGGATAAATTAATCCTGCATCAAACAGTTTAATAATTTCTTTCTTAACAACATCTTGCATATTAGGATTTAGTCTTCGTTGGCGTTGCACATACATTTTATGACCTTCTTCCATAAGGATTTTATGTGTACAATACGAAGGACTTATTCCTTTAATGTCATGAATCTTCCATGCAATAGCTGGTTTATGAGCTTTTAGCACAGAAATGAGTTGAAATTTTTCATTTTCAGTAAGAGAAGACGATATTATTATAGGTAATTCAGATTCACCATGTAAATAAGCAAATTCCAAATGGTTTGGAAGTGGCTTTAACTCTAATGTCGGTGGTTCTTCTATCGATGATTTATATCGATATTTATCTTCTTCTTTTAGCATTTGAATTTCTTCTATTATTGGTTCATATCCATTAGCCATAAGTGTAGCTAACATTTCAGTTTCATCAATTGGTTCAGTTCCTTCTCCTAAAGAACATTCTCCTGTTCCTTGTAATTCTGGAAATTCTTCTAACAATTCTGCATGTGAATCTATAGTTTGAATATAATAACATGTATCATCTACAGATTGCGGTTGTTGCATGGCTCTATCAACAGAAAAGGTAACACTCTCGTCCTCTATACTTAGGGTCAGTATCTTACCGAACACGTCTATTATTGCTTTAGCCGTGTTTAAGAATGGTCTTCCTAATATGAGAGGAACTCGAAAATCTTCTTCCATGTCTAGAATAACAAAATCTAAATACTAAAGTACCAACTTTAACTAGCATGTTCTCCATTTTCCCTCTAGGATATTTTACTGATCGATCGGCTAGTTGTATACTTATTCTTGTTGGTTTCAATTCTCCAAGGTCTAGTTTAGCGTATATTGAATACGACATTAAATTTATACTAGCACCTAAATCTGCCAATGCTTCTATTGAACTAAGACTATCCAGAAAACATGGAATCGTGAAACTTCCTGGATCTGATAATTTTTCTGGTATCTTATTCAACAGCACTACAGAACAATTAGCATTCATAGTAATAGCCGAGAGTTCTTCCATTTTCTTTCTATTTGTGATTAGATCTTTCAGAAATTTAGCATACCTAGGCATTCCTGAAATCACATCAATGAAAGGAAGATTAACATTTATTTGTTTAAATATATCCAAAAATTTGGATTGTTCGGCTTCAAGTCTTTCTTTTCTCATTTTACTTGGGTAAGGAAGTGGTGGTTGGTATGGTTTAACATAAGGTTTTGCCTTAACTGTGTTATCTTCATTAACCTTTTCAACTACCGGTTCTTTTTCCTTATCTTGTTCAGATTGTGGTTCTTGTGGAGTAGGAATAGAGTCATCAGAAATTACAGGCATTTCAGGTGGTTTAAGTGTAATACCACTTCTTGTGGTAATGGCTTTAGCTGTTTCATTCCGGGGATTAGCATTTGTATCGCTACGTAGACTTCCCGGTTTTCTTTCACCTATCAACCTTGCTAGGTTGCTCACTTCTTATTCCAAATTTTGAATAGAAGCTTGTTGATTTCTAAATGCTTGAGCATTTTGTTCATTCGTTTGTTTCTGAGATGTGAAAAATTGAGTTTGAGATTCAACTAGCTTTGACATCATATCTTCTAAATTTGGCTTTTTATCTTCGGTTTGTGGTGGTTTGTTTTGAAAAATAGGTCTTTGCTGATTGTAAGTATTATTAGATACTTTTTGATTGCTAGGACCTTGTTGGTTGTTGTATATAACATTTCGGTTATAATTCTGGTTTTGATTGTAAATTGGTCTTGGCGGTTGATAATTATTCTGATAACTATTTCTAGGCCTTTAGTTTATGTATGAAACATTCTCTCTTTGTTCCATTGTTTGTTCAATACTGAGACAATCTTTTGTCAAATGTGGTCCTCCACACTGCTCATAACTAATTCGTATTGAGCGAATATCTTTAGTCATTTTTTCCATTCATCTTTCGACAGCATCTATCTTTGCAGAAATGGAATCAAAGTCATGGCTAGAATCGGCTCTAGCTGCTTTAGATGATCTAACGATATCTTTTTCTTGGTGCCACTCATGTGAGTGGGAAGTAGTGTTATCAATAATTTTGTAAGCTTCAGTTGTAGTTTTCTTCATAATGGATCCACCAGCTGCTATATCGATGTCTTTTCTTGTATTGATGTCGCATCCTTGGTAGAATATTTGTACAATTTGACAGGTGTCTAAACCATGTTGAGGACATCCTCTCAATAACTTTTCAAATCTTGTCCACGCCTCATAAAGAGTTTCATTTGGCTTTTGTGTGAACGTAACAATTTCTTCTTGAAGTCTCACGGCTTTAGATGCCGGAAAGAATTGTTTAAGAAAATTTTCAACTAAAACGTCTCATGTATCAATCGCCCCTTCAGGTAACGATTCTAACCAATCTTTGGCTTCTCCCTTTAAAGTCCAAGGAAGTAACATGAGATATATCTGTTCATCCTCAACTTCTCGGATTTTAAATAGAGTACAGATCCTATTAAAGGTACGAAGATGTTCATTTAGATCTTCCTTCGGTGCACCACTAAATTGGCATTGATTAGTTACCATGTGTAGGATTTGTCCTTTGCTTTCATAATCTGGCGCATTAATGTCTGGTTGAGTAATTGCGTGACCTTGGCCAGTGCGTTTAGCTCTCATTCGGTCTTCCATACTTAGAGGTTCCAGATTTTCCATGATTGAATTTGTTGAATCTGAATCACTAGAGGATTCTGATTTAATGGTTTATTCCTCAACAATCTCCGTTTGAATGATTGGTGGTTCTGGAGGAAAGATTAATGGTTCAGGATCTCTGAATTACCCCTGAATATCCTCCGGATTCTCAATTGTGAGGTCGGGTTCAAAAAATAGATTATCGAAAATTTGAATTGGAGTACTTGGTCGACTTGATGACGATTCTAAAGAAAAATCAACGGCGACAATATTGGCTAGATGTCTTGATCGAGTTACAGGTGGTGAACGTATGAAAGGTGGTGAACGTTTTGCTCGGTGCATTCACTGAATATCCTATTAGTTATAAAAGATAAAAATTATATAAGTTATCAAATTAATAGACTTTTCTAATTTTGCCCACGTTTTGAATAGCCAATAGATGTAGCAGGGAGCCAGAACCCTTTAAATCGGAAGCTCACAACTCAGCCACTAACAAATCCAACTATTACTACGAACCAGAAAATTTTGGATGTCTATCAATTTAACCGCTTAAAATAATTTATCGTTTTGAAATATTAGAGAAGAAGTAGAGAAAATTCTAAATCCTAAAACTAGAGCGTCGAAAAGAAAAAGAAAAAGTGCATCGAAAAATAAAAGGTCGAAAAATAAGGCGTCGAAAAATAAAAATAGAGTAGCGCGTCGAAACTTAAAAGGAATTAAAATTTATAAACAGCGTCGCAAAATTCTAAAGCACCTAAATCTTAGTCTAAAGAAAAAGCACTTAAGGGATTTTACGGCAAAGCCTAAGAATCTAAAAATAAAAATAAACTACGGCAAATACTAGTCTTAAAATTAATTACGAGCGAAAAATATAAAATTACGCTTTAACGATTAAAAATATACAAAATATAAAAATAGGCTTAAAAAAATACAATTTTTATAAAAATATTATTTTTATATTATTATTTTATAAAAGTAATAAGTTTATAAATTAATAAAACTAATTAAAACTAAAAATATAAAATTAAATAAACTTAAAACTAATTACTATTAAACCAAAACCTAATTATAATTAATTATATATAATTATAAACCCTAAATCGTAATTAATGCTGTACCAGGTCAGGCGTGTCAGAGGGGCTCCGCGAGTGCGGATTTTTGATACCCCCGAACTCCGCGAGTGTGGAGATTATAGTTTCAAATGAGGTGCAGGCCGAAAATTTGCAGGTTCAGTTATATTTTTTTTTTTTACTTTTTTGTTTTGTTTTTAATTTTCTGTTTTTATTTTATAGAAAATGTTTTATAATATAACTAAAACTTATATTTTGAATAAAAATTACTTATTAGTATTTTATAACTAAAAATACTTTTTTTTAAAGACTTAAAGATATATATATATATATATTTATATTTTTATATTTATGATATTTAAAACTTATGTAAATATATTTTTACAAAAATAACATAAAAACTATATTTAATAGCGTCTCCATCGGCGTTAATTGTTTTTCCCCGGCAGCGGCACCAAAAATACTTGATGTTAAAGCGAAGGGGTACTAAATACTATAATATTTTACTAGTAAATACTATTAAATACGATACAATTTTACACGATTTATTTATTTATTTATAGAGTGGATATACCTAAAACTTGCTACAACACTTATAGGCAGTGTACCTAATCGTACAGTAGTGTAGTTTTTAGTAAGTCCGGTTCGTCCACAGGGAACTAGCCAAGTTTAACGCTATATTTTTAAAACAATATTTATATAAATATAAATATAAATATAAGTAGTATTATTATTATAAAGGGGGTTTTTACCGTTTAATGACCGGTTTGTCGATTTTAAAACTTTAGTCGCAGTTAAAACCTAATGTAAAATATTAAAAATAAATATAACTTAAATTAAAGCGTAAAGTAAATAACGATAATGAAATTGCGATAAATAAAAGTTTGATAAATAAAATTGCGATAATTAAAAAGTACGATAAATAAAATGACAATAAATTAAAGTGCGATGATTAAAAGTGTAATTAAATATGAAATAAAGGAATTATGCTTATTTAAACTTCCGTAATCATGATGTTCGACGTGTTGTTTTTAGTTTAGTACCACGGGTTAATTGTCCTTTGTCCTGGATTATTCAATATGTCCATACGGTTTTGTCCATAATAGTCCATCAGTCATAAATATAAAGTGCGAGAGTCTTCGTCAAATTATTCTTATTCCCGAAGTCAAATATTCCAACTAATTGGGGATTCGAATTGTAACAAGGTCTTAATACTTTGTTTAATGAATACACCGGGTTATCGACTGCGTGTAGTCCAAGGTTTTACTACTTTGTTAACAATTACACCAATTACCCTTGAATGTAATCCACCCCTGTTTCAACTAATCCATTAACTATTAATCCAGTTCCGTGACCGGTAAAATGAACAATTATTGGTATTTATAGATATCCCGCCCACCGTACCCGATTAAGCGTATGTGGTTATTTATAGATACGTCAAATTATAACCTTTATATTAAATTAATGAGGTATCGTTAAGTTAATATAAAACCCATTAATAGCCCATAGTATAATTTCCACAAGTGTCGTTCTTTTATCCAAACCTCAATTATGGTCCAAAGCCCAATTACCGAATTTTAATATTTAGCCCAACATCGAGATTACTTCGGCATTAAATAAGCATAATAATAACTTAGCTACGAGACATTAATTTAAAAAGGTTGAACATAACTTACAATGATTAATAATAGCGTAGCGTTACGCGGACAGAATTTCGACTTACACACTTACAGCATTCGCTAACATACCCTTATTATTATTAAATTAAAATTAAAATTAAAATTATAAATTATATATATATATATATATATATATATATATATATATATATATATATATATATATATATTACATAGAGATTGAGAGATAGATTAGAAAAAGGTGTGTATGTGAAGTGCAGAATTCGATGGCTTTTATAGGCCCACATTTTACTGTGCAGCTCCGCGAGTGCGGAGTTTTTACCCTTCTAAACTCCGCGAGTGCGGAGGTTCGCATTCCAGCTCACACAAATTGGATCCTAGGCTGCAGATGTTTATTTTTATAATATATAAATATAATATATATATAATTTACATAAATAATTATATATTATATTATATTTATATACATAATTAATTTGTAACTTTCGGTCCGTTGCGTCGTGCGTTATTAGTTGGTTCATGTCCTGGTTCCAGTTTTTCGAACGTCCTTTTGCACGATTTAATAACTTGAACTTTGCGTTTTGCGGCTCGTACTCTTGTACTTTTGAGACGATTCTCATCAATAATTTGAACCTCTTTGATTGTACTTTGTACTTTTTAGCTTTTTGGTCGTTTGCATCTTCAATTCGTCGAATCTGCCTTTTGTCTTCACCTTTATATTTATGAGGGATAATTCTATGAAATATATGTTCGTTTTTAGCATTATCACGAACCAGGTCTTGCATTAGTGTGTCTAACTGATAGTTGTTTAGATGTATTAATGAGTCTGGACTTCGACCGTGTCTGCATGTCAAAATTTTTGCTTATCATTTCGTGTCGAAAATTACCTGCTTATCATTCTTAGGAATTCATTTGCTTATCTTTGTTAGTCTAGACACATCTTACTGCATTGATTGCATGAATAGTGTATAGACAAAATTCATATCTTAGCGTATCTGTTACTGTAAACTTTGCCTGACGGTTCCGTAGATTCCTCTGTAACTTATGGGATTTTAGTATTATATATGCATATGTAAATTATGTATTGTAGGGTACTAATCTCCATCCTATAATCTATTTCTTATCGAAAATCCTTCATCTGATCGTACAAGATGGATCCCTCAACCAGTTCGAGTCCCTCGAATTCCGATAAGCTATTCAGATAGTTATTCCGACCGCTTTTTCGATATGGATATTCACCTAAGCTCCGAAAGCAGTGTAACCGGAATGGATCAACCAATTATCCATCACCTATTTTGGATGAAATGGGGATGGGTTCATAGTCAACTAAACCAATGAAGACAAGAAGAAAGCGATCCTTCCACCCACCTTATTGTCCTCTTGGTGATGAACCTGCAGCACTTACCAACGAACCAGTCCGAAACACCATTTTCACCCTCATTTCCCAAATATCTCACCACGATTATATTCTATCCACAATTCTAAACCTTATTCATCTGCTCGTTCTGACCGACAATCATCCCGGAATAATAGAATAAGTCAACGAACTTCGCGCTCGAGTAATCAATTTGGAGAATATGGTGCAAAATTTACCAGCTTCAGCAACATCACCGGCACCAACAGCACCATTAATAACAGGACCAGTACCATCAACAATCCATGCCTCAGCATCTCATTCTGTACCTCAAGTATAATCATCGTTCTACGTATCGTTCTATATCATTTATCTTCGTTCGACATGGCGATTATGTAATCTCTAATGTTTTAGAGATTATATATTCTTGTTCTAACGGTAAATCAAATGAGTTTAATATTAGATTGACTCATTAAATCCTTGGTTACATCTGAAGAAAATATATATGTAAGTATATTTTCATAAAGATTGTAATTAAAAATTCTTTTGTACAAACTCTTAATGGTGAAAATATTTTAACGGGTAGGTAATACCCGAGGAATATTTAGATTTCACATTAATAAGTTACATTGTACATTCTTCGAATCTGAATCAACAATCATTTACTATCCTACTTACATCCACAGATATACGTATCTGTTCACCGCAGAATAACCATTTTCTTTCAATTTCATATTTGGATTTTGACTTATCATAATCCAACAAGTGGCATAATGAAGAAAACATTGGACAAAATAAAATTTGTTAGAAACAAACAAATTAACTATGAGAAATTTTGTTAAGAATCCACGCTAACAAAATCCTAGCTAACTGTTTCTAGCTAACTGTTAATTCCTCATTACATTTTATTTATCGCAATTTATTTATCGCAAATTAATTATCGCAATTTTAATTCTCGCAATTTTATTTATCGTCATTTAATTTCTGTTATTTATTTTACGCACTTTATTTATCGTCATTTAAATACTGGTATTTACACATTTTAAATATCGGGACACGTATACAAGGTTTTGACATATCATATCGACGCATCTATATATATTATTTGGAATAACCATAGACACTCTATATGCTGTAATGATCGAATTTGCTATATAGGGTTGAGTTTGATTCTCAAATAATATGTATACTTTGAGTTGTGATCGAGTCTGAGACATGTATATAACGGGTCACGACATGTATTAATTAATTCGAATATATTATATTAAACTATATATGAATTGTTGAATTATTAATTGTGGACTGCTAACTGTGGACTAATAATATTGGACAATTAAAATGAATTCAAATATTGATTATAACATATAAAACTAAACTTTTTTCTTCAAGTTTGCCACTTGATTTCATCTTCAACCTCATTTGTATCTTGATGATTACAAACTTCGTTCAAACTTTTCATGATTCTTGAAAACACCTCAATCGAGAAGATGAACCAACCGCACTTTATCTACGGAAGGAAAGATTTATGCGTGTAGTTATGCACCTGAAAACACTCGGAACCTGAGTAAACGTTTAACACATATCTATGCTAGCTCCTTTGGTGTTGTTATTACCGAAAATAACTTTGCAGTCCCTTTTCAAATTAGCCAATTTTGTCACAGCTCCAACAAGACAACTTCGACTTTTCAACCGGACTAGCCTTATAATAACCTTGATACATACGTTGTCTTTTTGCCTTCGTTATCAGGGAACCCTTTATATCCTGCCACATTAGCAGTAAACTTACCAACAACTTCGTTGATCTTTTACTTTCTGAAAAATAATTATATTTATCGAAACCCTATCATATACTCATCCGCATCTTATAACGAGAATTGCCATACCAATTACCTAGAACTAGCAATCAGTATTTTAAAATCTCGCGGCATGTCTACATCAACGGTTATATGTATACATATAACCTTTATCTCTTAGAATTATGACCTTCCATTCTAAATTTCTGAAAAGCGCTTTAGCCTATGAATCAGTTCTCTGAGTTCTGAAAAAGCTGACGAAGCTGCAAAAACTGAAGACTATTTAAACAGTCAAAAGTTTGATAAAAAAGGCCGACATACTGAAAAAGCTCAAAAGTCTTGATACTGAAAAAACGGATTGAGCAAACTATGAAGGAGATTAAGGACAAATGCAAGAACCAAACCCTGTATTTAAGGAATCCTGATGATTCTCTTTCTGATGAAATATTTAGCGAATACCTTACTCCTTAATCGCTCTAAATCATTGTGAATGAATTCCTTCATCACACTTTAATTCTAAAATTCTAAGATTTCATCGTATCTTTCATTATAAATATCCTCGATATTTCTAAAGATATCTTCATAAATATTCTTGTCCCATATTACTTACCTTTCCGCGTCATCTGTATTATATCATAAAAGAAACTGTTACAGTTTCTAAAATTCTGAAAGATTCAAGTTTGAATTATGAATGTTTTGATGTAGTGTTGGAAATTGATGCATGAGTTAGTATAATATAATGACACTTGATCAACGTGATTATATTACAGTAAGTTATGCTAAGTTTCTAATGGAACGTGATGATTCACAGACCCTACCGTCATCATGTGCCATGTTACACGACTCTTACAAACATATCAAGAACATATTTTCCTGATAGTTCTAACTTTCCTTATGAATTTTGGTAACTTAACCAATCAAGATCGTACTATTTCAATTTCTTTCTTAGAACATTAACTATGTTCATTCCGAAATTCATATCTAACAATTTTGGACCATTAATCACTTGACTTAAAGTCGGGAGAGAAAGAATAAAAGGTATGATCTGTGAAAATAAAGGAAATGAAGAGGGTGGATTTATAGTGAAATATCCGACAGAGCAATCAAAACAGATTATCGCATTTAACCAAAGAGGATTCTAATTTCCTTAATTTTGGAAGAATCAAATCTTATTTAGATTTCGAAGATTTTCTTCTAAATCCCTTGAATTCCGAAAATCAACCGTGACTACGTCAAGAGTTAAGATGAATCCTAATTTCATTCATTTCACTCTTTTGTGATAGCTCCACTCGTACGTTTCGAGTAACTGAATTGTTTCATTCATATTACTCAAGGATGATAAAACTCTATTTATCAACTCATATTCTTCATGAAAACATACTTATTGTCAACCATGACGATCTCTATCAAATTTCGAGGACAAAATTTCTTTAACGGGTAGGTACTGTGACGACCCGGAAATTTTTGACCAAATTTAAACTTAATCTTTATATGGTTTCGACACGATAAGCAAAGTCTGTAATGTTGAATCTCAAAATTTTGAACTATTTTCATACAAGCATTTAACTTCGACCATTTCCGACGATTCACGAACTATTACTTATAAATAAATAAACACATATATTTAAATATAAATATATATATATATATATATATATATATATATATATATATATATATATATATATATATATATATATATATATATATATATATGTATGTATATATAATACTTTGAAATATAGTTTGATATAAAATATGATTTAAATAATAAAATGATATAAGAGATAATAAAATTTATTAATAAGAATAAATCTATATATATATATATATATACATAAAAAGTATATTAAATATATATTTTGTGATTTTAAATTTATTTAGTAAACGATAGAAGCACTCGTTTATCATTCGATGGTTATTTAAATAAGTTAAGTTCAAACTTAAGTGATTTTAAAATAAACGGTGATACGAAAATGAGTGATATAAATTTTAGGCTTATTAAAAATGTACTTGGGAGCTATTTGTTGAATTTTAAAAATTTTTATATTTTACTTGGGATTGGGAGTAAATAATTAATGTAATTTTGATTTAATAGTTAGTGATCGAATTTTATACCATAATGACCAAAATAAATAAATATAGTTAATTTAAAAAAATGGAATTTTTCTGAACAGTTTTATCCGCCACTGATTTCGCACGATACACAGTCCGTAAAAACTGTCGGTAGAAAAGAACAAGAAGGAGTTTGCTTATTGATTCATTATTGAATCATGCACATTCATTAACCTTTATATTACTTTATTTATTATATATATATATATATATATATATATATATATATATATATATATATATATATATATATATATATATATATATAATATACTTATATATATGTAGAGATAGATGGAGTCCTGGACATCAACCATCCACTCTTCATCTTCTCTTGCTCCGGTCATCTCACAGCCACCACTCAATCACCGGACCACCACCATCTCCGGCAACCCGCTAAAGCCATCATGAACCATCCACCACTTCAACCTTAACCCCATATGATATCTCTTTTTCTAATGGGTTTTGTTTCCATTGTCACCCCAAACTATCGAACACTAAGGACCACTCTAAACCGCCTACTATACATTCTGTTTTCTACATATGATTCAACCATCATCGAACCTTAACCAAAACCCAAACACCACTTATGAAAAATTGCTCCTGTGTCAATCATAAACCCACCACCTTTGAGAACCACCATAGGCTTTATAGTTATTTCAAACCATTTACGAATTCACGTTGTTTAGATACTATTTTGATCAGACCCAGATCACACGTAAATTATCATCAAACAATCATGGTGTTCTCGTTTATTCAAAAACACCCACGAACCATCATAAATCTCCCTCATTATTTATTTTTACTCGTGACTTAAACCTCTAAACCAGCATCACCTAATCACCACCACCACCGTGAGAAAACTGTTCTTGCTACAGCGATTTCTGTTTCAAACTATCGTAAAACACTTCAACGATCATCACATCATAACCATTGAAACACCTACTGTTGCTACAGTTTATATTTTTTCTTTTAATCACCACCGAAGTATCACTGAAAACTACTACAACCCCGTCACTCTTTCTACATCTCTCTTTTCTATTCTTTTAACTCGATGAATCCAAACGTCATCAACAATCTGCTGCATATGATGATAACGCATTATGTTGATAAAGATGATAAATAAAATAACGAAAGTGATGATGATGGGTACAGGTATGAGAATGATGATGGATGATTCGATGATGATATCATGATGATAAGGAACGATGCAATTTGTCTTTTATTTTTATTCTCTTCATTTTCCCTTTGCTACTGCAGCAGCAAACCAACCAGATTAAAACCCTTGGACCCAACTTAAATCAGAAATGGGCTGCTGGAATGACTCTTTAAAACTGTTGGGTTTTGCAAATCGTTTGGGCCGTATTATCAATTGGGCCGTGACCAGGTTTGGATTTCTAATTGGGCTGCTTTGGCATACTAAACCCACAGAGAAAGATTAAAAAGAATTAAAACGGGCTATTAAAATAGAAAACCAAAAACAGAGGGACGGTTAGGAGAATTTTCGTGTGAGCGGGAGGTCGCAGGTTCAAGCCTTGGCGGGGGTATTTTTTTTGAGGATTTTACTCTTAAGGTAGTATTACTTATTTTTTATTATTATTATTATTATTATTATTATTATTATTATTATTATTATTATTATTTTTATTATTATTTTTATTATTATTTTTATTATTTTTATTATTATTTTTATTATTATTATTATTATTATTATTATTATTATTAATTAATTTAGTTTTAATATTAATATGATTGATCTTAGAAATTGAAAGTATTAATCTAGATTGTAATAAAATGATTAGATTACAAAAATAATGTAAACTCTCATATGTAAAATAAAAATAATGAAATATTGTAGCTACTCTTACAAAGTTTATAACATATAAGAATAAGTATAAGAATACATATGATTATTATTACTATTATTATTATTACTACTATTATTAACATAAGTATTATTATTTTCAAGTATTATTATTAAGTATTTTTAGTAGTAAGAATTATTATCAAAATTAGTATTTTTACTGTAAAAATATTACAAATTTATATTCTGTTATTATTACTATCTTTTTTAAATTTTTATATATTTTATTATTATCATTTTTATTATCAATATTAGCATTATTAGTATTATCATTATTATTGTTATTATACGTATCATTAGTTTTATTGTCATTATTATCAATAATATTCTTATAATTAACATTATAACAAATAAACACTAATTATATAAAAAATATATTTAAATACATATAACATAATTATATTAATATTTTTATAATAAATACTAATTATTTACCTAAAGTAAATAAAGTAAATATGTCTAACTGAATTATTAATAAAACCTATAAATTATTAAATATAATAATTAGGTTCGTGAATCCGAGGCCAACCCTGCATTGTTCAGTATCGTCGTATGAATATTTTTACTACAAAATATCGTATTGTGAGTTTCATTACTCCCTTTTTAAATGTTTTTGCAATATATATATTTTTGGGACTGAGAATACAAGCGATGTTTTATAACTGTTTTACGAAATAGACACAAGTACTTAAAAACATTCTACGATTAAGTTACGAGTACACCGGATATCACCCATTTATAGTCTGGTAATCTAAGAATTAGGAAACCGAGCTCCTAATTGACGCGAATCCTAAAGATAGGTCTATAGGCACTCACAAGCCCCAGTCAGAGAATTTGAAATGCTTTAGTACTTCGAAATAGGTATATAACCGCCAGCTTTAAAAGATATGATCTGTTTGTGAGGTGTACACAACCATCATATTTAAAAGAGTGGCATGTTTGTATGCTTTTGCATGACTGTGCGGAATGCCGGTATGCGGGGGATATTCTATATGCATCTTGTTAAGGTCGATTACTGGTGTTTATATATCATATGAATGATTTTCCAGTAGTGAGCAAACCTGCACAGATTGTTTTCGAAATATGAGTATCTTGTGGTCTATTATACTATCGGAAATGATTATTTATGATAAACTAATGAACTCACCAACCTTTTGGTTGACACTTTAGAGCATGTTTATTCTCAGGTATTAAAGAAATCTTCCGCTGTGCATTTGCTCATATTAGAGATATTACTTGGAGTCATTCATGACATATTTTCAAAAGACATTGCATTCGAGTCGTCGAGTTCATCAAGATTATTACTAAGTCAATTATAGTTGGATATATTATGAAATGGTATGCATGCCATCAACTGTCGATGTAATAAAAGTTTGTCTTTTAAAAACGAATGCAATGTTTGTAAAATGTGTCATATAGAGGTTAAGTACCTCGCGATGTAACCAAATGTAATGTATTCGTCCAGATGGATTAGGACGGGTCGTTATAGTGTTCATCGTAAAATTCGAGTTCAATTCAACGTTTTAGATTCAATTGATGATTCAGATAGATTATAGAGAAGATTTGAAACCTTTTTCATGTTATGATCGTGGTCTCAAATAACCTCAATTTCAAAATCAAAAAATGGGTTCATACGCGTTCTATTTTCTTTCTATTACAACTTTATATTTAAATTTATGTTGTTTTAAATAATTTAATTACTCTCTAATAGTTTCTGTGTCCTAAAACTAATCATGTAAAACGTCGTTAGTTGATTTGATCCCTGGTTTGTGTAGTGACCCGAACTTTTCCATGTTTTTATATATCAAATGAAATTGATATTTATATGATTAAGTGTTTCTAACATGTTAAGCAATCAAACTTGTTAAGACTTGATTAATTGAAATTGGTTTCATATAGACAATTGACCACCCAAGTTGACCGGTGATTCACGAACGTTAAAACTTGTAAAAACTATATGATGTCATCTATATGGATATATATATAGTTAACATACTATTATGATGAATAAACATATCATTAAGTATATTAACAATGAACTACATATGTAAAAACAAGACTACTAACTTAATGATTTCGAAACGAGGCATATATGTAACGATTATCGTTGTAACTGTCATACCCCATCATAATCCATCTGGACGAAGTCACCAACATTTGGTTCCATTGCGATGATCGACTCCAAATAATGTCTTTACAATGAGCAAATGCACAGCGGAAGAGTTCTTTCATACATGAGAATAAACATGCTTTCAAGTGTCAACCAAAAGGTTGGTGAGTTCATAGATTTATCATAAAACAATAAAATTCATCATTTTAATAGACCACGAGATTTAAATCCTTCATGGTACAAATGTGCCCGAATCCTATACCCACCTGTAATGTACATGCGATATCTTTTAAATACAGTACACCTTTCTCGTGTAAGAAATCATCTTTCATAATTCTTAGTAACCGTACACATATCTTGTGCACAAAAATAACATACACATAACCTGTGTATAAAATCATTCACTCGATTCATAACATTCACTTTTCATTTCTTTCATAGCTTGGCTTGGTAACTGACCTTAACATATAATGCGCATAATAATATCCCCAAAACAGAACATCTCATCTGTATAATAATCATATAAACTTCGAAGTACTAAACACCACGCCCACTAGCCCTTCCGTCTAGTGAACATTCTGGGTGGGGGTGTTAAACCCGGTAGCTACCTTTAGGATTCGCGTCAATTAGACGTGCACTAATTCTCAAAATTAGTGATGTTCCCTAATTCTTAGGTTACCAAGCAATAATAATCAGGGGAAAAATATTCATATCAATTGTGGCAATTATCACGTCCACATAATTCAATGGTGGCAATTATCACGTCCACATAATTCATTCAAGGAATGTTTTACTTGTGTCTATCTCGTTAAACATTTATAAAAGCATTTCATGTACTCGCAGTTCAAAATATATTTCAAAAGCATTTAATAAAGAAGTTGTAAAAGTAGCGCATGTATTCTCAGTCCCAAAAATATAAAGAGTAAAAGGGAATCAAATGAACTCACACTACTGTATTTTGTAGTAAAAATACATATGATGATTTTGAACAACTGAACAATGCAGGGTTGGCCTTGGATTCACGAACCTATATCATTTTTGTATATATTAAAACATATACTTGTACTTGAGAAAATATATATATTATTAATAGTGATATAATTTCTATATTAATAACTTATGTATTTCTCTATTTAATTAAATATATTCATTTATTTATTTTGAATAAATATTAATATAGTTAAGTTAGATATATTTTTATGTGGAGATCATTTGTTTGTGAAATTAATAATTATGTTAATACTAGTATTAGTAATAATATCGATAATGATAAAAATGAATATAATAATGTTAATAAAAATGATGATAATAATACTAATACTAGTAATAATAATAATAATAGTAATAATAATAATAACTTTTGATGATGGTAACTACCTTTAATTGTTTTTCCAAAAAAGAATGCTCGCAACCGGGCTCGAACCCGCGACCTCTCGCTTAACACAACAACACTCATAACCACTCCTTTGTCTCAACTTTTCTGATTATACTTAGCAACTTAGAGTCTTTTTAAGCCGTCATCATTATCATCAATTTTACCCCTATATTGCTAATCATACTTCACTGCCCAATCACAAAATAAAATCTCGGCCAAATAAAATTCTCGGCCCCACATAACCCATAAACACGGCCCAAGTATTTTATTTAAACCCAACTGTAACTAAATCAATGGGTGTGTGATTTCTAAAATAGCAACTTTCTAAATTTGGAAACTTTCCAAAAATAGAAACTTTCCAAAAATAGAAACTTTCCAAAAATGGAAACCTGCTAAAAAATAGAAACTTTCTAAAAATAGAAAGTGTGTGTCCGTACACTGTTCCGATCAAACCGATGCATATTGAGTATTGTTCTATGTCTACTTGCAACATGTACAATAGCTATCATACTAAGACTTGACCTGCTTTATTTATAGGTCGACGTAGTGATCATTCCTGATCACTGTACTCATTTGCTGTTCGCTTAATTGTGTTGGTTACTTCGTTACTATTAAGGTGAGTTATAGTCCCGTTGTTGCATACTTTTCAAAGTATATTTTTGGGATGTGATTACATGCATTTTATTTCACGTTTAGACACAAGTGACAATTAAATTTAAATTATTCATTGTGAGTTGGACAAAAATATTCCCTAGTCCGGTAACTGTAATTATTGGTTTCTACCGGTGAACGCGAATCCTACGGATAGATCTATCGGGTTTGACAACCCCATTTTGAGCTAGTCGCGCTAGCAATTTATAATCGAAATGTTTAGTACTTCGTATTTTGTTGTAGATACACTGTCCAGTGTATATTATTATTGTGTTTGGTAAGGGTAAATAAAGGGTTAAGTGGTTACCAGGTGGCTCATCGATAATGGAATAATGTTTAATGTTTTCTAACATTTTTAAATCTTGTGGTCTAAAGTTTATTCAATTATTTAAACCTATAATTCACTCAACCTTTGTGTTGACAGTTTATTCGCATGTTTTCACAGGTACTTGAGTTTATGTGATGCTTCCACTGTGTTTAGAAGAGTCTGCATGCATTTGGGCAGATGTTAATGAAACAATTTATAAAACTTAAGCTTTCATTCTGTTATTGGATAATTTAAATTAGTGGGTTTGTTGACAATGTTTTGTGTCAACTTTGGTTAATTAATATGTTGGGTTACTTTTAAACTACATATTTTGGTATGATTTCCTTTTTGGGAAACTTTTGAAATAAAAAAATGCAATGCCGTTTGTTAAATTCATTTAAGTTCGATCAAGCTATGGGACCAAGTGACGAAGCCGTTAAGTGTTTTGACGGGGCCATCACAACTTGACTTTTAAAATCAATTAGACACATGTTCTATATCTATATGATATGCTAACTTAATGATTTAAAACCTGAAAACACGAAAAATACCGTAAAACCGGATATACTCCGTCGTAGTAACACCGCAGGCTGTTTTGGGTTAGTTAATTAAAAACTATGATAAACTTTGATTTAAAAGTTGTTCTTCTGGGAAAATGATTTTTCTTATGTACATGAAACTATATCCAAAAATCATGATTAAACTCAAAATAGAAGTATGTTTTTCAAAATGGTCATCTAGACGTCGTTCTTTCGACTGAAATGACTACCTTTACAAAAATGACTTGTAACCGGTGTTTTTAACTATAAACTTATACTTTTTCTGTTTAGATTCATAAACTTAAGATCAATATGAAATCATAGCAACTTGAAACACTCAAAACGGATTTAAAACGAAGAAGTTATGGGTAAAACAAGATTGGATAATTTTTGTTGTTGTAGCTACGTGAAAATTGATAACAAATCTATATTAATCATATCCTAGCTAACTCATATTGTATTACATGTATTCTAATATATTATGTAATCTTGGGATACCATAGACACGTATGCAAATGTTTTGACATATTATATCGACCCATGTATATATATTATTTGGAACAACCATAGACACTCTATATGCAGTAATGTTGGAGTTAGCTATACATGGTTGAGGTTGATTCCAAAAATATATATGCTTTGAGTTGTGATCTAGCCTGAGACATGTATACACAGGGTCGTGGATTGATTCAAGATAATATATATCGATTTATTTCTGTACATCTAACTATGGACAACTAGTTATAGGTTACTAACGAGGACAGCTGACTTAATAAACTTAAAACAGTAAAACGTATTAAAAATATTATAAATATATTTTGAACATACTTTGATATATGTACATATTTGTTATAGGTTCGTGAATCGACCAGTGGCCAAGTCTTACTTCTCGACGAAGTAAAAATCTGTGAAAGTGAGTTATAGTCCCACTTTTAAAATCTAATATTTAGGGATGAGAATACATGCAATTTTATAAATGTTTTACGAAATAGACACAAGTAAATGAAACTACATTATATGGGTGAATGATCGAAGCCGAATATGCCCCTTTTTAGCTTGGTAGCCTAAGAATTTGGGAACAGACCCACAAATTGATGCGAATCCTAAAGATAGATCTATCGGGCCCAACAAGCCCCATTCTGGAATTTGGAATGCTTTAGTACTTCAAAATTATCATGTCCGATGGGTGTCTCGGAATGATGGGGATATTCTATATGCATCTTGTTAATGTCGGTTACCAAGTGTTTACCGTTTGAATGAATTTTATCTCTATGTATGGGATGTATTGAAATATTAAATCTTGTGGTCTATTATTATGATTTGATAATATATAGGTTAAACCTATAACTCACCAACATTTTGTTGACGTTTTAAAGCATGTTTATTCTCAGGTTATTATTAAGAGCTTCCGCTGTTGCATACTAAAATAAGGACAAGATTTGGAGTCCATGCTTGTATGATATTATGTAAAAACTGCATTCAAGAAACTTATTTTCGATGTAATATATTCTTATTGTAAACCATTATGTAATGGTCGTGTGTAAATGGTATATTTTAGATTATCATTATTTGATAATCTACGTAATGCTTTTTAAATCTTTATCGATAGAATAAAGGTTATGGTTGTTTTAAAAATGAATGCAGTCTTTGAAAAATGTCTCATATAGAGGTCAAAACCTCGCGACGAAATCAATTAATATGGAACGTTTATAATCAATATGAACGGGACATTTCAGTTGGTATCCGAGCGTTGGTCTTAGAGAACCAAAAATTTGCATTAGTTTATCTTATCGAGTTTGTTAGGATACATTAGTAAGTCTGGACTTCGACCATGATTTCTTTATAAACGATTGCTTAACACCTTTGTTGGAAATTATATATTATTAACATGTAAATATTATGTGATATATTAACCTCTTAATGTGTTTGATATTGTGTGATAGATGTCTACCACTAGTACAAATTCCATCGACTCACCTAATAATAATGAAGAGTCGAATATACTTTGGGAAGATTCATTAATTCCCGAAGTGGAACCGGAAGAAGAGGAACCAGAAGAGGAGGAACCGGAAGAGGAGGAACCGGAAGAAGAAGAGGTTTCGGAGGAAGAAATATTGATACCTACAGTAAATCGAATAAATAAAAGAAAATCCTCAACCAGCGGACCAAAGTTAAAAATGGTCAATGGTGTTTCTGCCGAGGAAGTAAAATATTGGGAAGATTACCAATTTTCTGATGAATCGGATCCCGATGAGGATTTCGATGATGTTATAGAAATTACCTCGACCCAATTTAATATAGCAAAATAAAATAATAAGGGAAGAGGTATAAAAATAGAGAAACCTGATTCCAACCCCGATGAACTTTATATGTATCGGCAACGTCCGTATTTCCTAAATTGTAACAATAACCCAGGAACCTCTAAACCACCAGGTTTTTCTAAACCATTGTGGAAAACGACGGCTCGTAATAGAGGAGCACCATATATCCCTATAAAATTAGGAAAACGAACCAAGTCCGAAGAAGAAGAAACCAGTGATTCAGATTAGAGGGTTGTAATCATGTTGTGTATTATATGTAATGTAGTGTGCTTGTACTTTTATGTTCTATGTAAAAATTGCTTGTATTGTTTGTTAATTATCTTTTACGAATCTAATCCTTGTCTATTTTACAGTATAAAAACACAAAATGGACGTTAAGGATAGACAACCAAAAATTTTAGAAGACCTACCAGGAGATATGATTGATGAAATCTTGTCTAGAGTCGGGCAGAATTCATCAGCACAATTAGTTACGACAAAATTAGTTTGTCAAACGTTTGAAAGACATTCCAGGCATGCCTTAGTATATAAAAGACTTTCCTTTGAAAGATGGGGTATATCACATTGGGGAGACTTTAAGTTACGCCAACTTTTCTTTAAGGAATTTAATGCGGAAAACCCATATGCAATTTTACGCTACGGGTTACGAACCTATTTTGACTCAACATATCCCAACATAGGATTTCGTGAGTTAGAAAGAGCTTCTAACATGCAACATAAAGAAGCATGTTATACTTACGGGTTAGTGATGTTCGCTTCTTACCAAAATGAGAAAAAGAATATCGGGTTACAACTTTTAAATAAAACCTTTCCACAAGTGACGGACTCAGTAGTTGGGGTAAGAAACAAGGTTTTTATATTGCTACGAGGCTGTTGGGCATTAAGAAACCCTCTTCCTTTTGAAGACATTACAACATGCTGCCTAGCCAATGGTCATAACGGTTACTTTCCACAAGACCAAGGATGGGAAGTCGTCTTAGTAAAACCTGAATGCATGACTTGTTTCTGGACTTATGAATTACGTGTCTTTATTTCTTTTCCTGAACAACTAGCGTATTAACTAGAATTGCCTTTATAGCTGCTGAGTAGCAAAGATATTATGTGCTATATTTCATCCTATATGTATAATAGTGGTATTGTAAGTTTGTAAAATATTGTATAAAGATTTGAACGCAAAATATTATTGTAATAAGTTTTTCATATAGAAGTGTAGTAGTTGAGTTGTATAGTAGCTAGTAAGTATGAACTTAACGGGTAGGTATTACCCGAATTAAAACTATAAAATGCTAATATGAAGAAAAAGCTTTTATAAATACGTTCATATAATGCTACGAGATACTATTGACTACTCTTAAATTCTATATGATTAACTCAATTCTTTTGGCTATTTTTGAAGAAAATGGCACCGGCGACTCGACAGAATTTGAACCTGAGCGAGGAAGACTTCCGTGTTTTCCTTTCTGCGAACATAGTCGCAGTATAGGCTGCAATACAAAATAACAATAACTCTGGATCTAGTAGTGGAACTAATTCTACAAGAAATCGTGTAGGATGCTCCTACAAAGAATTCACTGCCTTCAAACCTTTGGAATTTGATGGAACCGAAGGACCAATTGGATTGAAACGGTGTACCGAGAAAATTGAATCGGTGTTTGCCATAAGTAAGTGTACTGAAGAGGACAAAGTTAAGTACGCTATGCATACCTTCATACGTACTGCGTTAATGCGGTGGAACACCTATCTTGAACAGGTAGGACAAAATGCTTCTTACGCACTACCGTGGTCGGCATTCAAGCAATTGAGGAATGAGCAGTACCGTCCTAGAAATGAAGTCAATAAGCTCAAGGTAGAACTTAGGGAGTTACAAACACAAGGGTTCGACATTACCACATATGAACGACGATTCACAGAGTTGTGCCTATTGTGTCCGGGAGCGTTCGAAGATGAAGAAGAGAAGATCGACGCATTTGTAAAAGGGTTACCAGTAAGGATTCATGAAGATGTGAGTTCACACGAGCCCGCTTCCATACAAAAGGAAAGTTGAATGGCTCATAAAATCATAAATCATATTGAGGGAAGAATTAAAGAGCACGCGGCTGAAGAAGCCAACACGAAACAACTCAAGAGAAAGTGAGAAGAAACCAGTGACAAGGGTCACCAATATAACAACAACAACAATCACAACCATAATCACAATAACAATCATAACAACCGCAACAACAATCGCAACAATAATCGCAATTCTAACAATAACTACAACAAACGTCCCAACAACAATAACAACAACAACAACTACAACAACCATTCCAACAACAATAACAATCCCAACAACAACCTCAATAACAACGGCAACAAAAATCAAAAATGCCAAAGGTGTGAAGAGTACCACCAGAATGGGTTCTGCATGATATTTTGCACCAAGTGTAAAAGAACTGGCCATGGTGCGAAAAAGTGTGAGGTTTACGGACCAAAGTTTAACAGAACTAAAGGAACAAATAGTGGCGAAACAAGTAATGCTGCCTTTGTTTGTTATGGATGTGGAAAACCGGGCCACATTAGAAGTAATTGCCCGAATCAGGGGAATACTAATGGGCAGGGCCGCAGAAGAGTTTTCAATATTAATACGACAGAAGCGCAGGAAGACCCGGAGCTTGTTACGGGTACGTTTCTTATTGATAATAAATCTGCTTATGTTTTATTTGATTCGGGTGCGGATTGAAGTTATATGAGTAGAGATTTTTGTGCTAAGTTAAGTTGCCAATTGACGCCTTTGGATAGTAAATTTTTACTCGAATTAGCAAACGGTAAATTAATTTCAGTAGATAATATATGTCGGGATAGAGAACTTAAACTGGGGGATGAAACGTTTAAAATTGATTTAATACCAGTCGAGTTAGGGAGTTTTGATGTAATAATTGGTATGGACTGGTTGAAAAGGTGAGAGCAGAGGTCGTTTGTTACAAAAATGCGATTCGCATTATGCATGAAAAGGGAAAACCTTTAATGGTGTACGGAGAAAAGAACAACGCGAAATTAAACCTTATTAGTAGTTTGAAGGCGCAAAAACTGATAAGAAAAGGTTGTTACATCATTCTAGCACACATCAAGGATGTTAAACCTGAAGTAAAGAACATCAGTGATGTTCCTGTCGCAAAAGAATTTCCCGATGTATTTCCGCAAGAATTACCGGGATTACCTCCACATCGATCCGTTGAATTTCAAATAGACCTTGTACCAGGAGCGGCACCAATAGCTCGTGCTCCATACTGACTCGCACCCAGCTAAATGAAAGAATTACAAAGTCAGTTACAGGAACTTTTAGAGCGTGGTTTCATTCGACCAAGCACATCACCGTGGGGATCTCCTATTTTGTTTGTCAAGAAGAAGGATGGTACATTTAGGTTGTGTATCGACTACCGAGAGTTGAACAAACTTACCATCAAGAACCGCTACCCACTACCGAGAATCGACGACTTATTTGATCAACTACAAGGCTCGTCGGTTTATTCGAAGATTGATTTACGTTCTGGGTATCATCAAATACGGGTGAAGGAGGATGATATTCCAAAGACTGCTTTTAGGATGCGTTACGATCATTACAAGTTTATGGTTATGCCGTTTGGGTTAACTAACGCACCAGCTGTGTTCATGGACCTCATGAACCTAGTGTGTGGACCATACCTTGACAAGTTTATCATTGTTTTCATCGATGACATACTTATTTACTCAAAGAATGACCGAGAGCATGAAGAACATTTGAAAAAAGTGCTAGAGTTGTTAAGAAAGGAAAAACTGTACGCTAAGTTTTCAAAGTGTGCATTTTGTTTGGAAGAAGTTCAATTCCTCGGTCACATAGTGAACAAAGAAGGTATTCAGGTGGATCCAGCAAAGATTGAAACCGTTGAAAAGTGGGAAACCCCGAAAACTCCAAAGCACATACGCCAATTTTTAGGGCTGGCTGGTTATTACAGAAGATTCATCCAAGATTTTTCCAAAATAGCAAAACCCTTGACTGCATTAACGCATAAAGGGAAGAAATTTGAATGGAAGGATGAACAAGAGAAAGCATTTCAATTGTTGAAGAAAAAGTTAACTACGGCACCTATATTGTCATTACCTGAAGGGAATGATGATTTTGTGATATATTGTGATGCCTCAAAGCAAGGTCTCGGTTGTGTATTAATGCAACAAATGAAGGTAATTGCTTATGCGTCTAGACAATTACGAGCAGAATTATACGACGCATGATTTGGAATTAGGTGCGGTTGTTTTTGCATTAAAGACTTGGAGGCACTACTTATATGGGGTCAAAAGTATTATATATACCGACCACAAAAGTCTTCAACACATATTTAATCAGAAACAACTGAACATGAGGCAGTGCAGATGGATTGAATTGTTGAATGATTACGACTTTGAGATTCGTTAACACCCAGGGAAGGCAAATGTGGTAGCCGACGCCTTGAGCAGAAAGGACAGAGAACCTATTCGAGTAAAAGCTATGAATATAATGATTCACGCTAACCTTACTACTCAAATAAAGGAGGCGCAACAAGGAGTTTTAAAAGAGGGAAACTTAAGCGATGAAATACCCAAAGGATCGAAGAAGCATCTTAATATTCAGGAAGACGGAACCCGGTATAGGGCTGAAAGAATTTGGGTACTCAAAATTTGAAGGTATGATATGTCAAAACATTTGCATACGTGTCTATGGTATCCCAAGATTATATAATATATTAGAATACATGTAATACAATATGAGTTAGCTAGGATATGATTAATATAGATTTGTTATCAATTTTCACGTAGCTACAACAACAAAAATTATCCAATCTTGTTTTACCCATAACTTCTTCGTTTTAAATTCGTTTTGAGTGATTCAAATTTCTATGGTTTCATATTGAACATAAGTTTATGAATCCAAACAGAAAAAGTATAAGTTTATAGTCGGAAATACAGGTTACAAGTCAATATTATAAGAGGTAGTCATTTCAGTAGAAAGAACGACGTCTTGATGACCATTTCGAAAAACATACTTTCACTTTGAGTTTAACCATGATTTTTGGATATAGTTTCATGTTCATAAGAAAAATAATTTTCCCAGAAGAACAACTTTTAAATCAAAGTTTATCATAGTTTTTAATTAACTAACCCAAAACAGCCCGCGGTGTTACTACGACGGCGTATATCCGGTTTTACGGTATTTTTCGTGTTTTCAGGTTTTAAATCATTAAGTTAGCATATCATATAGATATAGAACATATGTTTAGTTGATTTTAAAAGTCAAGTTATAAGGATTAAGTTTATTTGCGAACAAGTTTAGAATTTACTAAACTATGTTCTAGTGATTACAAGTTTAAATCTTCGAATAAGATAGTTTTATATGTAAGAATCGAATGATGTTATGAAAATCATTACTACCTCAACTATAGTAGGTAAACCTACTAGAAGTGACAAAAATTGATCTAGCTTCAAAGGATTCTTGGATGGCTTGAAAGTTCTTAAAGTAGAATCAAAGTTCTTAAAGTAGAATCATGACACGAAAACAAGTTCAAGTAAGATTTCCACTCGAAATAAGATTGTTATAGTTATAGAAATTGAACCAAAGTTTGAATATGAGTATTACCTTGAATTAGAGAGATAAACTACTGTAAATAATAAAGGTTTCTTGATCCTAGATGATTGCTTGAAATGGATTAGAAAGCTTGGAAGTAGACTTGCAAACTTGAAAGTGTTCTTGAAGTTTACTTGAGTAGTTGTTTTGAAAGTTGATCTATATTAGGATTTATGAACTAGATTGAGCTAGATTTTGTTGAATATGATGAAGAACACTTAGAACTATGAGAGAACACTTGAGAGAGAGTAGTTTGATGTATGTAAGTTGCAAAATGGATGTGTTTGTGGTGATGCATATGGACATGAATATGGGGTGGCATTATAGTCTCCATTAGTTTGTAATTTTGTGAGATATTTCATACTAGTTGCCAAATGGTTAGTTCCACATGTTTGTTGACTAAATGAGGGCTGCTAAGAGCTGCATTATTATGTATATTTACCAATAGTACATACGTCTAGAAGCTGGGTATTATACGAGTACGAATACGGTTGCATACTAGTAGAATTATTGATGAAATTGAATGAGAATGCAATTGTAAGAATTTTTGTTAAGTAGAAGTACTTTGATATGTATCATGAAGTCTTTCAAAAGTGTATGAATACATATTAAAACACTACATGTATATACATCTTAACTGAGTCGTTAAGTCATCGTTAGTCGTTACATGTAAGTGTTATTTTGAAACTTTTAAGTTAACGATCTTGTTAAATGTTGTTAACCCATTGTTTATTATATCTAATGAGATATTAAATTATTACATTATCATGATATTATGATGTATTAATATATCTTAATATGATATATATACATTTAAATGTCGTTACAACGATAATCATTACATATATGTCTCGTTTCGAAATCTTTAAGTTAGTAGTCTTGTTTTTACATATATAGTTTATTGTTAATACATTTAATGATATGTTTACTTATCATTTATCATGTTTAAATATAGTGTATCAATATCTTAATATGATTCATATGTATTTAGTAAGACGTTGTTATAACGATAATCGTTATATATATTGTTTTCGAGTTTCTTAATTCAATAGTCTCATTTTTATGTATATAATTCATTGTTAAAATACCTAATGAGATATTTACTTATCATAATATCATGTTAACTATATATATATATATATCCATATATATGTCATCATATAGTTTTTACAAGTTTTAACGTTCGTGAATCACCGGTCAACGTGGGTGGTCAATTGTCTATATGAAACCTATTTCAATTAATCACGTCTTAACAAGTTTGATTGCTTAACATGTTGGAAACACTTAATCATGTAAATATCAATTTCATTTAATATATATATAAACATGGAAAAGTTCAGGTCACTACAGTACCTACCCGTTAAATAAATTTCGTCCCGAAATTTTAAGCAGTTGGAGGTGTTGACGTATCTTCTGGAAATAAGTGCGGGTATTTCTTCTTCATCTGATCTTCTCATTCCCAGGTAAACTCGGGTCCTCTATGAGCATTCCATCGAACCTTAACAATTGGTATCTTGTTTTGCTTAAGTCATTTAACCTCACGATCCATTATTTCGACGGGTTCTTCGATGAATTGAAGTTTTTCGTTGATTTGGATTTCGTCTAACGGAATAGTGAGATCTTCTTTAGCAAAATATTTCTTCAAATTCGAGACGTGGAAAGTGTTATGTACAGCCGCGAGTTGTTGAGGTAACTCAAGTCGGTAAGCACTGGTCCGACACGATCAATAATCTTGAATGGTCCAATATACCTTGGATTTAATTTCCCTCGTTTACCAAATCGAACAACGCCTTTCCAAGGTGCAACTTTAAGCATGACCATCTCTCCAATTTCGAATTCTATATCTTTTCTTTTAATGTCAGCGTAGCTCATTTGTCATTTGTCTACTTTGGGCGGTTTTCAACCGTTGTTGAATTTGGATGATCTTCTCGGTAGTTTCTTGTATTATCTCCGGACCCGTAATCTGTCTATCCCCCACTTCACTCCAACAAATCAGAGACCTGCACTTTCTACTATAAAGTGCTTCAAACGGCGCCATCTCAATGCTTGAATGGTAGCTGTTGTTGTGAAAGGACCCGTTCATATACATTATAAACGATTCACAATAGTTGATTACATTGCGAGGTATTTGACCTCTATATGATACATTTTACAAACATTGCGTTCGTTTTTAAAAGACAAACTTTCTTTACATCGAAAATTGACAGGCATGCATACCATTTCATAATATCCATTATCCAACTATAAATTGATTTAATAATAATCTTTGATGAACTCAATGACTCGAATGCAACGTTCTTCAAAATATGCTATGAAAGACTCCAAGTAATATCTTTAAAATGAGCAAATGCACAGCGGAAGATTTCTTTAACACCTGAGAATAATCATGCTTTAAAGTGTCAACCAAAAGGTTGGTGAGTTCATTAGTTTATCATAATCATTTATTTCCATCATTTTAATAGACCACAAGAATTTCATTTTCAGTTCTCATAAATATACGTCCCATGCATAGAGACAAAAATAATCATTCATATGGTGAACACCTGGTAACCGACATTAACTAGATACATATAAGAATATCCCCTATCATTCCGGGATCCTCCTTCGGACATGATATAAATTTCGAAGTACTAAAGCATCCGGTACTTTGGATGGGGTTTGTTAGGCCCAATAGATCTATCTTTAGGATTCGCGTCAATTAGGGTGTCTGTTCCCTAATTCTTAGATTACCAGACTTAATAAAAAGGGGCATATTCGATTTCGATAATTCAACCATAGAATGTAGTTTCACGTACTTGTGTCTATTTCGTAAAATATTTATAAAAGTTGCGCATGTATTCCCAGCCCAAAAATATAAAAGGTAAAAAGGCAAATGAAACTCACACATATAAATATTGTAAAACAGTTCATAAAGCATTTTGCATGTATTCTCAGCCCAAAAATGTAAATAGTAAAAAGGGCAAATGAAACTCACGCATATAAATATTGTAAAACAGTTCATAAAGCATTTGCATGTATTCTGAGCCCAAAAACGTAAAGAGTAAAAGGGATCAAATGAAACTCACCATACTGTATTTCGTAGTAAAAATACATATAACGTCATTGAACAAGTGCAAGGTTGGCCTCGGATTCACGAACCTAAATTAATTATATATATTTATATGTTGGTCAATATTTGTCTAACAAATTAGGTCAAGTCATAGTGTACCACAATCCTAATGCTCGAGACTAATATGCAAAAGTCAACAAAAGTAAATTTGACTCAAAATAATTTCTAAAAATCTATACATGATTAATATATAGTTTAAATATCGTCGTTTTATATTTTTAAATATTTTAAAAAGATTTATTAGAGTAAATAATATAATTTATTTATTAATAAATAAAATTTTATATTAAATTTATATAATCAAATATACTTTTATATATATTAAGTAATAAAATTTATAGGGTTCATTTAATATCATAAAGATAATATGATAGGTATTATTAAAGTAAGTTATTACACGTAGTAAAATATGTTTGTATCACATATTTATTTGATAAAATAATATCTATAATGATAGTAAGTAAAAGTTGTATTATTTTGTAATAATAATTATTATTATAAAAATATCAATATTTATAATTACTAAGATGACATTATGATAAAACGATAATTCTAATTATGATAACTTTAATATTTACGATAATTTTTAATATTATCTTTAAAATAATAATTCTATTTAAAATAATAATAATAATGATATTTTATAGTAACAATGACATTTCTATTAAAATGATAATTTTTGTTAAAATGATAGTTTTAATACTAACGATACTTTTAATAATAATAGTAATGATAAAAATAATAAGAACGATAATTTTATCTAAATTAATATCTTATAATATTTTAATTTCATCATGATACTCTTACTCATTATTTCCTAATCGTTTCGTTTAACAGCTTTTAATCGTCTTTTATATCGTGTTCATAATAATGATAATAATAGTAATCAAAATATTTAGGTGTTACAATTATTTGTTTTAATTGCACTAATATTAATAATGATAGTTACTATAATATTATTAACGATAATACTAATAATTATCTTAATGATAATATAGTAATAATAATAATAACAATAACAATAACCATTTTTAAATAATGATATATATATATATATATATATATATTAATAATAATAATAATAATAATACTAATAATAATAATAATAATAATAATAATGATAATGATAATGGGATAATAATAATAATAATACTAATTATAACTTTAACGATAATAACGATAGTAATAAAGAAAACAATTTTTAATGATAAATCCCTTTTATTGATAAAGATAATAATAATGATAATAATTAGATAAAACTAGAACGACGATAAAAACGACGATAATAATAATCATTTTTAATAAAAATACCGAAAATTCAATTGATTATAACTTCTAATCCGTTCATCGAAACCATTCGATATCTAAAGGAAAAGTTCTTAATTTTTCGCTAGCTTTCCAAGGACATGCATATCTTATACCTTATCTCAACCGCAAGTGTAACTAATTCAAGATTCAACCTAACCTGTCTAAGGGCAATATCAAAAGTACAAGCATGCATAATCCTAAATACTCGAGCACTAGTCAAGGATACACTATTAGTATGTAAAAGTTAAATTATGAGTACTCACGTATCAATATTGAGATTCAATATTGCAGGAAAGGTACGTAGACGCAACGGAAATGATAAACACTATATTGACCTCACGAGCATACCCATGAACCATACTCAATCACCTCTATAGCTATAACCCATAATTTCCTTAATCCTATCCTACTCGAAAAACAATTTCGAAATCACTCAGACAACACTCCGTCGTAATATTTTATGTAAACTAATAATATCTTGAAATAATACGGAGTAAATATATATATGTAAATCGATTGAGAGAGTTTAGAGAAAAATATTTTCAAGTTTCTATGAAATAATGAAACCTATTGAATTCTATTTATAATAGATTTTTGAATTATTAAAATGAATTATTAAAGTATGAATTATTAAAGTGAATTATTAAAGTATGAATTATTAAAGTATGAATTATTAAAGTGAATTATTAAAGTTAAAGTAAAGTAAAAATAAAGTAAAGGTAAAGTTTAAGTATAGTAAAAGTATAAAACTATGTACGTATTATACGCGTATAAATATATATAATATTAATTTAGATCGTTATATATATATATATATTTAATAAAATAAAATATAAATATCGTTATCTTTATCATACTAGTTAAGTAATGAGTTGTCAAAAGTGGTTCTAGATATTTATAAAAGTTATATACGTTTTAATAATAAAGTTCTTTTTAAACTGAAAACGTTTTTGTACGTTTGAAACTAAATAGATCAATCGAGTCTTTATGAGATTCAATCTTCCACTATCCTTTGTCTAGTTCTCAATGATTGACAATTTGTTCTTATTTATAAATTACTTTACCATTTTCCGAATATTGTTAAAATGGAAAGATTTCTCAAATCAACGTGGGCCTTTCAACAGAGACTTGTAATCATAATTTAATATATCTGATAATTCAATCAGTTGATCTTATCTTCTAATTCTATTGATAAACATTTTGAAACAGATACAATCATATAAAGTATTTAATATAATATTTCATTTACGTTTCAAGTTATAATATATATACACATATACATATATAATCATATTCGTTTAATGGTTCGTGAATCGTTGAAACTTGGTCGAAGTTGAATGAATGTATGAACATAGTTTAAAATTCTTGAAATTTAACTTAACAAATATTGCTTATTGTGTCGGAAACATATAAAGATTAAAGTTTAAATTTGGTTGGAAATTTCCGGGTTGTCACAGTACCTACCCGTTAAAGAAATTTCGTCCCGAAATTTAAGTGGAAAGGTCGTGAATGATAATAAGTATGTTTTCATGATACATACGGGCTGAAAATTAGAGTTTTATCATCAGCGAATAATTTGGATAAACAATCCATTTATATGAAGAGTACGAATGAAGCTAACATAGAAGAGTGAAATGAGTAAGTGTAGATTCATCTTATCATTTGACGTAGATATGATTGATTCCCAGATTTCAAGGGATTTGAAGAAAATCTTCTTAATAAGATTTGACTCTCCGGTAATCAAGGAAATTAGGATCCGCTTTAAATTCGATCGTCCATTTTAATTATTCTGTCGGAGATTTTCTTATAAATTCACCTCCTTCGTTTCCTTACAACTCACACCTTCTGTTGATGCATTTTATGCAAGTCCCTAGACATCTACCCACGTCCATTGCAGGTACAACAGTTTAAAGGCCACCATGATTGCTCATTATTATCCTGTGTTTGTATGTGGTTACAGGAACTGCAGGAACGAGATTTAGATGTTTGACTATGTTAGACTTAGTCAGACGTACGAGTGAAGCCTCACTAGTACGGCTGACAGGCTCATACGCACGGTTGATGCTGAGCTAAGTCACAATTACAACCTAAATGAGAAGACACGAGTGAGTGATCACCCGTACGGCTGATGAAGCCAACTCGTACGTGTGATGAATGAATCGTATGGGTGAGTCAACAGCAGGGGTATATAAAGTCTTATGTTCTTCATTTTAGGTTAAGCCTCTTATTTGTTACACACACTCAGATCTAGTGAGCTCCTCCGATTCTCTCTCAGTCCAAATCACCCATGTGGTGAATAATAGCTCTAGGTGTTGATCTAATCACACTTGATTTAGTTGTGGTTTGACTAAATTAATCAAAAAAAACTTAACCTATTCACTAGAGGGTTTGATTCACTTATTCTGCCATTGTGTGAGTTAAATCTGTTGATTTCTAAGTTCCTAGTCATGTTTCATCACCTTCTATTCTTTCCCCCTCAACTCATATTTTAAAGTATTCATCAATATGCTCCATCCAGCTCTGATTCTCGATATACTTCTAACTTTCATATCGGTCATTCTTCTTTTTCATCTACCGCCGGAAGAATCTATTTACTTCTACTATACTCTTGGGTTTATAGTGTTTCTAGTTCTCCCGTGTCTTTATATTGCGATATGCATCGATATATGGTTTATAATTTCTGGTTTGTCGTTGAGCTTTATATGTTCCCTTATATTTCAAAGTCTCTGCTTCTGTCTTCTATAATCATTATCATTCACAATTAATGCTCTCTTTTATTTGCTGCAATTTATACCCCAATTTCTATTTCGGAGTTTTGTCCTTTCGTTTCTTCTTCTTGCGATTAAGCACCGCTTGTAATGGTCCAGAATTCATAGATATGAATTTCGGAATGAACATTGTTAATGTTCTAGGAAGGAAATTGTGATGGCACGATCATGACTTGTCAAATTACTAGAATACCTTGGAAAAGGCCGAATCATCAAGAAATATTTTTTTGATATTTTAGAGGTTAAATAGAATACAAGAGTCGTATAACATGGCACATGATGATGTTATGATCTGTGAATCATCACGTTCCATTTAGAAACTCAGCATGACTTACTGTAATATAATCACATTGATCAAGTGTCATTATATTATACTAATTCATGCTTCAGTTCTCAACACTACTTCAAAATATTCCTATTTTAAACTTGAATCTTTCAGAATTTAGAAACTAAAATAGTTTCTTTTATGATGTAATACAGATAGCGCGAAGAGGTAAATGATTTCAAATAAGAAGAATTAAGAAAATATCTTCAGAAATATGGAGGATATTTATAATGAAAGATATGATGATATTTTAGAATTTCTAATATCATAGGATGATGAAGAATATTGTCCGCAGGGGTTTAGAGTCAGGAGCAAGGTATTCGTTAATGACTTCAGCAGGTACTGAATCATTTGGATCCTTTAAAGTCAAGGTTCATTCTTTGTAATTTGTCCACAGCCTCCTTCCTACTTTGCTCAATCCGTTTTCCAGTTCCAAAACTTCTCTTTTTCTGCGCTTTGCCAGCACACTTCATCATTATCATCCAGCTTTTACCATTTAAAGTCGTTTATAGTTTTTGCTGCTTCATCAGCATTTTTTCCATTTTCGGAGAACCAATTCGTAGTTCGGAGTGTTTTTCAGAAACTTCACATTCAAATTAAGTCCAGAAGATAGACGTTATATATACACATATAACTGTTGGCGCAGACATGCTGCAAGATTTCAAAATACTGATTGCTAATTCCCAATGATTCGTATGGCAATTCTCATTACAAGATGCGAATGAGTAAATGATGGGGTTTCAATGAATAATTATGATGACTTTTTGGAGAGGCTAAAGTCAAAGGGTAATGAAGTTGTTGGTACATCTGCTAATAATATGGTGGAATGTAAAAGGTTCCCTGGTAACGATGGTGTATATCTCAAGGTTATAATAAGGTTAGTCTGACTGAAAATTCGAAGTTGACTTGCTGGAGCTGTGACAAAACTGGCTACTTTGAATAGGAGTCGCAAAGTTATTTTTGCTAATAAATGCCAAAGAATCTGACGCGGATACGTTGTTTAAACTTTTACTTTGGTTTCAAGAGTTTTTCGGGTACATAACTGTGGGTAACATGTGGTTGGATCATCATCTCGATTGCTCATCATTCGAAGTGTCTTCAGAAATTTTCGAAGGGTTTGAACACAGATTGTAATCGTTAACATACATTTGATGTTCTAACACAGTTTTGAAGTCAAAATATAGCTTGTGAAAGATGTAAGGATCTAAGAGTGATGATTTTGGTCATATCTCAAGTTAAATTTTGAGATTTCAAAATCAGAATATGTAATTAAATTTTGAATGAGTATGGTTGTTTTGATTTCTATAAAAGAATGTATATTGTTGTGAAAGTAGGGAGTATAATGGATGATTTGCTGAATCAGATTCGAAGAATGTAACATATTAATTGTGAATTTATATATCTCTCGGGTATTACCTACCCGTTAAAAAAAAATTCATAATTAATATTTTGTACAAAAGAATTTTATTACAGTCTTTATGAAAATATATATATGTATATTTTCTTCAGATGTAACATAGATTTAATGAGTTAATGTTAAATTAAACTCATTTAATTTACGGTTGAAACTAGAATTGAATAATCCCTAAAGGCTTTAAAATGTACATAACTTTTACGCAGTATTTCTTTAATGACATTAAAATTATGAATCAATACTTCGTTATTTGTTGATGTATGGTGTTCGGTTCGTGGAATTCTTGTGAATTTCGCAAAGTACGAATGATGTTATCTGAAAAGTTTCGGGTACATTGATGATGAAAGTGTAAAATCAAATATATACTTGATTTATTATGAATTGGAATTTGTTGAATTGCGACAGAGATTGTAGTTAACGCTGGTTAAGTTGCGGCCGAAGGACGTACATTATTGCATATTTGTAATATGAATTAACCGAGTAGTTAAGATTCACACACAATAGCTTAGCACTGAAAGATTTATTTCAATATATATATATATATATATATATATATATATATATATATATATATATATATATATATATACATACATATAATTTCTTCAGAGGAAATGAGTTAATTCTTCATAACTCGTTGATACAATATAAACGTTATCGATTCGTAATGATGTCCACAGTGATTCTTGAACTGACGGAGTTTGTGATGTTATCGGTGTTGTTGATTCGGATGTTGACTGTACTGACGATGCTGGTAACACTGATGGTACTATTGATGTTGTTGGTAAAGCAAGTTTAGCTTGTTAATCACACACCATTTTTGTCAGGGTTTCTACTCTTCCTTCCATCATTTTGGTTCGCTTAACTGATTTATGGTTAGGGCTAGATTAGATAATCTCTAAGACTTTAGAGATTACATAATCGCCGCGGAATGTTTCTCCAATGAAGTTATGAATTAATACTTCGTCAGTTATTGTTGTTGGTACTCCTTGGTATCTATGGTGCGTATGACGTTGATGCTCGTGGGACAGATTGTGAAGTTGAGGTTTACGACGCGGTTGTGGTTGGAGGTGGTAATGGTACTGTTGGTGTTGATGATGGTGGTACTGGTTATGCTGCTGATGCTGCTGCTGGTGTTTGTAATCTCTGCACCATATTCTCCAAAGCCACTACCCGAGCGCGAAGCTCGTTGACTTCTTCTATTACACCGGGGTGATTGTCGGTTCGGACGAGCGGATAAATAAAATCTAAAATTTGATGTAATATATAATCGTGACGAGATACTCTGGAAATGAGCGAGAAAATGGTGTTTCGGACAGGTTCGCCGGTAAGTGCTTCAGGTTCTTCATCAAGAGGGCAATGTGGTGGATGGAAGGGATCACCTTCTTCTTGTCTCCAATGATTGAGGAGGCTACGAACCCATCCCCAATTCATCCAGAATAGGTGATGACTGATTGGTTGATCTATTCCGGTCACACTACTTTCGGAGCTTGAATGGGATTCCATTTCGGAATCTGAGTGACTTGAACTGATGACGAATTCCATTTCGTACGATTGGATAAAGGATTTTTTTTTTTTTTTTTTTTTTCCGATATGAAATGATTTTGGCTAACGGATGGTATTCTAATTACATAGAATATATATATATATATATATATATATATATATATATATATATATATATATATATATATATATCAAAAGATTTCGTAGATTACGGAGGACTTTGCGGGATATGTCAGGCAAAGTTTAAAGTAACAGATACGATAAGATATGATTTAGCAGATATGCTAAGATATGAATTTTTGTCTATACACTATTCATGCAATCAATACAGCAAGACGTGTCTTAGACTAAAAATGATAAGCAGGTAATTTTCTGAGGATGATAAGTAGTTAATTTTCGACACAAAATGATAAGCAAAACTTTTGACATGCAGATACGGTCGAAGTCCAGACTCACTAATGCATCCTATCGACTTATCAGTTAGACACACTAATGCAGACCTGGTTCGCTAAGACCACCGCTCTGATACCAACTGAAAGGACCCGTTCATATACATTATAAACGATTCACAATAGTTGATTACATTGCGAGGTATTTGACCTCTATATGATACATTTTACAAACATTGCGTTCGTTTTTAAAAGACAAACTTTCTTTACATCGAAAATTGACAGGCATGCATACCATTTCATAATATCCATTATCCAACTATAAATTGATTTAATAATAATCTTTGATGAACTCAATGACTCGAATGCAACGTTCTTCAAAATATGCTATGAAAGACTCCAAGTAATATCTTTAAAATGAGCAAATGCACAGCGGAAGATTTCTTTAACACCTGAGAATAATCATGCTTTAAAGTGTCAACCAAAAGGTTGGTGAGTTCATTAGTTTATCATAATCATTTATTTCCATCATTTTAATAGACCACAAGAATTTCATTTTCAGTTCTCATAAATATACGTCCCATGCATAGAGACAAAAATAATCATTCATATGGTGAACACCTGGTAACCGACATTAACTAGATACATATAAGAATATCCCCTATCATTCCGGGATCCTCCTTCGGACATGATATAAATTTCGAAGTACTAAAGCATCCGGTACTTTGGATGGGGTTTGTTAGGCCCAATAGATCTATCTTTAGGATTCGCGTCAATTAGGGTGTCTGTTCCCTAATTCTTAGATTACCAGACTTAATAAAAAGGGGCATATTCGATTTCGATAATTCAACCATAGAATGTAGTTTCACGTACTTGTGTCTATTTCGTAAAATATTTATAAAAGTTGCGCATGTATTCCCAGCCCAAAAATATAAAAGGTAAAAAGGCAAATGAAACTCACACATATAAATATTGTAAAACAGTTCATAAAGCATTTTGCATGTATTCTCAGCCCAAAAATGTAAATAGTAAAAAGGGCAAATGAAACTCACGCATATAAATATTGTAAAACAGTTCATAAAGCATTTGCATGTATTCTGAGCCCAAAAACGTAAAGAGTAAAAGGGATCAAATGAAACTCACCATACTGTATTTCGTAGTAAAAATACATATAACGTCATTGAACAAGTGCAAGGTTGGCCTCGGATTCACGAACCTAAATTAATTATATATATTTATATGTTGGTCAATATTTGTCTAACAAATTAGGTCAAGTCATAGTGTACCACAATCCTAATGCTCGAGACTAATATGCAAAAGTCAACAAAAGTAAATTTGACTCAAAATAATTTCTAAAAATCTATACATGATTAATATATAGTTTAAATATCGTCGTTTTATATTTTTAAATATTTTAAAAAGATTTATTAGAGTAAATAATATAATTTATTTATTAATAAATAAAATTTTATATTAAATTTATATAATCAAATATACTTTTATATATATTAAGTAATAAAATTTATAGGGTTCATTTAATATCATAAAGATAATATGATAGGTATTATTAAAGTAAGTTATTACACGTAGTAAAATATGTTTGTATCACATATTTATTTGATAAAATAATATCTATAATGATAGTAAGTAAAAGTTGTATTATTTTGTAATAATAATTATTATTATAAAAATATCAATATTTATAATTACTAAGATGACATTATGATAAAACGATAATTCTAATTATGATAACTTTAATATTTACGATAATTTTTAATATTATCTTTAAAATAATAATTCTATTTAAAATAATAATAATAATGATATTTTATAGTAACAATGACATTTCTATTAAAATGATAATTTTTGTTAAAATGATAGTTTTAATACTAACGATACTTTTAATAATAATAGTAATGATAAAAATAATAAGAACGATAATTTTATCTAAATTAATATCTTATAATATTTTAATTTCATCATGATACTCTTACTCATTATTTCCTAATCGTTTCGTTTAACAGCTTTTAATCGTCTTTTATATCGTGTTCATAATAATGATAATAATAGTAATCAAAATATTTAGGTGTTACAATTATTTGTTTTAATTGCACTAATATTAATAATGATAGTTACTATAATATTATTAACGATAATACTAATAATTATCTTAATGATAATATAGTAATAATAATAATAACAATAACAATAACCATTTTTAAATAATGATATATATATATATATATATATATATTAATAATAATAATAATAATAATACTAATAATAATAATAATAATAATAATAATGATAATGATAATGGGATAATAATAATAATAATACTAATTATAACTTTAACGATAATAACGATAGTAATAAAGAAAACAATTTTTAATGATAAATCCCTTTTATTGATAAAGATAATAATAATGATAATAATTAGATAAAACTAGAACGACGATAAAAACGACGATAATAATAATCATTTTTAATAAAAATACCGAAAATTCAATTGATTATAACTTCTAATCCGTTCATCGAAACCATTCGATATCTAAAGGAAAAGTTCTTAATTTTTCGCTAGCTTTCCAAGGACATGCATATCTTATACCTTATCTCAACCGCAAGTGTAACTAATTCAAGATTCAACCTAACCTGTCTAAGGGCAATATCAAAAGTACAAGCATGCATAATCCTAAATACTCGAGCACTAGTCAAGGATACACTATTAGTATGTAAAAGTTAAATTATGAGTACTCACGTATCAATATTGAGATTCAATATTGCAGGAAAGGTACGTAGACGCAACGGAAATGATAAACACTATATTGACCTCACGAGCATACCCATGAACCATACTCAATCACCTCTATAGCTATAACCCATAATTTCCTTAATCCTATCCTACTCGAAAAACAATTTCGAAATCACTCAGACAACACTCCGTCGTAATATTTTATGTAAACTAATAATATCTTGAAATAATACGGAGTAAATATATATATGTAAATCGATTGAGAGAGTTTAGAGAAAAATATTTTCAAGTTTCTATGAAATAATGAAACCTATTGAATTCTATTTATAATAGATTTTTGAATTATTAAAATGAATTATTAAAGTATGAATTATTAAAGTGAATTATTAAAGTATGAATTATTAAAGTATGAATTATTAAAGTGAATTATTAAAGTTAAAGTAAAGTAAAAATAAAGTAAAGGTAAAGTTTAAGTATAGTAAAAGTATAAAACTATGTACGTATTATACGCGTATAAATATATATAATATTAATTTAGATCGTTATATATATATATATATTTAATAAAATAAAATATAAATATCGTTATCTTTATCATACTAGTTAAGTAATGAGTTGTCAAAAGTGGTTCTAGATATTTATAAAAGTTATATACGTTTTAATAATAAAGTTCTTTTTAAACTGAAAACGTTTTTGTACGTTTGAAACTAAATAGATCAATCGAGTCTTTATGAGATTCAATCTTCCACTATCCTTTGTCTAGTTCTCAATGATTGACAATTTGTTCTTATTTATAAATTACTTTACCATTTTCCGAATATTGTTAAAATGGAAAGATTTCTCAAATCAACGTGGGCCTTTCAACAGAGACTTGTAATCATAATTTAATATATCTGATAATTCAATCAGTTGATCTTATCTTCTAATTCTATTGATAAACATTTTGAAACAGATACAATCATATAAAGTATTTAATATAATATTTCATTTACGTTTCAAGTTATAATATATATACACATATACATATATAATCATATTCGTTTAATGGTTCGTGAATCGTTGAAACTTGGTCGAAGTTGAATGAATGTATGAACATAGTTTAAAATTCTTGAAATTTAACTTAACAAATATTGCTTATTGTGTCGGAAACATATAAAGATTAAAGTTTAAATTTGGTTGGAAATTTCCGGGTTGTCACATGTTGTAGGAAAATTCTGCTAACGGTAGGTGTCGATCCTAACTGTTTTTGAAATTAATAACACATGCTCGTAGCATGTCTTCAAGCGTTTGTATTGTCCTTTCACTATGCCCATCAGTTTGTGGATGATAGGTAGTACTCATGTCTAGACGAGTTCCTAATGCTAGCTGTAATGTCTGCCATAATCTTGAAACAAATCTGCCATCCCTATCAGAGATAATAGAGATTGGTATTCCATGTCTGAAGACGACTTCCTTCAAATACAGTCGTGCTAACTTCTCCATCTTGTCATCTTTTCTTATTGGCAGGAAGTGTGCTGATTTGGTGAGACGGTCAACTATTACCCAAATAGTATCAAAACCACTTGTAGTCCTTAGCAATTTAGTGATGAAATACATGGTAATGTTTTCCCATTTCCATTCCGGGATTTCGGGTTGTTGAAGTAGACCTGATGGTTTCTGATGCTCAGCTTTGACCTTAGAACACGTCAAACATTTTCCTACGTATTTAGCAACATCGGCTTTCATACCCGGCCACCAAAAATGTTTCTTGAGATCCTTGTACATCTTCCCCGCTCTAGGATGTATTGAGTATCTGGTTTTATGAGCTTCTCTAAATACCATTTCTCTCATATCTCCAAATTTTGGTACCCAAATTCTTTCAGCCCTATACCGGGTTCCGTCTTCCCGAATATTAAGATGCTTATCCGATCCTTTGGGTATTTTATTCTTTAAATTTCCCTCTGTTAAAACTCCCTTGTTGCGCCTCCTTTATTTGAGTAGTAAGGTTAATGTGAATCTTTATATTCATAGATTTTACTCGAATGGATTCTCTGTCTATTTTGATCAAGGCGTCTGTGACGACCTGGAAATTTCCAAACAAATTTAAACTTTATCTCTATATGATTCTGACATGATAAGAAAAGTCTATTAAACCGAATCTCAAAATGTTTGAAGTATTTTTCATGAATTCATTTGACCTTGACTATCTCCGACGATTCACGAACAACTATTTATAAATAGATACATATATATTTTATATGTATAGATACGTATATATTTGACGTAGTGACCCGTCCTAATCCATAAGGACGAATACAATAACACATGGTTACATTGCGAGGTACTTGACCTCTATATGATACATTTTATAAACATTGCATTCGTTTTTTAAAGACAAACTTTCTTTACATCGAAAGTTGACATCATGCATACCATTTCATAATATATCCAACTATAATTGACTTAATAATAATCTTGATGAACTCAACGACTCGAATGCAACATCTTTTGAAATATGCCATGAATGACTCCAAGTAATATCTCTAAAATGAGCAAATGCACAGCGGAAGATTTCTTTCATACCTGAGAATAAACATGCTTTAAAGTGTTAACCAAAAGGTTGGTGAGTTCATTAGTTTATCATAAACAATCATTTCAATTATTTTAATAGACCACAAGAATTTCATTTTCATTTCTCATAAATATACGTCCCATGCATAGAGACAAAAATCATTCATATAGTGAACACCTGGTAACCGACATTAACAAGATGCATATAAGCATATCCCCTATCATTCTGGGAAATTCTTCGGACATGATAAAAATGAATTTAAAGTACAAAAGTATCGAGTACTTTGGATGGGGTTCGTTAGGCCCAATAGATCTATCTTTAGGATTTACGTCAATTAGTAGATCGGTTTACTAATTCTTAGGCTACCAAGCAAAAGGGGCATATTCGGCTTCGATCATTCACCCATATAATGTAGTTTCAATTACTTGTGTTTATTTTGTAAAACGGTTATAAAAATTGTGCATGTATTCTCAACCCAAAAATATAAAGGGTAAAAAGGTAAATGAAACTCACAAGACAATATTTTGTAGTAAAAATATTCATGCGATGATACTGAACAATGCAGGGTTGGCCTCTAATTCACGAACCTATATCATTTATATATATATTAACACACATAATTGTAATCGAACAATTTATATATATATAAATTTATTAGTTATATCATTTTCATATTAATATCCTATATATTTCATATATTCATTTTATATATTTGAAATAAATAAAAATATAAATTTTGTTATGTTATATGTATTAAATATTTTTTTATATATATATCGTTTGTTTATTAAAATTATAACAATACATAAATAATATTAGTAATGATAAAAATAATAATAATGATCATAGAGTTAAAAATGATACTTTTAATATAAATGATAAAAATAATAACTTTAATAAAAAAGATAGTTTTTAATAAAAATGTTAATGAATACTAATAATAATAACTATAAAAATAATAATCTTACAAATAATAATAATGATTTTAATATTTATTTTAATAACTGTAATGATAATAATGCTACTAATAGTAATACTAATACTTATGATAAAAATAACAATAATAATAAAAATACAAAATTGCATGGGGGTCCATGTGGTTTGTTCAATACAACAAGTGGAGTCCAAAAGATTTTTTTCACCTTGGGTGGTCACTATGGTTTGCAGATGTTTCATGGGGGGTCCAACGTCCTAACGTCTGTCAACATTTAATAGTTTTGGGCCTCACATGACTTGCACATGAGGGTATTTTCATCTTTTTAAAATTTATTGAGTTCATACCTTATCCTTATCCTTTTCCTTTTCCTAGTTATATCTCACTTACCCTTTCCTACTTCACTTCTCTTTCCCCTACTTCCAGCTACTTTCTATTCGACCAACAAATTCACCATTCAATTCACTATTTCAAAATCTAATTTTAACATGAAAAAGAAATACTTCGTATAAAGCAAGATCTGATGTATAAAAACTCTAATTAAGATCAAATAACAATTTTGTCATCACACTCCATCGATTTTGTCGATTAATTTCAAACCAATATCCTATATTAAAAATGATTTTCAACATCACCAACATCAGGTGGGTTTTCAAAATTGTTAGCTTGAGGTGAAGAATAGGAGGTTGCAGAGGGAGTTGATGGCTGCGTCAGCGGTGGCAGTGCATCTGGTCATCGATGGTGGTTGCCATGGTGAATCCGCTCATTTATGGTGGCGGCGGTGATGAATCTGGTCGATAGCGGCGGCGGTGGTTAAATCCGTCATCGATTGTGGCAGAGGTGGTGGAAACTACAGCAAATAAATTTTTTAGAAGGAGATCAGAGAGATTAGAAAACCAAGTTCACATGGAAACAAAATGAGGTTTTCTGTAATGTGTTGTCATCACACTTATCCCATTTTCTTGGTTCTATTTTTTATTTTTTTCTTCTATTCCTTATATATATTTGTATTTGTTAATGATGATAGAATTGTTGATGGACAAAAGGGAATTTAATTTGATTTAGGGATCGACGAATGATGAATATAGGAATAGGAATCAAGGGTGAGAAGGTGAGTGAGTCAATGAACAAAAGGGAACCCTATGTAATTTTGTTTTAATTAATCTTCTTTTTTATTTAGCTGTGAAAATAATAAAAAATAAAAAATATGGAGGGTTAATTAAAAAGACAGAACTACCCTCCTGTGCAAGTCATGTGAGGCCCAAAACTATTAAATATTGACAGACGTTAGGACGTTGGACCCCCCGTGAAACATCTGCAAGCCATAGTGACCCCCCAAGGTGAAAAAAATCTTTTGGACTCCACTTGTTGTATTGAACAAACCACAGGGACCCCCATGCAAATTTGTCTAATAAAAATAATAATCTTGATAATTCTATTAATACTAATGTAAATAATAATAATCATGATTTTAATATTTAGTGTTAATTTAATAATAATAATAATAATAATAATAATGATAATAATAATAATAATAATAATAATAATAATAATAATAATAATAATAATAATAATAATAACTAAATAAATAAATAAATAACTACCTCAAAGAAGTAGCCCTTTAAAAAAAGAATGCCCAAGTCTGGGTTTGAACCCGCGACGTCCCGCTAACCCGATAACACCTTTATACCAATGAACCAACGATTTGTTTTGGTATTAACCTGCGTGATTTATTAGTTCATCTTCATCAAACACTTATCATTTCATCATCATTATCATGATCTAATATCATCATCATTCTTATATCATAATCATTTCTATTTTAACTCATCATCGTCATTGTGATTTATCTCATCACTTGATTATTATCAAGCTTTTGTTGTTATCACGTGTAACAAGCCGACTTTTTTCGTTTACTATCGTTAGTTATCCGTTAAGTATTTAATGGTGGTTACTTAGACTTGTGTGTTTAATTAAATTAAATACATATTTAATAGAGAAATGTTTGAATTAATATTTTATGTTAATTTACGATTTATTTCGGATAGCGAAAGAACTAGAAAACGTTACGATTAAGTTTATCGTCTAGAAGACTTTCAGTTTACGGAACTCAGAAAAACGACACAATAATTATTTTCGATAATTATTGACTTTAAGAAAATTATTTTTAATTTATTATTTATTTAATGAATTAAACTCGGTGATTGGTTTCAACGACTAGTTAACGTTCTGGAGACCCGGTACGGTTAACGGCACTCGAAACGAACCACACGCATACAAGTAATTAAGAAAAACGAGCCCAGGACACCCCTAGGTGGTCCATTCGGCTGAACACTCCCCCACATACCCCTTATGGACTAAACTTTGGGCTTATGTTTAATTAGGGATTAAATTAGGCCCTAACCTAGACTATAAATGGAAATACTAAAATAGAAACTCTCATAATTCCCCTAAAGCTAGTCGATATCTCCTCTCCCTCCCCTCTCTTAGCCATCGGCCATCACTGCCCCACAACCATCATCACAAGTTGATTTTTGAAGAAACCTCGTACACGAACGTTGTTCCTTGTGTCATTCCTTACGCGTTAGTGTGCTCAATTTGATTGTTTGAGGTATAATTGTTAACCCTAATTTCGTTAATTCAGTTTTTTGATCAATTACATGGTGTATTAGAGTCTAGTGTTCAATTAATGGTGTCTAGTATTGCTAATTGTTGATTGATTGCGAAATTGACGTTGTATGATTGAAAAACGAATTTGTTTATTGATGATCTGATTAGATTGATATGAGATATGAATTTTTATTATGTTTAATTAGAAAGATATCGAAAAGTTATTAATTTTAGACTCCGATTTTGCGTGATTTTGTTATCGTATGCTCAAGATATGTGTAATCGAAGTTTACGTTAGGGTTTTGCATGAAATCCGAATTTTCTGAGTTGCATGCTATGTGTTTTAGCTTATGAAAGTTGTGCTATTGTATTCCTTATGAAAATTTATGTAATTTAGACTAAAGATTTGCATTAAAAGGTTATGTAATGCTTCCGATATGATTGAACGAAGTTTTGGTTCGTAAAGTATGCTGAATCTGTTTTTAAGTTTACATAAAAATTGCTAGAATGAACTAGGAATTGTTTTAGACTTTGAGTGTCTGGAATATGTTACTTTAGATGTTCCTTGACATGTTTAATTTGTATGTGAACTTGCGAGAATGTGATTTTCCATGAGTTATATGCTAATCTTTGTGATATGTCTGTTTGATGATTAAAAACTGATGAGTCTGTAACGTTTTGCAAATCTGTACGAATTGGCTAAAGAAATGCTTCTGATTATTTTATCACTTAAATTTTGACATGTCTTGAGATGAACCAATTGGCCGTTCATTAAAATCTATTTTCTATATTTTATGAAAAATGTTTAAAAACTGACGCGCTAGCAGAATTTTCTGTAATGAACCTGAACTTGAGCCTTTTTGATATTGGACTTTTATTTATCATATGAGGCCTTGGCTGGACTTTTTGGAATCAATTTTAAGTCTAGTTATGATCTGGAGTTGATTATAATTTTATGAATTACGTGCTATGCGCTATGAATGTATTTCTTTATAACGTATGATTTTCGAAGGTTTACTTTAAGATGTGGAAAATGCGATTTACTAAATTACGAGCGATAACATGTTATATGACTTAAGTATGATTCGTTGACTATGTTTACATGACTTACTGAGATGGTTGACTTTAGTTGACCTATTTGACCGAGTTGACTTTTGGTTTGACTTTGGTTGATTTTGCTTGACTTGCTTGGATTAGTTGACTTTTATATGTTTGTTGAGTCAGTCTGAGCACCAGGACTTTACGTACACTATCGGTTGACTAAGTTTGACCTATTAGCATATACTTAAGATAATTTACTTATTTAGGTTACGTTGTTCAGTCGAGAGTGTTCGACTACAGTACAGTTTGCTAAGATCTTTACGAGTGCTTTTGCTAAGGTGAGTCTACAGTCCCTACTATATTTTTACAGGGATGAGATGCATGCTTTTTACAAATGTTTTACGTGTTTGGCACAAGTAACTTACTAAGATTATACATATGAGTTCAGATCAAAAATCCCTTAGCTTGATTATATTAGTTACTTTGTAAGCTCGACTTATAGGGACGGTACCGTTAGGTTTGACAAACCTCACCGCAACATTAAACATGTGCTTATGTAGTTGTTACACGTACACTTGATCGGTGTATCGCCAGTATAGGGTAAACAAAAGACGTGGGCTCGGCCTACCCAAAGGTTAAAGTTTTGTAATCAAGTGCTCATGATAATGTATACTTTTCCTATGATGTTTTCCAAGAAAATCTTGTGGCCTAACTTATGAAATGATTTACTAAACATGTAGTTTCACTCAACATTTTTCGTTGACGTTTTGCATATTTCATCTCAGGTACATAGAGCTAGTGCTTTTGCTTTATTTGAAGTTATGTGCTGTTTGTTGCTAGAACTGGACGGCGTCCAGCATGATTTCTATTTTTATTTCAAGAACAAATATTCGCATTTAAACAGTTTTCTCTGATGTTTTGGGTCCATATACTTTAGTCATTGATGTCAAATATTTCCAGTTACATTTTCTTAAATAAATGACTTGGTTTCATGATTAATGTGAATACTTTTTGGAAACGTCTCATATAGAGGGCGTGACCGCTAAACTGTGGGACCAGGAGTTAATATTCCGTTAGTGGATTCTGACAGGGTATTACATTTGGTATCAGAGAAGATCGGTTACCTAGGACTAGGCTGCATTAGAGAGTCAAACGTTAGGACAACTAGTTCGTCTAGACTGTAACCGTAGACTCGTTAAGTTGCATGAACCCTAATAGATGAAATTGGTATGATTACTTGGTATCTAATATGATATGATTACTAAGTGACTAACTTTGTGTTTTATTTGAGTGCTAGATGACTTCTTATAATCATATCATTCTTACCGACTCCGACACGGAATCCGAGGAAACCGTGCAAGCGCAAGGAAACACGATACTCGAGTTTATAGATGATACAGAATCGGAACCTGAGATGGAGACCGAGCATGGGAATGAGCCTAAAGGAAAGGAACCTGTAGAGGATTCCGGAGAAGAATCGGAACCCGAATCCGAATCCGAACCTGATGTACCCGATTCGCCCCAAACACCTTTTGTTAAACCCGATTATGTTAACCCCTATGGATCGAGAGGCCACCGTAGGATACCGAAAGGACCTGCTCGGCGTAATAACCCATTTTATAAGAGTTTTCATTATGATAATCAGTCACTTGAGATGTGTCGCCGTTTTCATCCCTATGATGCTTCTACGTCTACTCCTAAGCCTAGTACCTCCACTACTTCTACTAATGACAACAACCCAAATGATCTCACCGTACGAATTGAAAATTTGGATAAAATGGTCGAGTACTTGTTGAAGGAACTCCAGAAACGCAAATAGAGATCGCTCGACTAGATTGTTCCACACAATCAAACATTATTTGATTATTACTATTTATTATATGATGTTCACACATACATTATTAGTTGTGGCTTTACTTATCTGGTTTTACTTATGACATGAGGAATATGTTACTTTTACTGGTTTGCATGAGTTTTGGAACAAGAAGTTTATTTCTTTAAGTGTTGGTTTACTAATGGCAATTTGTGTTAGTGATAATGTTACTAGTGTACATTGTTCTTACTACTGATACTACTAAACGTTATGTATCGCTATTATATATCACTAGTGCTACTAGAATTGCTACGATTTAATATTAGCTACTATGCATCGTTCCGTTGCTAGTATATTTTATATGTCGATTTCATTGACACTAACCGAATGTGTTATCTTGACCAGAAGGATAATGCCGCCTAAGCCAGTTTCCCAAGCTGATGTTCGTCGGTTGATTTTCGAAGGAATAACCGAAGCTGTGGAAGAACTCCGAAATGGAACAAACAGTAACAATGTAAACGCTACGAATTAGCGAAACCAAGATACGACTAATACTCAAAACAATGGACAAGTAGGGTGTACGTACAAGACTTTCTTGAGTTGTGAACCACACTCGTTTAATGGCACCGAAGGTCCAGTTGGTTTGACTCGTTGGTTTGAGAAGGTTGAGTCAGTTTTCCGTTTCAGTGGTTGTAGAGAGACGGATAAAATGAAGTTTGCGTCTAGTAAGCTATCTGATAGTGCGTTGACATGGTGGAATACCTATGCAAACTCAGTAGGTATGGATCAAGTATTTGAGACCTCATGGGAGGATTTGAAACGACGAATGATCGCAGAGTATTGTCCCTACGCCGAAACTGTTAAGATGGAGCGAGAACTCCAAAACCTGAAGCTAGTGGGTACTGATTTGACTAGTTACAATAAGAGATTCTTTGAACTTGCTCTTATGTGTCCACATATGGCTACTCCCGAACGTCGTAAGATCACTCTTTATGCGAACGGTTTGACCGAGAAGATTCAAAGTGGTGTAACTACTTCGAAGCCAAGAACTATACAAGAAGCTGTTGAGATGGCTAGTGAGTTAATCGATCAGGCCGAACAGTGAGGCAAGACTCCTGCCTCAAATGAGACTAAAACTCATGATAATAAGAGGAAATGGAATAATAACAATAACTTAGGGAAGAATTGCAATCAGCAGCCCTTTAAGAAACAAGATACTGCTAAGAGTAATGCTGCAATCCCAAATTCTAATTCTAGTTATAAGGAAAAGTTCCCATTGTGTGCTAAGTGTAATAGGCATCATCCGAGGGATTGTTTGAAAAAGTGTGATAAGTATAAGAGGAATGGACATTTGGCTGCCGAGTGTAAGACTGGTATGAATATGTGTTATGGGTGCGGAAAAGAAGGTCATTTCCGGAATGATTGCCCAACTACTAGTAAGACTAATGAACCTGCAAGAGGAAGGGCTTTCAACATTAACTCCAGTGAAGCTCGTGATGATCCTAAGCTAGTCATGGGTACGTTTCTTCTCAATAATCAACATGTTTATATACTTTTCGATTCCGGAGCTGATAGAAGTCTAGAGATTTTTGCCATAATCTTAAGAATGCTGTATCGTCATTAGAAAATTTATATTCTATAGAACTAGGAAATGGTAATCTAATGAGTGCGGATAAGGTTTACCGTGATTGTACTTTGACTTTGGCTGGAATGTCATTTAAGATAGATGTGATACCTATTAAGCTAGGAAGTTTCGACCTTGTGGTTGGAATGGATTGGTTAGCTGAGAATGGAGCTGACATTGTCTGTCATCAGAAAGCGATTCGTATTCCTGTTGTTGAAGGTGAACCTTTAATGGTGTATGGAGAGCAAAGCAATACGCCGTTACGTTTTATTAATTGTTTGAAGGTGCAAAAACACATGAGGAAGGGTTATCTTGCTATGTTAGTTCATGTAAGTAAAACTGAATCTGAAGGCAAGAAACTTGAAGATGTGGCCATTGTTAGAGAATTTCCCGATGTTTTTTCAGATGAGTTACCCGGATTACCTCCGCATAGAGACATAGAGATTCAAATTGATTTAGTTCCCGGAGCGGCACCAGTAGCGCGTGCGCCATATAGACTTGCATCACCTGAATTACAAGAATTGTCTAGTCAACTACAAGAGTTTTTAGATAAAGGATTCATTCAACTGAGCTCATCACCGTGGGGAGCTCTAGTACTGTTTGTGAAAAAGAAGGATGGATCTATGAGACTCTGTATTGATTATAGAGAATTGAATAAGTTGACTATCAAGAATAGATTTCCGTTGCCGAGAATTGATGACTTGTTTGATCAATTACAAGGATCAGCATGTTATTCTAAGATCGATCTAAGGTCAGGTTATCATCAAATGAGAGTGAAGGAATCAGATGTACCGAAGACAGCATTTAGGACACGCTATGGTCATCATGAATTTACAGTAATGCCGTTTGGATTGACGAACGCACCGGCTGTGTTCATGGATCTCATGAACCGTGTGTGTAATCCATATCTAGACAAGTTTGTTATAGTATTTATCGATGATATATTGGTATATTCTAAAAGTGAGAAAGAACATGAACAACATCTCTGTTTGTTATTAGAGATGCTCATGAAGGAGCAGTTATACACGAAGTTTTCAAAATGTGACTTTTGGTTGCGAGAAGTGCAATTCTTGGGTCATATTGTAGGTGTCAATGGTATTCAAGTTGATCCTGCAAAGATAGAGACGGTGAAGAAATGGGAGACTCCTAAGTCACCAATGCAGATACGATAATTTTTAGGTCTTGCTGGTTACTATAGGAGATTCATTGAGGGATTTTCTACTATTGCCCGACCGTTAACAGCTTTGACTCACAAGGGTAAGAAGTATGAGTGGACAGAATTGCATGAAGCTGCATTTTAGTTGTTAAAGGAGAAGTTAACGACTGCGCCGATTTCATCTTTACCCGAAGGAACCGAGGATTTCGTAGTTTACTGCGATGCTTCACGGCAAGGTTATGGTTTTGTGTTAATGCAACGTACGAAAGTGATTGCATATGCATCCTGACAATTGAAGATACATGAATTGAATTATACGACTCATGATCTAGAACTTGGTGCTGTAGTTTTTGCATTGAAGATGTGGAGACACTATTTGTATGGTACGAAGTTCACTGTATTTACGGATCACAAGAGTTTGCAACATATTTTCGATCAGAAACAGCTTAATATGAGACAGAGACGTTTGATTGAGTTGTTAAACGATTACGACTGCGACATTAGCTATCATCCTGGTAAGGCTAATGTAGTGGCAAATGCTTTGAGTAGGAAGGAGAGAGTTAAGCCTATTCGAGTTAGAGCATTGAACTTGACTATTCCAAGGAACCTTACTTCCCAGATACGTGACGCACAGCTAGAAGCATTGAAAGAAGAGAACGTTGCTACCGAATCACTTTGAGGAATTGATGAGAAGTTTGTTACTCGAGATAATGGAACCCGGTATTTTATCGACAGAATATGGGTACCGAAATTTGGCGGATTAAGGGAGCTAGTGCTAGAAGAGGCACATAAGACAAGGTATTCTATTCATCCTGTATCCGACAAGATGTACCAAGATCTTAAGGCACTGTATTGGTGGCCTAATATGAAAGCTGAAATCGCTACTTATGTTGGTAAATGCTTGACTTGTGCTAAAGTTAAGGCAGAGCATCAGAAGCCGTCATGACTACTGACACAACCAGAGATTCCCCAATGGAAGTGGGAGAATATTACGATGGACTTTAACACTAAGTTGCCTAAAACGGTAGGAGGTTATGACACGATATGGGTTATCGTGGATCGTCTTACGAAGTCTGCTCATTTTCTACCGATTAAGGAAACGGATAAGATGGAGAGGTTGGCACAGATTTACATAAAGGAAGTAGTTTCAAGACATGGAGTGCCGCTATCTATTATTTCTGACAGAGACAGTAGATTTACGTCCAGATTTTGGCAAGCTTTGCAAGAAGCTATGGGAACTCGTTTAGACATGAGTACAGCCTACCATCCTCAGACTGATGGTCAAAGTGAGAGAACGATTCAGACACTAGATGGCATGTTAAGAGCTTGTGTGATTGACTTTGGAATTGGATGGGATAGACATCTACCGTTAGTAGAGTTTTCCTATAACAATAGTTATCATGCGAGTATAAAGGCAGCGCCTTTTGAAGCACTGTATGGCAGAAAGTGTAGATCGCCTTTATATTGGACTGAGTTAGGAGATAGTCAGTTAACTGGTCCGGAGATTGTACATGAAACGACTGAGAAAATTGTGTAGATTCGAGAAAGAATGAAAATAGCACGAGATCGTCAAAAGAGCTATGCAGATCTTAAAAGGAAAGATTTGGAATTTTAGGTTGTAGACAAGGTTATGCTTAAAGTGTCACCCTGGAAAGGTGTAGTGCGCTTTGGAAAAAGAGGAAAGTTAAGTCCGAGGTATATTGGACCGTTTGATATTACCGAACGAATTGGACCGGTAGCGTATAGATCGAAACTACCGCATGAACTTAGCGAGGTTCACGATACTTTTCATGTTTCCAATTTGAAGAGATGCTTATCAGATGAAATTTTAGTGATTCCATTAGATGAAGTGCAAGTAGATCCTAAGCTTAATTTCATTGAAGAACCTGCTAAGATTATGGATCGCGAGATTAAGAAACTAAAGCAAAGCAGAATTCCATTGGTTAAGGTTAGATGTAATGCCCGAAGAGGACCAGAATTCACGTGGGAGCATGAAGACCAGATGAGACTTAAGTATTCGCAACTGTTTCCCGAGGAGACGACTACGGCGGATGACCACTAAATTTCGGGACGAAATTTTTTATAACAGGTGGGTAATGTAACAACCCGACTTTTTCCGTTTACTATCGTTAGTTATCTGTTAAGTATTTAACGGTGGTTACTTAGACTTGTGTGTTTAATTAAATTAAAAACATACTTAATAGAGAAATGTTTGAATTAATATGTTATGTTAATTTACGATTTATTTCGGATAGCGAAAGAACTAGAAAACGTTACGATTAAGTTTATCGTCTAGAAGACTTTTCAGTTTACGGAACTCAGAAAAACGACACAATAATTATTTTCGATAATTATTGACTTTAAGAAAATTATTTTTAATTTATTATTTATTTAATGAATTAAACTCGGTGATTGCGTTTCAACGATTAGTTAACGTTCCGGAGACCCAGTATGGTTAACGGCACTCAAAACAAACCACGCGCGTACAAGTAAGTAAGCAAAACGATCCCAGGACACCCCTAGGTGGGCCATTCGGCCGAACCCTCCCCCACATACCCCTTATGGACTAAACTTTGAGCTTATGTTTAATTAGGGATTAAATTAGGCCCTAACCTAGACTATAAATGGAAATCCTAAACTAGAAACTCTCATAATTCCCCTAAAGTAGTCGACATCTCCTCTCCCTCCCCTCTCTTGGCCGTCGGCCATCACCACCCCACAACCATCATCACAAGTTGATTTTTGAAGAAACCTCGTACACGAACGTTGTTTCTTGTGTCGTTCCTTACGCATTAGTGTGCTCAATTTGATTGTTTGAGGTATAATTATTAACGCTAATTTCATTAATTCAGTTTTTTGATCAATTACATAGTGTATTAGAGTCTAGTGCTCAATTAATGGTGTCTAGTATTGCTAATTGTTGATTGATTGCGAAATTGACGTTGTATGATTGAAAAATGAATTTGTTTATTGATAATCTGATTAAATTGATATGAGATCTGACTTTGTAATATGTTTAATTAGAAAGATATCGAAAAGTTATTAATTTTAGACTCCAATTTTGGGTGATTTCATTATCGTATGCTCAAGATATGCGTAATCGAAGTTTACGTTAGGGTTTTGCATGAAATCCGAATTTTCTGAGTTGCATGCTATGTGTTTTAGCTTATGAAAGTTGTGCAACTGTATTCCTTATGAAAAGTTATGAAATTTAGACTAAAGATTTGCGTTAAAAGGTTATGTAATGCTTCCGATATGATTGAACGAAGTTTTGGTTCGTAAAGTATGCTGAATATGTTTTTAAGTTTACATAAAAATTTCTAGAATGAACTAGGAATTGTTTTAGACTTTGAACTTCTGGAATATGTTATTTTAGATTTTCTTTGACATTTTTAATTTGTATGCAAACTTGAGAGAATGTGATTTGCCATGAGTTATATGCTAATCTTTGTGATATGTCTGTTTGATGATTAAAAACTAATGAGTCTGTAATGTTTTGAAAATATGTACGAATTGGCTAAAGTAATGATTCTTATTATTTTATCACATAAATTTTGGGATGTCTTGAGATGACACCAATTGGCCGTTCATTAGAATCTATTTTATATATTTTATGAAAAATGTTTAAAAACTGACGCGCGAGCAGAATTTTCTGTAATGAACCTGAACTTGAGCCTTTCGGATATTGGACTTTTATTTATTGTATGAGGCCTTGGCCAGACTTTTTGGAATTGATTTTAAGTCTAATTATGATCTGGAGTTCATCATAATTTTATGAATTATGTGCTATGCGCTATGAGTGTATTTCTTTATGACGTATGATTTTCGAAGGTTTACTTTAAGATGTGGAAAATGCGATTTACTAAATTACGAGCGATAACATGTTATATGACTTAAGTATGATTCGTTGACTATGTTTGCATGAATTACTGAGATGTTTGACTTTAGTTGACCTATTTGACCGAGTTGACTTATGGTTTGACTTTGGTTGACTTTCGTTGACTTGCTTGGATTAGTTGACTTTTACATGTTTGTTGAGTCAGTCTGAGCACTAGGACTTTACGTACACTATGGGTTGACTAAGTTTGACCTATTAGTGTATACTTAAGATGATTTACTTATTTAGGTTGTGTTGTTCAGTCGAGAGTGTTCGACTACAGTACAGTTTGCTAAGATCTTTACGAGTGCTTTTGCTAAGTTGAGTCTACAGTTCCTACTATGTTTTTACAGGGATGAGATGCATGCTTTTTACAAATGTTTTACGTGTTTGGCACAAGTAACTTACTAAGATTATACATATGAGTTCAGATCAAAAATCGCTTAGCTTCATTATATTAATTACTTTGTAAGCTCGACTTATAGGGACAGTACCGTTAGATTTGACAAACCTCACCACAACGTTAAACAGGTGCTTATGTAGTTGTTACACGTACACTTAATTGGTGTATCGCCAGTATAGGGTAAATGAAAGACGTGGGCTCGGTCTACGCAAAGGTTAAAGTTTTGTAATCAATTGCTCATGATAATGTATACTTTTCCTATGATGTTTTCCAAGAAAATCTTGTGGCCTAACTTATGAAATGATTTACTAAACCTGTAGTTTCACTCAACGTTTTTCATTGATGTTTTGCATGTTTCATCTCAGGTATATAGAGCTAGTGCTTCCGCTTTATTTGAAGTTATGTGCTGTTTGCTGCTAGAACTAGACGGCGTCCAGCATGATTTCTATTTTTATTTCAAGAACAAATATTTGCATTTAAACAGTTTTCTCTGATGTTTTGGGTCCATATACTTTAGTCATTGATGTCAAATATTTCCAGTTACATTTTCTTAAATAAATGACTTGTTTTCATGATTAATGCGAATACTTTTCGGAAACGTCTCATATAGAGGGCGTGACCGCTAAACTGTGGGACCAGGAGTTAATATTCCGTTATTGGATTCTGACGGGGTATTACATCACGATCGTCATTAACCTTACATACTCATCATCATTCTCGGTTATCATCAACACCGTGATCTTTTAACATCACCCTCATCCTCGAACCTGCTAACTTCATTCACTTATTATATATACTTCTCGGCTCAAATTCTTTCGCCCCAACAAGCAATTTAATTACGGCCCACCTAGTAATATCATGCTTACAAGTCCAAGTTGTATTATCTCGGCCCAAAAAAAAATAAAAAAAAAATTGACCTGCGGCCCAAAAATTAAATAAATCATAAGCCCACTCAACAAACAAGTCCAAAAGTAAATTAAATTGTTTGGCTCCTTTTGTTTCCTAACATTTTTTCGATCCAACACAACAACATCATTATTTTGATGTGTATTATCCTTAGTTATTATTCGTTTATCTATCATCATCAATCTCGGTATCACCTATCATCATTATTATTAACTTATTCCGTCATCAACTTAATCATCATCTTAAATATTAACCCTAATCATCATCATCATTATTTATATCATAAACGAATCGAGTAGTAATGTAATCCAGTTGCACAACGTCATCAACCATTTCTAAAATATTTGGGGCTTCGACCCAAGTAGGCCAAAGAAATTCTTTAATGTCGAGTATCCAAGGCAATATGATGTATGCATATATTTGACTGGCTCCACAGCAATCAAAAGTAACCTTTAAAGTTGGTTGATATGTCGGCCAAAAGAAGAGGAAAGAAAATAATGCAACACTTTTTTCATCAACATATAATTATGTTAACTAACTCATCATCAACTATCATTCTCTACCTCATAATATATCGACTATAAAGATCATCGCTATAGTTATCGCTGTTTCATAGGAATAAAAGAAAAATGATAGCAAGGAATGTGAGAATAGCAGGTGATCATTGTGGTGTTAGTTTATGATGGAAGTAAAACGGAAACTGTACAGCAGCATAAAAAAATTTGCTGGCGCAGTTGTTTAGCTTTCGTGGATCTTTGTTCGTGGTGATATTTAAATAGGTTTACGGTGGTTGTGAAGGTGGCGGTGGTAGCCGTGGCTGCAGGTGATTTCGAGTATCTAAGTTAGAAGAAGATGGTGCTCCCAGTGGAAGGTGTTTGATCACAATAGGAGATAGAAAACAGGAAACGTACAACAGTAAAACCATTTAGAAGTTCAACGGTTGGGGTGGTGTTGAATGAGTCGTCCTTTAAACAAAATTAGAAACACACCTGCTGCAGTAGCAGCTATATAGCAAACAGGATGGTGTTTCAATGGCTTTTATGGTATTCTCGAGTGACGACAGGAACAAATGGGCAGGAGATAGGAGTAGTAGCAAATACGTTAATGGTCTCGATCGAATGGGTAGCAGTAGCGACAATAATCTAGTAGTAAGGATATAGTGATCGAGCTGTGACGATTTGTATTGAGGTGGTGAGGTGTTGTGTTTCATGAGAAAAATTTTAGGGGGGTTGTTTCTTTGGTTTGGTGGTTGAACCGAAAGTAATTGAGGTTGCCGTAGTATAAGTGGGGTCTAAGATGGTAGTTGTGGTTTAAGAGTGAATCAAGGTGATGGAGGTTGTTCTTGGTGTTGATAGTGCTCCAAATGAACATATATTTAGGCACAATATCCTTCCAATATGTAAAGCTTTAAGTTGCAATTGTTCTATTTTTTATGTAATATTCGTTTAAATAAATAAGTGCGAAGACAAAAGAAGAAAACGACGACTTGAAGACGCAAATGACCAAAAAGCTCAAATGTATAAGATATAATTCAAGTGGTTCAATTTATTGATGAGAAACGTCTCAAAATTACAAGAGTACGAGTCGCAAAACGCAAAGTACAAGATATTAAATTATACGAAAGGACGTTCGAAAAATCGGAACCGGGACCTCAGCCAACTATCAACGCGCGACGCAACGAAGCTAAAATTACAAGTCAACTATGCACAAGAATATAATATAATATTTAAATAATTATATAAATTATTTATATATTATATATTATATTAAATAACGTCGACAAACTAGCAAACAAAAAATATGTGAGCTGGATCTGACGGCCATGCGATCGCATGGGAAATAGGCATAAACCTCATGCGAGTGCATGAACCCATGCGAGTGCATGAGATTTGCACTAAAATCTCATGCGACCGCATGAGTTACTGTAGCAGGCCAAGTTCTATAAAAAGTCAGTTTTTCGGACGAATTACTTACACAAAAATCAACCTCTCTTCTCTATGTAATATATTTATATTATAATTATAATTTTAATTTAAGATTAATAATAAATTATGGTTTAGTTGGGTTATTGTAAGAAATGTTTTACGGGTTTTAAAGTCGGAACTCTGTTCAGGTAACACTACGCAATTAATCACCACTGTAAGCTATGTTCTTCCTTTTTAAATTAATGTCTCGTAACTAAGGTATTATTATGCTTATTTGAGCCGAAGTAATCGTGATGTTGGACTAAAAATTAAGATTGGGTTATTGAATTTTGTACCATAATTAAGGTTTGGACAAAAGACCAACACTTGTGGACATTGGACTATTGACTATTAATAGATAGGGGTTATTGTCTAATCGAATGACAACTCATTAGAATCTGTCGAACCTATCTTCAAATTAGTTAATCTAATAATTATTAAAATGATTATGTATGTTTTATTTAGTGACATTTATACGACATCTTTTACGATCATTTAATTAATTATTCAGGTTGGGTAATTGATTATTCATTCTGATCAAGTGGGTAAATTAATATTCATATCTCATTTAAATAGGGGTAGATTACATACAAGGATAATTGGTGTAATTGTTAACAAAATATTAAAACCTTGGATTACACGCAGTCGATAACCTGGTGTAATTATTAACAAAGTATTAAAACCTTTTTTTTACAGTTTGAATCCCTAATTAGTTGGAATATTTGACTTCCAGAATAAGGTTAATTTGACGAGCATTTTATAATTATGACCGATGGACTATTATGGACAAAAACCAAATAGGTATCAAATAATCCAGGACAAAGGACAATTAACCCGGGTAATAAATTAAAATCAACACGTCAAACATCATGTTTACGGAAGTTTAAATAAGCATAATACTTTTATTTCATATTTCATCATACCTTTATTTACTGTCATTTTAATTACTGCAATTTACTTTATTGCAATTTAAATTCTGTCATTTATATTATCGTCATTTATCTTTACGCTTTATTTAAAATCGACAAACCGGTCATTAAATGGTAAAACCCCCTTTTTATAATAATAATAATAATACGACTTTTATATATATATATATATATATATATATATATATATATATATATATATATATATATATATATATATATATATATATATATATATATATATATATATATATATATATATATATATTTATACAAATATAATTGTTTAAAAATATAGCGTTAAACTTGGCTAGTTCCCTGTGGACGAACCGGACTTACTAAAAACTACACTACTGTACGATTAGGTACACTGCCTATAAGTGTTGTAGCAAGGTTTAGGTATATCCCATCTATATAAATAAATAAAACTTGTGTAAATTCTATCGTATTTCGTAGTAAAAATATAACTATTTCATATACACCTCTGCTATAACATCAAGTTTTTGACGCCGCTGCACACATCAAGTTTTTGGCGCCACTGCCGGGGAAAGCTGAAAGCGAAACGCTATAAAAAAAGATTTTTATTAAGTTTTAATTTCTTTTTGTAAAAATACGTTTTAATTATTAAAAGTACAAAAATATAAAAAGAAAAATAAAATATATATATTTTTAAGAGTTTGTTTAAAATATATAAAATTATAAAATATTTTTATTTTAATTTTTAAATATAAGTTTTATTTAATTTATATAAATATATTATTTAAATTAAAAACATAAAACAATGTAAAAAAAATTATTAAATTACACGTTGAACCTGTCGATTTTGAACCTGCATGTGAACTGAACCTGACACTCATGCGATCGCATGAGGATTCAGTTATAAAGTCATGCGACCGCATGACCATGTCTGACAGGTCTGAAACATAGCTGGTACGGATTAGGGTTTGTTTAATTATTATTATTAGTAATTAATTATAGGTAGGGTTTCATTTAATTTTAGTTAGTTTTAGTTTTATTTATTTTGTATTTTTAAGTTATAATTAGTTTTATTAATATAATAAATTAATACTTTTATAAAATAATAATATAAAAATAATATTTTATCAATATAAGTAATTTTATTATTTTTTATATCTTTTTATAAATTGTATATTTTAATCATTTATTTGTATATATTTTTCGTTCGTAATTAGTTTAAACTTAGTATTTTGCCATAGTAGCTCAAAATTTTTAGGCTTTGCCGTAAAATCCCTTAAGTGCTTTTTCTTTAGATTAAGATTTAGATGCTTTAGAATTTTGCGACGCCGTTTTGAAATTTTAGTACTTTTTAAGTTATTGCCGTTTTGGATATAGAATTTCTTTTAAGCTTTAATACTTTTAGACGCAACTTTTAATTCTTAGTTTTCAGACTTTTAAGTTTTGATGCGCTACGTTCTTTTTATTATTTTTCGATCTTTTATTTTTCGACGTTTTTCGGCGTGCTCTTTTTCTTTCTTATTTCTCGATGCTCTAGTTTTTAGGACATAGAATTTTCTATTTCTTCTCTAAAATTTCAAAACGAAAAATTATTTTAAGCGGTTAAATTGATAGACATCCAAAATTTTCTGGTTCGTAGCAATAGTTGGATTTGTTAGTGGCGAGTTGTAGGCTTCCGATTTAAAGGGTCCTGGCTACCTGCTGCATCTATTGGCTATTCGAAACGTGGGCAAAATCAGAAAAGTCTATTAATTTGATAACTTATATAATTTTTATTTTTATAACTAATAGGATATTCAGTGAATGCACCGAGAAAAAAGTTCACCACCTTTTATACGTTCACCACCTGTAACTCGATCAAGACATCTACCCAATATTTTCGCCGTTGATTTTTCTTTAGAATCGTCATCTAGTCGACCAAGTACTCCAATTCAAATTTCCGATAATTCATTTTTTGAACCTGACCTCACAATTGAGAATCCAGAGGATATTCAGGGACAATTCAGATATCCTGAACCACAGATCATTCCTCCGGAACCACCAATCATTCAAACAGAGATTGTCGAGGAACAAACCATTAAATCAGAATCCTCTAGTGATTCAGATTCAACAAATTCAATCATGGAAAATCTGGAACCTCTAAGTATGCAAGACCGAATGAGAGCTATACGCACGGGCCAAGGTCACGCCATTATTAAGTCAGATATTAATGCGCTAGATTATGAAATCAAAGGACAAATTCTACACATGGTAACTAATCAATGCCAATATAGTGGTACACCGAAGGAAGATCCAAACGAACATCTTCGAACCTTTAATAGGATCTGTACTCTATTCAAAATCAGAGAAGTTGAGGATGAACAGATCTATCTCATGTTATTTCCCAGGACTTTAAAGGGAGAAGCCAAAGATTGGTTAGAATCGTTACCTGAAGGGGCGATTGATACATGGGATGTCTTAGTTGAAAAATTTCTTAAACAATTCTTTCTGGCATCTAAAGCCGTGAGATTTCAAGGAGAAATAGTTACGTTCACGCAAAAGCCAAATGAAACTCTATATGAGGCGTGGACAAGATTTGGAAAGTTGTTGAGAGGATGTCCTCAACACGGTTTAGATACTTATCAAATAGTACAAATATTCTGTAGTGACCCGAACTTTTCCATGTTTATATATATTAATTGAGATTGATATTTACATGATTAAATGTTTCCAACATGTTAAGCAATCAAACTTGTTAAGACTTGATTAATTGAAATATGTTTCATATAGACAATTGACCACCCAAGTTGACCGGTGATTCACGAACGTTAAAACTTGTAAAAACTATATGATGACATATATATGGATATATATATAGTTAACATGATACTATGATAAGTAAACATATCATTAAGTATATTAACAATGAACTACATATGTAAAAACAAGACTACTAAATGATTTTTAAACGAGACATATATGTAACGATTATCGTTGTAAAGACATTTAATGTATATATATCATATTAAGAGATATTCATACATGATAATATCATGATAATATAATAATTTAAAATCTCATTTGATATTATAAACATTGGGTTAACAACATTTAACAAGATCGTTAACCTAAAGGTTTCAAAACAACACTTACATGTAACGACTAACGATGACTTAACGACTCAGTTAAAATGTATATACATGTAGTGTTTTAATATGTATTTATACACTTTTGAAAGACTTCAATACACTTATCAAAATACTTCTACTTAACAAAAATGCTTACAATTACATCCTCGTTCAGTTTCATCAACAATTCTACTCGTATGCACCCGTATTCGTACTCGTACAATACACAACTTTTAGATGTATGTACTATTGGTATATACACTCCAATGATCATCTCTTAGCAACCCATGTGATTCACCTAACACATGTGGGAACCATCATTTGGCAACTAGCATGAAATATCTCATAAAATTACAAAAATATGAGTAATCATTCATGACTTATTTACATGAAAACAAAATTGCATATCCTTTATATCTAATCCATACACCAACGACCAAAAACACCTACAAACACTTTCATTGTTCAATTTTCTTCATCTAATTGATCTCTCTCAAGTTCTATCTTCAAGTTCTAAGTGTTCTTCATAAATTCTACAAGTTCTAGTTACATAAAATCAAGAATACTTTCAAGTTTGCTAGCTCACTTCCAATCTTGTAAGGTGATCATCCAACCTTAAGAAATCTTTATTTATTACAGTAGGTTATCATTCTAATACAAGGTAATAATCATATTCAAACTTTGGTTCAATTTCTATAACTATAACAATCTTATTTCAAGTGATGATCTTACTTGAACTTGTTTTCGTGTCATAATTCTGCTTCAAGAACTTCGAGCCATCCAAGGATCCGTTGAAGCTAGATCCATTTTTCTATTTTCCAGTAGGTTTATCCAAGGAACTTAAGGTAGTAATGATGTTCATAACATCATTCGATTCATACATATAAAGCTATCTTATTCGAAGGTTTAAACTTGTAATCACTAGAACATAGTTTAGTTAATTCTAAACTTGTTCGCAAACAAAAGTTAATCCTTCTAACTTGACTTTTAAAATCAACTAAACACATGTTCTATATATATATGATATGCTCACTTAATGATTTAAAACCTGGAAACACGAAAAACACCGTAAAACCGGATTTACGCCGTCGTAGTAACACCGCGGGCTGTTTTGGGTTAGTTAATTAAAAACTATGATAAACTTTGATTTAAAAGTTGTTATTCTGAGAAAATGATTTTTATTATGAACATGAAACTATATCTAAAAATTATGGTTAAACTCAAAGTGGAAGTATGTTTTCTAAAACGGTCATCTAGACGTCGTTCTTTCGACTGAAATGACTACCTTTACAAAAACGACTTGTAACTTATTTTTCCGACTATAAACCTATACTTTTTCTGTTTAGATTCATAAAATAGAGTTCAGTATGAAACCATAGCAATTTGATTCACTCAAAACGGATTTAAAATGAAGAAGTTATGGGTAAAACAAGATTGGATAATTTTTCTCATTTTAGCTACGTGAAAATTGGTAACAAATCTATTCCAACCATAACTTAATCAACTTGTATTATATATTATGTAATATTGAGATACCATAGACACGTATACAATGTTTCGACCTATGATGTCGACACATCTATATATATTTTGGAACAACCATAGACACTCTATATGTGAATGTTGGAGTTAGCTATACAGGGTTGAGGTTGATTCCAAAATATATATAGTTTGAGTTGTGATCAATACTGAGATACGTATACACTGGGTCGTGGATTGATTCAAGATAATATTTATCGATTTGTTTCTGTACATCTAACTGTGGACAACTAGTTGTAGGTTACTAACGAGGACAGCTGACTTAATAAACTTAAAACATCAAAATATATTAAAAGTGTTGTAAATATATTTTGAACATACTTTGATATATATGTATATATTGTTATAGGTTCGTGAATCAACCAGTGGCCAAGTCTTACTTCCCGACGAAGTAAAAATCTGTGAAAGTGAGTTATAGTCCCACTTTTAAAATCTAATATTTTTGGGATGAGAATACATGCAGGTTTTATAAATGATTTACAAAATATACACAAGTACGTGAAACTACATTCTATGGTTGAATTATCGAAATCGAATATGCACCTTTTTATTGAGTCTGGTAATCTAAGAATTAGGGAACAGACACCCTAATTGACGCGAATCCTAAAGATAGATCTATTGGGCCTAACAAACCCCATCCAAAGTACCAGATGCTTTAGTACTTCGAAATTTATATCATATCCGAAGGGTGTCCCGGAATGATGGGGATATTCTTATATATGCATCTTGTTAATGTCGGTTACCAGGTGTTCACCATATGAATGATTTTTATCTCTATGTATGGGATGTATATTGAAATACGAAATCTTGTGGTCTATTGTTACGATTTGATATATATAGGTTAAACCTATAACTCACCAACATTTTTGTTGACATTTAAAGCACGTTTATTCTCAGGTGAATACTAAGAGCTTCCGCTGTTGCATACTAAAATAAGGACAAGATTTGGAGTCCATGTTTGTATGATACTGTGTAAAAACTGCATTCAAGAAACTGATTTCGATGTAACATATTTGTATTGTAAACCATTATGTAATGGTCGTGTGTAAACAGGATATTTTAGATTATCATTATTTGATAATCTACGTAAAGCTTTTTAAACCTTTATTTATGATATAAACGTTATGGTTTGTTTTAAAAATGAATGCAGTCTTTGAAAAACGTCTCATATAGAGGTCAAAACCTCGCAACGAAATCAATTAATATGGAACGTTTTTAATCAATAAGAACGGGACATTTCAGTTGGTATCCGAGCGTTGGTCTTAGAGAACCAGAATTTTGCATTAGTGTGTCTTATCGAGTTTGTTAGGATGCATTAGTGAATCTGGACTTCGACCGTGTTTACTTGAAAAATGATTGCTTAACAAATTTTGTTGGAAACTATATATTTTTAACATGTGAATATTATGTGATATATTAATCTCTTAACGCGTTTGATATTATGTGATAGATGTCTACCTCTAGAACAAGTCCCATTGACTCACCTAATAATAATGAAGAGTCAAATGTAAATTGGAATGATTCGTGGACTGATTCACAAGTTCCCGAAGAGGAACCGGAAGAAGAGTCGGAACCGGAAGAAGAATCGGAACCGGAAGAAGAATCGGAACCGGATGAAGAAATAGAACCGGTGGGGGAAATAATAAAACGGTTAAGTAAAAGAAAATCCTCAACCAACCGACCAAGGTTAATTATGGTCAATGGTGTTTCCGCCAAGGAAGCAAAATATTGGGAGGATTACCAACTCTCCGATGAATCGGATTCCGACGAGAATTCCGATGATGTTATAGAAATTACCCCAACTGAATTTAAAAAGGCAAAAGAAAATAATAAGGGAAAGGGCATAAAAATAGAGAAATCTAATTCCAACCCCGATGAACTTTATATGTATCGTCAACCCCCGAAGTCCTTAAGTTGTAACAATGACCCGGGAACCTCTAAACCACCAGGTTTTTCTAAACCAATGTGGAAAACGACGGCTCGTATTAGGGGAACATCATATATCCCTAGAAACTTGGCAAAACGAACCAAAACCGAAGAAGAAGAAACAAGCGAGTCGGAATAAGATAGTTGTATTCGTGTGGTGTAATATATGTAATATAGTGTGCTTATGCTTTATGATATATGTAAAAATTGCTTGTATTAATAAGTATTTTTTTTATGAATCTAACTCTTGTCTATTTTACAGTATAAAAACACAAAATGGATAGACAACCCAATATTTTAAGAGACCTACCCGGAGACATGATTGATGAAATCTTGTCTAGAGTCGGTCAGAATTCTTCGGCACAACTATTTAAGGCGATATCAGTTTGTAAGACATTTGGAGAACGTTCCAAGAATGCCTTGGTTTATAAAAGGCTTTCGTTCGAAAGATGGGGGATATCACATTGGGAAATCCATAAGTTACGATGTGTTTACTTTGACGCATTTATTGCGGGGAACCTAAATGCTATTTTACGCAATGGGTTAAGAAATTATTTTGACTCAATATATCCGAATATTGGACTTCGTGATTTAGAAAAAGCGGCTAACATGCAACATAAAGAAGCATGTTATGCTTACGGATTAGTAATGTTCGCTTCTCACCAAAGTGAGAACAAGAACATCAGGCTACAACTATTAAACAAAACGTTCCCACAAGTGACGGAGTCGGTAATTGGGGTAAGAAATGAGGTTTTTAGATTGTTACGGGACTGTTGGACATTACGTAACCCTCATCCCTTTGACGATGTTACAACACGCTGTCTTATCAACGGCCATAACGGTTATGTTCCACAAGACCAAGGATGGGAAGTAATCCTAGTAAAACCAGAATGCATGACTTGTTTCTGGACGTATGAATTACGTGTCTTTATTGCCTTTGCTGAACGACTTGTGTACTAGCTAGAATTATCTTCACAACCATCTTGTATCAAATTTATTGTGTGCTATATTTCATGCTATATGTAAAATAAGCGGTATTGTAAGTTTGTAAAATATTGTGTAAAAGTTTGAACGCGAAATATTATTATAATCAGTTTTTCATATAGAATTGTAGTAGTTGAATTGTATATTAGCTACTAAGTATGAACTTAACGGGTAGGTACTACCCGAATTTAAACTTATAAAACGCTAATATGAAGAAAAAGCTTTTATAAATGAGTTCATATTATGCTACGAAATACTATTAACTACTCTTAATATTCTGTATGATTAACTTCTTCCATTTGACTATTTTGAAGGAAATGGCACCGACTACTCGACACACCGCAAATATGAATGAAGAGGAATTCCGTACTTTTCTAGCTTCAAACATAGCTGCAGTACAGGCTACGCTACATACCAATAATAACCTTGGATCTAGCAGTACAGGAAATCGTGTAGGATGCACCTACAAAGAATTCACTGCCTGCAAACCTTTGGAATTTAATGGAACCGAAGGACCGATCAGATTGAAACGGTGGACCGAGAAGGTCGAATCGGTGTTTGCCATAAGTAAGTGTACTGAAGAGGACAAAGTGAAGTACGCTACGCATACCTTCACAGGTTCTGCGTTAACATGGTGGAATACCTATCTAGAGCAAGTGGGACAAGACGATGCGTACGCACTACCGTGGTCAGCATTCAAGCACTTGATGAACGAGAAGTACCGTCCCAGAACCGAGGTCAATAAGCTCAAGACAGAACTTAGAGGGTTACGAACCCAAGGATTTGATATTACCACGTACGAAAGACGATTCACAGAATTGTGCCTATTGTGTCCGGGAGCATTCGAAGATGAGGAAGAGAAGATCGATGCGTTTGTGAAAGGATTACCGGAAATAATCCAAGAAGATATAAGTTCACACGAGCCCGCCTCCATACAACAGGCATGTAGAATGGCTCACAAACTAGTGAACCAGATTGAAGAAAGAATTAAAGAACAGACTGCTGAAGAGGCCAATGTGAAGCAAGTCAAAAGAAAGTGGGAGGAAAACGGTGATAAGAATCACCAATACAACAACAACAGAAATTACAACAATAATCGTAACAATTATCCCAACAATCGCAACATCAATTGCAACTACAACAAACGGCCCAACAACAACAACAACAATAACAACAACAACTACAATAATCATCCCAACAACAATAATAACAGCAACAACAACAACAATCAGAAGCAGCTATGCCAAAGGTGTAAAAAGTATCACTCGGGATTCTGCACCAAATTTTGCAACAAGTGTAAAAGAAATGGTCATAGCGCGGTGAAGTGTGAGGTCTACGGACCAGGGGTTAATAGAACAAAAGGAACAAATGGTGTCGGAATGAGTAATGGTGGAGCAAGTAGTGTCGGAGCAAGTTATGTCAATGTAGTTTGTTATAAATGTGGAAAACCAGGCCACATTATTAGAAATTGCCCGAACCAGGAGAACACGAATGGACAAGGCCGCGGAAGAGTTTTCAATATTAATGCGGCAGAGGCACAAGAAGACCCGGAGCTTGTTACGGGTACGTTTCTTATTGACAATAAATCTGCTTACGTTTTATTTGATTCGGGTGCGGATAGAAGCTATATGAGTAGAGATTTTTGTGCTAAATTAAGTTGTCCATTGACGCCTTTGGATACTAAATTTTTACTCGAATTAGCAAATGGTAAATTAATTTCAGCAGATAATATATGTCAGAATCGAGAAATTAAACTGCTTAGCGAAACATTTAAGAGTGATTTGATACCAGTAGAGTTAGGGAGTTTTGATGTGATAATTGGTATGGACTGGTTGAAAGAAGTGAAACCAGAGATCGTTTGTTACAAAAATGCAATTCGCATTATACGAGAAAAAGGAAAACCCTTAATGGTGTACGGAGAAAAGGGCAACACGAAGCTACATCTTATTAGTAATTTGAAGGCACAAAAACTAATAAGAAAAGGTTGCTATGCTGTTCTAGCACACGTCGAGAAAGTACAAACTGAAGAAAAGAGCATCAATGATGTTCCCATTGCAAAAGAATTTCCCGATGTATTTTTGAAAGAATTACCGGGATTACCCCCACATCGATCAGTTGAATTTCAAATAGATCTTGTACCAGGAGCTGCACCAATAGCTCGTGCTCCTTACAGACTCACACCCAGCGAGATGAAAGAACTGCAAAGCCAATTACAAGAACTTTTAGAGCGTGGTTTCATTCAACCAAGCACATCACCGTGGGGAGCTCCTGTTTTGTTTGTCAAGAAGAAAAATGGTACATTCAGATTGTGTATTGACTACCGAGAGTTGAACAAACTTACCATCAAGAACCGCTACCCACTACCGAGAATCGACGACTTATTTGATCAACTACAAGGGTCGTCTGTTTATTCAAAGATTGACTTATGTTCCGAGTATCATCAAATGCGGGTGAAAGAAGATGATATTCCAAAGACTGCTTTCAGAACACGTTACGGTCATTACGAGTTTATGGTCATGCCGTTTGGTTTAACTAATGCACCAGCTGTGTTCATGGACCTTATGAACCGAGTGTGTGGACCATACCTTGACAAGTTTGTCATTGTTTTCATTGATGACGTACTTATTTACTCAAAGAATGACCAAGAACACGGTGAACATTTGAGAAAGGTGTTAGAAGTATTGAGGAAGGAAGAATTGTATGCTAAGTTTTCAAAGTGTGCATTTTGGTTGGAAGAAGTTCAATTCCTCGGTCACATAGTGAACAAAGAAGGTATTAAGGTGGATCCGGCAAAGATAGAAACTGTTGAAAAGTGGGAAACCCCGAAAACTCCGAAACACATACGCCAGTTTTTAGGACTAGCTGCTTACTACAGAAGGTTCATCCAAGACTTTTCCAGAATAGCAAAACCCTTGACTGCATTAACGCATAAAGGGAAGAAATTTGAATGGAATGATGAATAAGAGAAAGCGTTTCAGTTATTGAAGAAAAAGCTAACTACGGCACCTATATTGTCATTGCCTGAAGGGAATGATGATTTTGTGTTTTATTGTGACGCATCAAAGCAAGGTCTCGGTTGTGTATTAATGCAACGAACGAAGGTGATTGCTTATGCATCTAGACAATTGAAGATTCACGAACAAAATTATACGACGCATGATTTGGAATTAGGCGCAGTTGTTTTTGCATTAAAGACTTGGAGGCACTACTTATATGGGGTCAAAAGTATTATATATACCGACCATAAAAGTCTTCAACACATATTTAATCAGAAACAACTGAATATGAGGCAGCGTAGGTGGATTGAATTGTTGAATGATTACGACTTTGAGATTCGTTACCACCCGGGGAAGGCAAATGTGGTAGCCGATGCCTTGAGCAGGAAGGACAGAGAACCCATTCGAGTAAAATCTATGAATATAATGATTCATAATAACCTTACTACTCAAATAAAGGAGGCGCAACAAGGAGTTTTAAAACAGGGAAATTTAAAGGATGAAATACCCAAAGGATCGGAGAAGCATCTTAATATTCGGGAAGACGGAACCCGGTATAGGGCTGAAAGGATTTGGGTACCAAAATTTGGAGATATGAGAGAAATGGTACTTAGAAAAGCTCATAAAACCAGATACTCAATACATCCTGGAACGGGGAAGATGTACAAGGATCTCAAGAAACATTTTTGGTGGCCGGGTATGAAAGCCGATGTTGCTAAATATGTAGGAGAATGTTTGACGTGTTCTAAGGTCAAAGCTGAGCATCAGAAACCATCAGGTCTACTTCAACAACCCAAAATCCAGGAATGGAAATGCGAAAACATTACCATGGATTTCATCACTAAATTGCCAAGGACTGCAAGTGGTTTTGATACTATTTGGGTAATAGTTGATCGTCTCACCAAATCAGCACACTTCCTGCCAATAAGAGAAGATGACAAGATGGAGAAGTTAGCACGACTGTATTTGAAGGAAGTCATCTCCAGACATGGAATACCAATCTCTATTATCTCTGATAGGGATGGTAGATTTATTTCAAGATTCTGGCAGACATTACAGCAAGCATTAGGAACTCGTCTAGACATGAGTACTGCCTATCATCCACAAACTGATGGGCAGAGCGAAAGGACGATACAAACGCTTGAAGACATGCTACGAGCATGTGTTATTGATTTCGGAAACAGTTGGGATCGACATCTACCGTTAGCAGAATTTTCCTACAACAACAGCTACCATTCAAGCATTGAGATGGCGCTGTTTGAAGCACTTTATGGTAGAAAGTGCAGGTCTCCGATTTGTGGGAGTGAAGTGGGGATAGACAGATTACGGGTCCGGAGATTATATAAGAAACTACCGAGAAGATCATCCAAATTCAACAACGGTTGAAAACCGCCCAAAGTCGACAAAAGAGCTACGCTGACATTAAAAGAAAAGATATAGAATTTGAAATTGGAGAGATGGTCATGCTTAAAGTTGCACCTTGGAAAGGCGTTGTTCGATTTGGTAAAAGAGGGAAATTAAATCCAAGGTATATTGGACCATTCAAGATTATTGATCGTGTCGGACCGGTAGCTTACCGACTTGAGTTACCTCAACAACTCGCGGCTGTACATAACACTTTCCACGTCTCGAATTTGAAGAAATGTTTTGCTAAAGAAGATCTCACTATTCCGTTAGATGAAATCCAAATCAACGAAAAACTTCAATTCATCGAAGAACCCGTCGAAATAATGGATCGTGAGGTTAAAAGACTTAAGCAAAACAAGATACCAATTGTTAAGGTTCGATGGAATGCTCGTAGAGGACCCGAGTTCACCTGGGAGCATGAAGATCAGATGAAGAAGAAATACCCGCATCTATTTCCAGAAGATTCGTCAACACCTTCAACAGCTTAAAATTTCGGGACGAAATTTATTTAACGGGTAGGTACTGTAGTGACCCGAACTTTTCCATGTTTATATATATTAATTGAGATTGATATTTACATGATTAAATGTTTCCAACATGTTAAGCAATCAAACTTGTTAAGACTTGATTAATTGAAATATGTTTCATATAGACAATTGACCACCCAAGTTGACCGGTGATTCACGAACGTTAAAACTTGTAAAAACTATATGATGACATATATATGGATATATATATATAGTTAACATGATACTATGATAAGTAAACATATCATTAAGTATATTAACAATGAACTACATATGTAAAAACAAGACTACTAACTTAATGATTTTTAAACGAGACATATATGTAACGATTATCGTTGTAAAGACATTTAATGTATATATATATCATATTAAGAGATATTCATACATGATAATATCATGATAATATAATAATTTAAAATCTCATTTGATATTATAAACATTGGGTTAACAACATTTAACAAGATCGTTAACCTAAAGGTTTCAAAACAACACTTACATGTAACGACTAACGATGACTTAACGACTCAGTTAAAATGTATATACATGTAGTGTTTTAATATGTATTTATACACTTTTGAAAGACTTTAATACACTTATCAAAATACTTCTACTTAACAAAAATGCTTACAATTACATCCTCGTTCAGTTTCATCAACAATTCTACTCGTATGCACCGGTATTCGTACTCGTACAATACACAACTTTTAGATGTATGTACTATTGGTATATACACTCCAATGATCAGCTCTTAGCAGCCCATGTAAGTCACCTAACACATGTGGGAACCATCATTTGGCAACTAGCATGAAATATCTCATAAAATTACAAAAATATGAGTAATCATTCATGACTTATTTACATGAAAACAAAATTACATATCTTTTATATCTAATCCATACACCAACGACCAAAAATACCTACAAACACTTTCATTCTTCAATTTTCTTCATCTAATTTATCTCTCTCAAGTTCTATCTTCAAGTTCTAAGTGTTCTTCATAAATTCTACAAGTTCTAGTTACATAAAATCAAGAATACTTTCAAGTTTGCTAGCTCACTTCCAATCTTGTAAGGTGATCATCCAACCTCAAGAAATCTTTGTTTATTACAGTAGGTTATAATTCTAATACAAGGTAATAATCATATTCAAACTTTGGTTCAATTTCTATAACTATAACAATCTTATTTCAAGTGATGATCTTACTTGAACTTGTTTTCGTGTCATGATTTTGCTTCAAGAACTTCGAGCCATCCAAGGATCCGTTGAAGCTAGATCCATTTTTCACTTTTCCAGTAGATTTATCCAAGGAACTTAAGGTAGTAATTATATTCATAACATCATTCGATTCATATATATAAAGCTATCTTATTCGAAGGTTTAAACTTGTAATCACTAGAACATAGTTTAGTTAATTCTAAACTTGTTCGCAAACAAAAGTTAATCCTTCTAACTTGACTTTTAAAATCAACTAAACACATGTTCTATATCTATATGATATGCTAACTTAATGATTTAAAACCTGGAAACACGAAAAACACCGTAAAACCGGATTTACGCCGTCGTAGTAACACCGCGGGCTGTTTTAGGTTAGTTAATTAAAAACTATGATAAAATTTGATTTAAAAGTTGTTATTCTAAGAAAATGATTTTTATTATGAACATGAAACTATATCCAAAAATTATGGTTAAACTCAGAGTGGAAGTATGTTTTCTAAAATGGTCATCTAGACGTCGTTCTTTCAACTGAAATGACTACCTTTAAAAAAACGACTTGTAACTTATTTTTCTGACAATAAACCTATACTTTTTCTGTTTAGATTCATAAAATAAAGTTCAATATGAAACCATAGCAATTTGATTCACTCAAAACGGATTTAAAATGAAGAAGTTATGAGTAAAACAAGATTGGATAATTTTTCTCATTTTAGCTACGTGAAAATTGGTAACAAATCTATTCCAACCATAACTTAATCAACTTGTATTGTATATTATGTAATCTTGAGATACCATAGACACGTATACAATGTTTCAACCTATCAGGTCGACACATCTATATATATTTCGGAACAACCATAGACACTCTATATGTGAATGTTGGAGTTAGCTATACAGGGTTGAGGTTGATTCCAAAATATATATAGTTTGAGTTGTGATCAATACTGAGATACGTATACACTGGGTCGTGGATTGATTCAAGATAATATTTAACGATTTATTTCTGTACATCTAACTGTGGACAACTAGTTGTAAGTTACTAACGAGGACAGCTGACTTAATAAACTTAAAACATCAAAATATATTAAAAGTGTTGTAAATATATTTTGAACATACTTTGATATATATGTATATATTGTTATAGGTTCGTGAATCAACCAGTGGCCAAGTCTTACTTCCCGACGAAGTAAAAATCTGTGAAAGTGAGTTATAGTCCCACTTTTAAAATCTAATATTTTTGTGATGAGAATACATGCAGGTTTTATAAATGATTTACAAAATAGACACAAGTACGTGAAACTACATTCTATGGTTGAATTATCGAAATCGAATATGCCCCTTTTTATTAAGTCTGGTAATCTAAGAATTAGGGAACAGACACCCTAATTGACGCGAATCCTAAAGATAGATCTATTGGGCCTAACAAACCCCATCCAAAGTACCAGATGCTTTAGTACTTCAAAATTTATATCATATCCGAAGGGTGTCCCTGAATGATGGGGATATTCTTATATATGCATCTTGTTAATGTCGGTTACCAGGTGTTCACCATATGAATGATTTTTATCTCTATGTATGGGATGTATATTGAAATACGAAATCTTGTGGTCTATTGTTACGATTTGATATATATAGGTAAAACCTATAACTCACCAACATTTTTGTTGACGTTTAAAGCATGTTTATTCTCAGGTGAATACTAAGAGCTTACGCTGTTGCATACTAAAATAAGGACAAGATTTGGAGTCCATGTTTGTATGATACTATGTAAAAACTGCATTCAAGAAACTGATTTCGATGTAACATATTTGTATTGTAAACCATTATGTAATGGTCGTGTGTAAACAGGATATTTTAGATTATCATTATTTGATAATCTACGTAAAGCTTTTTAAACCTTTATTTATGAAATAAAGGTTATGGTTTGTTTTAAAAATGAATGCAGTCTTTGAAAAACGTCTCATATAGAGGTCAAAACCTCGCAACGAAATCAATTAATATGGAACGTTTTTAATCAATAAGAACGGGACATTTCATATTCTACCAAGGATGCAACGTTGCTACACGAAAAGACATCAACATAACAGCTGGTGGTTCCATTATGAAGAAAACCCCAACTGAAGCTCACAAGATAATTGATAACACAGCCTCCCACTCACATGAGTGGCACCAGGAAAAAGATATATTTCTTTCATCTAAAGCGGCTAGAGCCGATTCTAGCCATGACTTTGATTCCGTTTTCACAAAAATAGATGCTTTGGAGAGACGAATGGAAAAGATGAATAAAGATATTCACGCAATACGAATCAGTTGTGAGCAATGCGGTGGACCATACTTAACGAAAGATTGTCACATTGAACAAACGATGAAACAACGTGAGAATGTTTCCTACATGAAATAAAGACCGGGAAATAATTATCAAAAAAATTATCAACCACCAAGGCCAAACTTCAATCGAAATCAAAACATTCTTTACAATCCAAATGGGCCACACAATAACTCGTACAACCAACAAATTCCGAATAGCCAACCAACTCAAAACAACGCTTTCAATCAACAAAGACCTAGCTTGATATAAACCACCACAACAAATCGAAGAGAAAAAGCCAAATCTGGAAGAAATAATGGCAAAGCTAATGGAATCTCAAACACAATTTATTACATCTCAAACCCAAACAAATGAGAGGTTTGATCAGTCATTAAGAACTCAATAAGCTTCCATTTTAAACCTAGAAAAACACATAGGTACTCTTGCTAGCATGATGAGTGAGAGGGAACAAGGAAAGCTACCAAGTAATACTGAAGTAAATCCTCGAAATGAGAATGTTAATATGGTTTCAACAAATTCTGAAAAACCAGCATCAGAAGATGGGAAGGTTTTTGATGTGAGTAACAATGGAGAAATTACAACACCACTACCACCCGAGTATGTAAAGCCAGTGGTGGCACCATACAGACCACCCATCCTATTTCCAAGAAAAGGAGTTGAGTATGAGCAAGTAATAGGTAATAAAGTTTGTGATACCTCTGGAAAGAAGAAGAAGAATAAGAAAGTGCAAGAAACAAAAACCGTAAAGATAAACCCGGTGAAGACAGTTCCACCAAAACTTCCACCTAGGTTGGGTGATCCCGGTGAATTTATTGTTCCTTGTCTACTTAGTGATTGTGTCAGGTATGATGCACTAGCAGATTTAGGTGCAAGTATAAGTGTTATGCCTCTTTCATTATATAAGAGATTAGGAGTATGTGAGCTAAGTCCAAAAAAAATGAGTGTTCGACTCTTTGATCAAACCATTAGGCATCCAGTTGGAATCGATGACAACCTACCCGTTCAAGTGGGTAATTTAACCTTTTTAGTCGAATTTATTGTCATTGACATAGAAGAGGACCCAAACATTCTTCTAATTTTAGGACGACCATTCTTAGCGTCCACTGGGGCGTTATTTGATATAAGAGAGGGTAGAATGACACTTAGTAATGATGAAAAATCAATCAACTTTGTAAGTCGAATGTCTAAATCTCCATCAACTAAAACCGTTGAACCAAAAAAAAACGATCGGTAAGAACCATGTTATTTTACCAACTCCAACGGTAGTGCTTAACAATAATAAAACGTCTAAGTGTGGGGAAAATGAAGTAACACCTAATGATGACCTGATAACAAAGAACCTCATTGTTGATACGATATTAAATGACCCCGTTATTAATAGTTCAATGAAGAAACTTATTAAACGGATTCGCGATGCTAGAACCAAGGGAAACTTTAAGTTATTTAACCGGTTAGTATCCAATCTATCGCCTAAAGAAAAGGCAAAACTAGTTGAATTTGTGGATATTACACAGGAATCCGACCAATGGGCTAAAGCAAAAGTCACAGATATGCAAGTTGATTATGGTCCAAGAGAAATTGACAATGAAGTTAACCACAATTTCGACACCATAGCTACCTAAGTGTGGGGAGATTCAAATGTTCTAAGAAATAATGTTGTCTAGGGTTAGTTGTTCTGTTCTCGTGTAGTTTCGAGAATGGAATTCGATTGGTCTTTTCCACTAGGAGACACTAAAGAACTGGTTTTCTTCCCAAATTCTGAATTTTTTTGTTTTGTAGGTTTTGTATGAAATTAATACGCTTTTTAAAAATTAATTTTTTGTGTGAATTTAAAAACAAAAATTTACTTTATTTCATTAAGTTTAAAAAAATGATTTTTAAAGTTCGTCGTAAGTTAAAGACTAGGTCATGGAACCGAAATTGCTTTACCCGAGGGCGGGGCGACAAATTTTGTTATCATTATTTTTAATTTTATTGATCTAAAGTATACCAAAAAAATTAAAAAACAAAAAAATCTTTGCTTTTAAAACAATCGCTTTAAAAACGACAAATTTTAAATTTTGTTGAGGGACGGACTAGGTAAACATACTAAAACTACCTAAAGTAAAAGGAAACAAAATTTTAAAAATCATTCATTTAAATTATTTTCATGAATAAAGGTTTTATAAAAAACTATACATATATTATATATATATGTTTGTAGTTTATCTTATGTACAAAACAGGGTAAAACAGCGCATTTTCAAAGACTGACATTAAGTTCAGCAAAAGCTACTAATTTTGACGACAAGACGCAAAATATCAAATGTGATATAAAATAATATATTGCAAACTTGGTATTTTTAATCCCTTTTCTACACTAATCACCCTCATGAATTTATAATTATAGTCTGATTTCATGCAAATGAGGGCATTGCATGATCTCAAGTGTGGGGAAGAGTTATAAATTCTCTCGGGTTTACACTTAGTTTATTGGCAAAATTTTGTGAAAATTTGAAAAATTTTCAATAAAATGAATTCAAAATCATGTTTATACATATTTATGAACGATAAAACTAGGTTTTATTACCGAAATTATTGTTACCTCGGAGAACATAAATGGAGAAATAACCCAACACGTCAGAATTCATTTAAAATGGAATAGAGAAGAATAAAAAGGCAAAGAAAAAAATAAATAAAAGCTAAGTGTGGGAAGAATTTACCAAGTTATTCAAAACACATATCACATATGTTTGTACAAGATTATTACAGGTACTTTTTCTTTGGACTAAACTAATCAGTTTTACCCGATTTATTGTAATACCTTTGAAAGAAAGATGGATCTGCACGATGAATCAATTCCATCATTAAAAGGAAGTAAAGTCTTCCGAAAAAGACACGCGCTTCTTGATTTAGGTCAGGAAGTTGTCGTCCAGACCAGCTGTAGGTTGACGAAAAACCTTGAAAAGTTTTCTCGAAAATCAGCTGGAAATCCACGGACCTCAACATCAAACAGGGTCGCCAAGTGGTCAGAATTATACTAACCATGAGAGGATCTGTCTCGTAAAATGGGGAGGGCGCCGTGCAAATTAGCTTGATAAGACTAATGAATCAGACCCCCAGAAAGGATAATCTCCTTAAAAGATTAAAAATCAGCCTTTAAGCCTGATATTACTCAATCCTTGAGATTGACCTTAAAGATTAAAAATTACAAACTCTTGAAATTCGATGATATCTAAACTCGAGCTTGAACGAGAAAATATTTTGATCAAAATAAAACCGATTTGTTTTCTGAAAACCCATTTTCAATGCGTTCATTACCATTGAACGTAAAATCCTAGGAATTCACCTAGAATTCATTAGGTCACCTGAACCAAATCGGGTGTCAACCGTAAGAACGGTGGTTGCATAGCATGGTCAAATACAGGACCTTGTGCCAGACCGAAAAACTATAGGGTGATCTTTACTATTGCTCCTACAAAGGATAGTAATTGCATCCGACACGTTTTAGACCATAATCAAAAGCATGTCACGAGACATTGCCGTAACAGTTGCTTGTTCAACGCTTTCCTTTACAACCGGACGGTAGTTTACCGAAAGGTAATATACGGAGCAAGTATACTGGACGTGTTGCTTTCCTAATACAAGGTTAGCAAGTGGGTGACACAAAACCGCAAGTTTTGAGCTAAAATTTTCAAATCTGAAACCCACCAAACCCTCAAAAACAATTTGCAAACACCGGTGAAGGGTTATTTCGGAAAACTTATCTAGGGTAAAAGCTAGATTGAATTTTTAAAAGATCAAATGTTTTCATAAAGATCTAATTTCCAAAAAGGATCTAAATTTTCATAGTCATGTGGGACTGTAAACCACATCGTTACTACCATTGTTCATACCGCCGTATAGAAATCACTGATGTACAAAGTGTGAAGAATAAAGAAGTGATTCTAGTATATTTTTATTTCAAGACAATATTGCTTGAGGACAAGCAACGCGCAAGTGTGGGAATATTTGATAGTGCTCTAAATGAACATATATTTAGGCACAATATCCTTCCAATATGTAAAGCTTTTAGTTTCAATTGTTCTATTTTTTATGTAATATTCGTTTAAATAAATAAGTGCGAAGACAAAAGAAGAAAATGACGATTTGAAGACGCAAATGACCAAAAAGCTCAAATGTACAAGATATAATTCAAGTGGTTCAATTTATTGATGAGAAACGTCTCAAAATTATAAGAGTACGAGCCACAAAACGGAAAGTACAAGATATTAAATTATACGAAAGGACGTTCGAAAAACCGGAAACGAGACCGAAGCCAACTATCAACGCGCGACGCAACGGAGCTAAAATTACAAGTCAACTATGCACAAGAATATAATATAATATTTAAATAATTATATAAATTATTTATATATTATATATTATATTAAATAACGTCGACAAACTAGCAAACAAAAAATATGTGAGCTGGATCTGACGGCCATGCGATCGCATAGGAAATAGGCATAAAACTCATGCGAGTGCATGAGCCCATGCGAGTGCATGAGATTTGCACTAAAATCTCATGCGACTGCATGAGTTACTGTAGCAGGCCAAGTTCTATAAAAAGTCAGTTTTTCGGACGAATTACTTACACAAAAATCAATCTCTCTTCTCTATGTAATATATTTATATTATAATTATAATTTTAATTTAAGATTAATAATAAATTATGGTTTAGTTGGGTTATTGTAAGAAATGTTTTACGGGTTTTAAAGTCGGAACTCTGTCCGGGTAACACTACGCAATCAATCACCACTGTAAGCTATGTTCTTCCTTTTTAAATAAATGTCTCGTAACTAAGGTATTATTATGCTTATTTGAGCCGAAGTAATCGTGATGTTGGACTAAAAATTAAGATTGGGTTATTGAATTTTGTACCATAATTAAGGTTTGGACAAAAGACCGACACTTGTGGACATTGGACTATTGACTATTAATAGATAGGGGGTATTGTCTAATCGAATGACAACTCATTAGAATCTGTCGAACCTATCTTCAAATTAGTTAATCTAATAATTATTAAAATGATTACGTATGTTCTATTTAGTGACGTTTATACGACATCTTTTACGATCATTTAATTAATTATTCGGGTTGGGTAATTGATTATTCATTCTGATCAAGTGGGTAAATTAATATTCATATCTCATTAAAACAGGGGTGGATTACATACAAGGATAATTGGTGTAATTGTTAACAAAATATTAAAACCTTGGATTACATGCAGTCGATAACCTGGTGTAATTATTAACAAAGTATTAAAACCTTGTTACAGTTCGAATCCCTAATTAGTTGGAATATTTGACTTCGAGAATAAGGTTAATTTGATGAGCATTTTATAATTATGACAGATGGACTATTATGGACAAAAACCAAATAGGTATCAGATAATCCAGGACAAAGGACAATTAACCCGGGTAATAAATTAAAATCAACACGTCAAACATCATGATTACGGAAGTTTAAATAAGCATACTACTTTTATTTCATATTTCATCGTGCCTTTATTTACTGTCATTTTAATTACTGCAATTTACTTTATCTCAATTTAAATTCTGTAATTTATATTATCGTCATTTATCTTTACGCTTTATTTAAAATCGACAAACCGGTCATTAAAAGGTAAAAACCCCCCCTTTTTTATAATAATAATAATAATACGACTTATATATATATATTTATACAAATATAATTATTTAAAAATATAGCGTTAAACTTGGCTAGTTCCCCGTGGACGAACCGGACTTACTAAAAACTACACTACTGTACGATTAGGTACACTGCCTATAAGTGTTGTAGCAAGGTTTAGGTATATCCCATCTATATAAATAAATAAAACTTGTGTAAATTGTATCGTATTTCATAGTAAAAATATAACTATTTCATATACACCTCTGCTATAACATCAAGTTTTTGACGCCGCTGCACACATCAGGTGTCTTGTGTTTGGTTTGGCAGAATTCATAACCGAAAGTAATATTAGTTCATCCAAGATAGTACATGGGTTCGTGGGTTTTAGAAACAGTAGTTTGATGGTATTCGATGGAGTTAAGTGAAAACATAAAGGATCTAAAGTGATGAGATTGATGGTTGTTGGATGGTGTATGGTTATCGAACATCTGCAACATAGTAGTCACGAAGTAGTAATAGAAGATGATGTTTGTTTTGTTCCTGACTAATAACAATAACAGGAGGTAAATGCTGGTTAAGTGCTCTCGGTTGAAGAAGGAAAGAAGTGGGTGTTTGATGATTGATCTCCTAACATATTTCTTAAGTATACATATAGATTAGATAGATAGTTTACTGAGCAATCAAGTCCAAACAAGCATAGTATGTAATTATGTAATAATCAAACATATTAACAACTTTATGTCTTAAATCACTTCACGGATATGAATTGAAAACAGTAATTTAAAACAGTGAAAGAAAATCATAATTGTCAAAAAAAAACAAAGTAAATGGTCCACCTTAGATATTATCGATATATATATTATAATATTGAGATTTGATATCAAGTAGTAACAAAGTCAATTTACACGATTAAATTGGAAGGCTCTCAATATAATTTGAAACTACCTGCCGATAGTTTTCACAAATATTGATTCGTAGTCCGTTGCTAAACAGTTAATATCTAAAAGTCTTCCTAAAATCACAAATTTTTTATATTCAATTCATTTAATTATTTCAGTCATTAACTGTACGAAACCTGATTAAAAATGTTCGTTAATTATTTATTTCTTTGTTCCAAATAATATGTACGAAGTACTAAAATCTAAACTAAAAAGGTAAAAAAATATTTTTAACAAACCTAAAATCTTTGAAATCAATTTACAGTCCAACTTTTATTTGAATCCTTCATATATATGTAATAGATCTATATGAACACTAATGAGATGCCAACCGAGTGTTACAGACTATTACTAATTAGGTCTGAAATCATTTATATTCCATTTACTCTCTCTATATATATTATCAGTTTTAAATAACAAGTTTTACCACATAAATATATATTCTATATTTTTAAACAAATAGATTTAATATATTATACATATATATATATATATATATATATATATATATATATATATATATATATATATATATATAATAACATAATTGTTTTCATTATAAAGTGTGTGTATATATATATATATATATATAAATATATATATATAATAACATAATTGTTTTCATTATAAAGTATATTATTTTACTTCTTTATCCACAACACTAAATGTATAAATTAGTTTTTTAATATTTTTACAATAATTATTTATATATAATTATTTATATATACATTTCTATTTACAATTACATGTTCGTGAATCGTTGAAAACAGTCGAAAGGTCAAATGAACAGTGCAAAATTTTTGAGACTCAACCTAACAGACTCTGCTTAACATGTTGAAATAATATAAGATTCAAGTTTAAATTTGGTCAGAAATTTTCGGGTCGTCACATTTGAAGTATAATTTAAAATATTAAATGCTTTAATTAACTATGTAAAATAAAAATAAAATATGATATTATTATTAATATATATATATATATATATATATATATATATATATATATATATATACATACATACATATATAAAGTATATTAAAAATAAATATTAAATGATTGTAATACTCGTTTAATGTTTCGATTGATATTAAGCAAATTAAATTCAGACTTATGTGATTTAAAAATAAACGGTGAGTCAAAAATGAGTAATATAAATTTTAGGCTTATTAAAAATGTATTTAGGAACTATTTGTTGAATTTTAAAACTTTTTATATTTTACTTGGGGTTGGGACTGAATAATTAATGTAACTTTTATTTAATAGTTAATGATCGAATTTTATACCATAATAAATAAAATAAATAAATATAGTTAATTTAAAAATATAAGCTTTTTCCGAAGACTTTTATCCGCCACTGATTTCAAACAGTGCACGATACACAGTCCGTGAAAACAGTCAGTAGAATAATTACAATATTGCAGGCTGCTGTACTGTTGGTCTATGCACGTTGTAATTTAATTATTCTTTGTAAATTACTATTCTTATTATTATATTATTATAATTGATAATTGATTAGTGATTTAGATTATATATACATGTACATATTGGCATATAGATTCAACCATCAACCTTTTACTTGCCTTCTCCTTACTGAAACTGTACATCACCATCTCCACTTCGATCATCACTGGTATTGCTATATTGTGTTATGATTCGGTCACCATCCCCTACCTTCAAAAACACCCGTATGACCACCATAGACGAACTTCACCACTTCCACCTTGATCACCTTGATCACAAACAACCATATCACCCTTCAACTGCTCGACGACAACATAACTACCACTACCTACTATTCTACTCATGTTCGAGTCATGAAATCTCAACCATAACAAACCATCACCAGATTACGTCGATCACAACCACCTTTGTGTTTCCTTCTATTTCCGCTTGTCTGTTTGAAACTATTGTTGCTTTTGTTATGTCCAAAACCGTGAAACATCACATACTCAAACCATCTCGTGCAACCTATAATTTACTCGATACTTGTTGCTACTACTGCACTTTGTTTCTCAGTTTTAAATTATCTTAAAACGCCACCCAACAGTCATCATAGCCGATTGCTTCAACTGTTTTTGTTTTATTTTCATGTCTTCCTAGTTCATCGAACCATCTATTGCTATGGTTGATCAAACAACGCTGCTATCTATCTATCTGTTTCTTCTTCTATTTCGGTTCCTGAACAACGACAATAAATAATGATACACGATTAAAACGATGTTGATAATAGCGGGTATGATAATACGTGATACTTGGTAATGAATATGATGATGAAAGGCTGCACCTGCGAAAACTACAACAAATTACCTGCTACTATAGTCGCTATTTTATGTCCAAGTGTAATGCCCCGTCCTAATCTATCTGGACGAATACATTACATTTGGTTACATCGCGAGGTACTTGACCTCTATATGATACATTTTACAAACATTGCACTCTTTTTTAAAAGACAAACTTTCATTTCATCGAAAGTTGACGGTATGCATACCATTTCATAATATTTCCAACTATAATTGACTTAGTAATAATCTGGATGAACTCGATGACTCGAATGCAACGTCTTTTGAAATATGTCATGAATGACTCCAAGTAATATCTCTAAAATGAGCAAATGCACAGCGAAAGATTTCTTTAACACCTGAGAATAAACATGCTTTAAAGTGTTAACCAAAAGGTTGATGAGTTCATTAGTTTAACATAAATAATCATTTTCATCATTTTAATAGACCACAAGATTTTCATTTTCATTTCTCATAAATATACGTCCCATGCATAGAGACAAAAATCATTCATATGGTGAACACCTGGTAACCGACATTAACAAGATGCATATAAGAATATCCCCTATCATTCCAGGAAATCCTTCGGACATGATAAAACAACATCGAAGTACTAAAGCATCTGCAACCATGGATGGGGTTCGTTAGGCCCAATAGATCTATCTTTAGGATTCGCGTCAATTAGTAGATCGGTTTACTAATTCTTAGGTTACCAAGAAAAAGGGGCATATTCGGCTTCGATCATTTACCCATATAATGTAGTTTCAATTACTTGTGTCTATTTCGTAAAACATTTATAAAAATTCGCATGTATTCTCAGCCCAAAAATATAAAGGGTAAAAAGGCAAATGAAACTCACCATACTGTATTTTGTAGTAAAAATACATATAACATCATTGAACAATTGTAGGGTTGACCTCAGATTCAGGAACCTATATCGAGTATGTATATTAACACATATAATTAACATGTAATAATGATCAAACTAGTTTATATATATTACTTATTTAATTTAGTAATATATTTGTTATTTCAAGATTATATATATTTATTTTGTATATTTAATATTTATACATATCGTAATACTAATACATATATCTATCTATATAATTAGTATTATTTTGGTAAATCAATTTATTATATGTAAATATTTATGTAAACAATGTTATTAGGTTTAATATATAATGTATATGAAATATTAATATAGTTATAGTATATGCAATAAGTTTATTTTTATATACAAAATATTTATTTGTTAAAATGATAGTTTTAAAAATAATGATCTACTAATAATAATAATAATAATAATAATAATAATAATAATAATAATAATAATAATAATAATAATAATAATAATAATAATAATAATAATAATAATCATAATAATAATAATAATAATAATAATAATAATAATAATAATAATAATAATAATAATAATAATAATAATAATAATAATAATAATAATAATAATAATAATAACAACAACAATAATAATAGGAAGACTACCTTAATGTACTACTCCTAAAAAAAATACACGCCACTGCCTAAGCTCGAACCCACGACCTCTTGAATAAGCAAACAGACCCCTAACCAATACCCTGTCTGTTTCATTTCTAAATTAGATCACAGACAAAAATATATAACCCGAATATCTATCAGTGCTTTCTTCTTCTTTAAAATCAAACGTAATCACTCATCATCAATATCATTATCATGTACCATCATCGATTCAGTAGCATCATTATCAACACAATCATCATTATCAACATCGATTATCATCATAAATTATGATTATCATCTTAATCACTTCTATCATCATTATCATAATCATACCCATTATCATACTCGTCACCATCATTATTGCATTGTCATCATCGTTATTGTTTATTACCACCTTCATTCGTCATCTACTATCACCCTCATTAACATAACAGTAGCATACACAGGAGATAGCAGCAAACAATATCATCTTTACTGTGGGTTTAAATTCGGACCAAAAGTAGAAATAGGATGGTGTAAAGCAGCAGTAGCAGTTCAATATCTCTCAGCCCAATTGGAACACCAACACATAATCGGCCTAAATGAAGCAGTCCATAAATGGCCCAACAGTGTCCTTGAAGCCCGATCCAAAGGATTTCCAAATAAAAGAAGAAAAAGAAGCGGCTCCAATAATTCTCAAGTGGGGTTGTTTAGGTTTGGTAACTGTCGGCTCAAAAGAAAAGAAAAGAAAAAAAATAACACAAACGTCTTTATCATCATATATATTCTTCATCATCATTATTTATTTTTTCCGTATCATCATTCTCATAAGCCATCTTCACATCATCATTATTGTTTACTTAGCCGGTGACAGAAAAATAAAATGACTGCAGTAGCTGCAATAAAATTGGCGTCTTGGTGACTACGAAATAGAAAAATAGAAAGGTTAAGCAGTAGCAATAATAGCGTAAACAGAAGTCCAAATCTCTTGTTTTGGGTCGACACCTTAAATAGAAACAGTATTTGGGTATCAAAGGGTTTCGTTTGAAGTATAAACAAATCATATTGCGAGAAAAAAAGATGGTTAGGTGACCTCAACGGGCTGTAGCAGGTGTAAATATGGTGTTTTTGGTGAAGGTGGTTCTTGGACAGGATAGTAGCAACAACACGAGTAATCATATGTGGTGATCGATAAAGATGGTGAGGCTATGATTGTAGCAAAAATAGAAGGTGATTGATAATGGTTCTAATTGGTGTCTCGAGTAGCAAATATAAGTGGGTTTGATCGAAAACAAGAAGCAGTTGTAGTAGTTCGCAGGTGGTGATGATTTGATGATAGTGGTGTTGGTTTGGTCATCGAAACCGAAACTGATAGATGGTGTTGTCTATCGATGGTGTAGTAGGATGGTGGTGTGTTCTCGAACAGAAATAGAAACTGAAGTAGAACCATGTAACAGGTTATGGTGTTTCTTGGTTGTATGATGAAGACGATGAGGTGTCGATTAGACAAAACTAAAAACAAGCATGTGTGTGGTTTAATAGTTGCAAGTGGTAGCGGTTTAAGGTTGAAATAGAAAAATTCGAATAGCAGAAGTGGGTTTCGAATAGAGTGGGTTTTGGGTTTGTGGTAATTATTCAGCTCGTAACAGAAAAAGAATCGAACAACAACATATTGCAGTCTGAACGTAACAGTTAACATGTTTTGATGGTGATGGTTCGATGTAAAACAGTAGCAGCAGTTTGGTGATTGAAAATGGGTGGATGTTGGTGGTTAAATATGATGCAGCAGGTTTAACTGTAGCAGCAACAGCAGCTAAAGCTGTTGTTCAATCATAGAAGTAAACGGGAACAGTTAATGTGACGACCCGGAAAAATTTCGACTAAATTTAAACAAAACTCTCGATACGATTTAATATCTTTGACACAATAAGCAAAGTCCGTTAGGTTTCATCTCAAAAATTTTGAAATATTTCATATATTCATTTACCGTTCGACTGTTCTCGACGATTCACGAACAACTATTTGTAAATAGACATATATTTGTTTAAAATTATAAATATATATATTAATTCGAAATATAAATGCTTTATTAATATTAATATTATTATCATTATTATTAATTATTATTTACCTTAATACTATTACTAATATTATTATTAATATTATTAGTAATATCATTATTACAAAAATTATTATAATTATTATAATTACTGTTATCCAAATAATTCATTTGATCTTTACTTTATATTATGATACTTATAATTATTATGATTGACTGCATTCATAATGAGTATATATTATTATATGTGCATGAGGTATCCAGCTCATTCTAATTACGTTTGCTAATTTGAAAAATTGCCACTTGATTTAATACTCCATATAAACTTCTACTTCAACCATGGGCACGAATTTGTCATCACAATGAACCATCGGTTCATTAACCCTACAACCACTTCCACTCCAATCCACATATCTCACCATTCATTAAATTGGATGTGAAAGATAAAGAGATCATATAACGAGTTAGTTAAATGGTGATTGTCTAACTCCAAAACTTACTGTTAGAATTAAGTACAATTAATATGATAATAATTATCTTGTAATATAAAAACATCTTGAATCTCCACTCACCATATGAAAAAAAATGTAGCGATCAATTTCAAGTAATCCGAATCTAATAAAGATTTACTATGCCTAATTGATAAAAGATGATTGATTGAATTGGAGCTGCTATTGCATTCTTTACATATTCATTAATCTTATAGCGACATATAACAAACTAGTGTTATTATCTTTGTTTTCTAATATATATATATATATATATATATATATATATATATATATATATATATATATATATATATATATATATATATATATATATATATATATATATATATATATATATATATATATATATATATATGCATTCATGCATCAATTCAATCAACATCACCTTTTTTCAAAACCACTACTCTTATTAGTGTTCCTTTGTGCTTACTGTTCGGGGATTAAACGTATCAAACAACAATCTATCAAACTTTAGATTTATATTATATTATTATTTAACATACTAATTCGTCCGTGAATGAATTTAGGAATCATCATTATTAAAAGGGGTTACTATTATTTTTTACTACCGTATCTCTTATCACTTGTATATACATATGAAATGAGATTTCATTAAAGAAAAGAAACCACAGATACAAAAATCCAACACCCATCAACTTTCCTATTTTTTTTTCAAACCAAACCACTTTGGACTAAATTCCATGAAAACTGAATACTCATTTGATATTGCAACGAACATCGGTTGAAACAAAAATTTCTTACTAACGTTTCTGTTTCAATCATAAGTCGAACACCACCTTAAAATCATTTGGGTTTTCCTTTGCTAATCTATCGAACACCCTTTCTTTTCCATTACTACTTGCTCGTTGGTTACAACCCATGTAACCAGAACAACCACCACTGTCGAACACCACTATGAACTACCATCAACCTTCACACCCTATCTCTATTTCTTCGATATTGATTATAAAACCGTCACCACCACATTCATTTGAGAACCACTACCACTTCAGCCACCAATGCTACTGTTACAGCCACCATCAAACCACAACGATTACTTGTTACTATATATACGGTTGTTGCTACTACACTTCATATATTTTTTTTTCTGTTCACTACGACAACAACAAACCATCTGCTACAGCTCCTATAGTTTTCCGTTTAGGATTTAACCAAACCCACGATGAAACAACTGGCATAATTCACTGATTTTGCTACGCTTTATTCGTTCCTATTCCTGTCTGATCACAACCATCATCAAACACCACAACCCATAATCATCACCATTAACCATCAACTCCACAATTTACAACCTGCTACAAAGGTTAACTATTTCTATCTCAACTGTAAAACCAAACTACCACCTCCCTCTCTCTCTATATCTCTCTCTCATATCCTCACTCGATAATTTTCCTTGAACACCATATAATTGAACAGCTAGTGCGAGTAATCATGGAATAATGATGATGAAGAATTATCTCGCCTGTCAATTTTTTCTTTTTTTTTGCATTTGGCCGACAATTACAAATAATTGAATACCCCACTTGTTTTCATTCACATGGTATACTTTCTGTTATATTTTCCTACTCTCGATATAACCCTACCACTTGATAAGATATTGGACTCCTTTTAGTATTAGACTTATTTTGAGCCAACCATATTCTTTTCAATGTGGACTAATAATATGGACTGCATATTTTGGCCTTATAACCGATTTACAATAAGGGATTTAAATAAGTCTAAGGCTGCTGAAATCTCTCCTTTATTTGGTTTATAAACCGAAACAGCCTTTTGTGATGTTATTAACTGGGCCAAGATTCATTTAGTAGTCTGTGGGCCGAGACCCACTTTACTGTGGCCCTTGATGTTAAGTGGGATTTCATTGTGGGTAAATGGTTGTTGGGCTACCATGATCCAATTTCCTTTTTAGGCCAAAACTTAATTCTAATTAGATGACGAGAATGGAGAATGGATCTATGATTATGATGGTAACGATGCATGAAAGTGATGATAGTTACACGTAAAATGATAAAGATGATGAGTAATCTTAATTAATGATGGTATTAATGATGATTAGGTTAAAGAACGAATGAAGAATATAAAGATTATGATTATGATTATGATTTATGATTATGATGATGATTATGATTCTGATTATGTGATGAGGATTTGATGAAAATGATATAGAGATAGTTATGATAATGAATGGCGAGTATAATGATGATGATTAGACGATATGAGGATGATGATGACAATAGGGTTTTGTGTTGAGAAGACAACAAATACATACGGGTTAAAATAGTTAAATATAGGGATTAAATCATAAATGAACGTACGGTTAAGTGGTTTAGTATGTTTGGGTTAAGCAAGAGTCTTGGGTTTGAGCTCTGGCTCGAGTATATTTTTTAGAAAAAGAAAGAAGAAGGATACAGAAGTAAAGGTTAAAAACAACTTGAATTGGGTGCTATTTCAGAATTGTAACACATAGCGTAATGGTTAAGGATGTTATCGGGTTAGCGGGACGTCGCGAGTTCAAACCCGGACTTGGGCATTTTTTTAGGGGATACTTCTTTGAGGTAGTTTACTTATCACTTATTATTATTATTATTATTATTATTATTATTATTATTATTATTATTATTATTATTATTATTATTATTATTATTATTATTATTATTATTATTATTATTATTATTACAAATATATATTTTATCTAAAAATACATTACAATTATAATACATAATACTATATGTTATCATTAAAAGGATATTAACTAAACTATATATAAATTTTATTAATGAATATATATATATATATATATATATATATATATATATATATATATATATACATACATGTATATTTTTATCAAATAAACCTTAAAATAAGTTCTTATTATTAATGAAGGATAAATATTATAATTACAAATAAATTATTAAACTACCTTAAAATTTATTATATTAATATTAATATTAATAAAAGAATCAATGAAGCATATAAATCATATCACTCATAATATATAAGTTATTCGATTTCCATTATATGTGTTAATATATATACAACTGATATAGGTTCGTGAATCCGAGGCCAACCCTGCATTGTTAAATATCGTCATATGTATTTTTATTACAAAATACAGAATTGTGAGTTTTATTTGCTCCCTTTTTTAAATGCTTTTTCAATATATATTTTTGGGACTGAGAATACATGCGCTGCTTTATAAATGTTTGACGAAATAGACACAAGTACGTAAAACTACATTCTATGGCTGGATTATTAAATCGAATATGCCCCTTTTTAGTCTGGTAATCTAAGAATTAGGGAACAGACACCCTAATTGACGTGAATCCTAAAGATAGATCTGTCAGGCCCAACAAGCCCCATCCAAAGTACCAGATGCTTTAGTACTTCGAATTTATCATGTCCGAAGGGAGTCCCGGAATGATAGGGATATTCTATATGCATCTTGTTAATGTCGGTTACCAGGTGTTCACCATATGAATGATTTTTTATCTCTATGTATAGGATGTTTATTGGAAATGAAAATCTCGTGGTCTATTAAAATGATGGAAATGAATGATTTCGATAAACTAATGAACTCACCAACCTTTTGGTTGACACTTTAAGGCATGTTTATTCTCAGGTATGAAAGAAATCTTTCGCTGTGCATTTTCTCATTTTAGAGATATTACTTGGAGTCATTCATGACATATTTCAAAAGACGTTACATTCGAGTCATTGAGTTCATCAAGATTATTATTAAGTCAATTATAGTTGGATGTATTATGAAATGGTATGCATGCCGCCAACTTTCGATGAAATGAAAGTTTGTCTTTTAAAAACGAATGCACTGTTTGTAAAATGTATCATATAGAGGTCAAGTACCTTGCGATGTAATCAACTATTATGAATCGTTTATAATTGATATGACCGGGGCATTTCAGTTAATAGAGTAATGGTAGTTACACGATGATTTCAAGGCTGTCATGGGGTGATGGAAGGCGGTTGTGGAGACTACCGAATCAAGAGAAAAAGGAGGGATACAGGATATGGGTTTGGTTATGTTAATATATCTTCAATTCAATGTAAATGTATATTATCTATATAGAGAGTAAGAGATTGAAAATTAAATAGGTGATGAGTGGTGTTCGATCATCAAACAGATACCAGGGAAATAATGATTCAATTAGTGGGTTTAATGATCTAAGAGATGCAGGTATGTATATAAAGATTTAGAGTTAGAAATGAATTTCAACAAAAGCACAGTGATGTTAAATATACTATTCACTATAATATAATTAAAGAAAGTAAATGTTCATAAAGTTCGTCGTCATCATTTAGGGACTAAATTTCGTACTTCGTTGATAATCTGTGGTGAATAAAAATGTTCAGAAAAATTCCATATTTTTAAATTAGATATATTTATTTATTTTGGTCATTATAGTATAAAATTCGAGCGTTAACTATTAAATAAAAATTACATTAATTATTCACTCCCAACCCAAGTAAAATATAAAAAGTTTTAAAATTTAATAAATAGCTCCTAAATACATTTTTACTAAGCCTATAATTTATAAAACCCATTTTCGGATCACCGTTTATTTTAAACTCACATAAGTTCCTTTTTAACTAGTTTAATATCTATCAAATGCCAATTGAGCATTACCATCATTTATTAAATAACTTCGAAATCACAAAAATATTTATTTTATATACTTTATTTTTATATATATAATAATTGTTATATATTATTATTATTTTTCAACATTGATTATAACAATTACAATATATAATATTTCATTTTATAATATACATATATATTTATATATATATATATATATATTTAATTATATGCATATCTATATATTATATATTAAATTAATAATATTAAATATACTGATATTATTTAATATATTTATTTCCAACAATTAAATCATATATTATTTCAAATAATATTTCAAATAAAATTATATATATCTAATTAAAAATTAGTTGTTCGTGAATCGTCGGGAATGGTCGAAGGTCAATTGAATATATGAACACCGTTTCTAAACTTTTCTAGACTCAACATTACATACTTTGCTTATCGTATCGAAATCATATAAAGATTAAGTTTAAATTTAGTCGGAAATTCCCAGGTCGTCACAGTACCTACCCGTTAAAGAAATTTTATCCCGAAATTTGATTAGGATGGTCATGACAGACAATAAATACGTTTTCATGACGCATACGAGCTAGAAGTCAGAGTTTTATCATCATTGAGTATTATGAATAAAACAATTTGATTTGTTGAAGAGTACAAGTGAAGCTATCACAAAATAGTGCAATAAAGAAATAGAGGCTCGTCTTAATTTTTGACGTATTCATGTTTGAATTTCAGAATTTAAGGGATTTAAAGGAAATCTTTGTAATAAGATTTGGTTCTTCGATAATTAAGGTAATTAGAATCCCCTTCGGTTAAATGCGATGATCTGTCTAGATTGTTCTGTATGATATTTTACTATAAATTTACTCCCTTCATTTCCTTATTATTTTGAAGTTCCATACCTTTATTTTCTTTTCCCGACTTTAAGCCAAGCGAATAATGGTCCAGAATTCGTAGGTATGGAGTTTTGAATGAACATGATTAATGTTCTAAGAGAGAAATTTTAATAGCATGATCTTGATTGGTTAAATTACCAGAAATCAAGAGAAAAGATAGGACTATCAGGAAATTATGTTCTTGATATGTTTATATATTAGATAGAACGTAAGAGTCGTGTATCATGGCACATGATGACGTTAGGGTCTGTGAATCATCACGTTCTATTTAGAAACTCAGCATGACTTACTGTAATATAATCACGTTGATCAAGTGTCATTATATTATACTAACTCATGCATCAATTTCCAACACTACTTCAAAATCACTCATAATTCAAACTCGAATTTTAAAGAAATTTAGAAACTAAAGTAGTTTCCTTTATGATGTAATAAAGATTGCACGAAGAGATAAATAATTTCGGACGAGGATATTTATGAAAATATCTTCATAAATATCGAAGATATTTATGATATCGAAGATATTTATGATAATATTTTGGAATTTTTAAGTTCGATGGTTGATGAAGAAAGATTTTCCGCAAGATTTTAACATGAGTACGGAGAAAGATATTCGTTGAAGATTTCATCGGATCCAGAATTACCTGGTTTCTTTGAATATATGGTATGGTCTTTGTATTTGGCCTTGGTCCCCTTCATGGTTTGCTCAATCTGTTTTTCAGTACGAAATTTTCTATCGAACGTTCCTAACACTCCCTTCTTTATCATCAAACTTTTGGCCGTTTAGACCATCTACAACTTTTCTGTTTCCTCTGCATGTAATGCTACGATATTTGAATCATCGGTTATCAATCTGAGGTGGTTTCAGGTGGAATATAATTGTGTTATTTTTTTTAGATGATTAACCGCTGATGGTACTATGGTGGAATATAAAAGGCTCCCCAGTAACAATAAAAGAGCACACATATATATCAAGGTTATAATAAGGTTGTTTCAAATGAAAAGTCGAAGTTGACTTGCTGGATCTGTGACAAAATTGACTAATTTGGAAAGAGATTGCAAAGTTATTTTTAGTAATAATAACGCTAAAGGAATTAGCACAGCTACGCGTTAAACGTTTACTCAGTTTCTGAGAGTTTTCAGGTGCATAACTATACGTATCAATCTTTCTTTCTGTAGATGAAGTGCGGTTGGTTCATCCTCTCGATTGAGGTGTTTTTAAGAATCATGAAAGATTTGAACGTAGATTGTAATTGTCAAGATACAAACGAGATTTAAGATGAAATCAAGTGGCAAACTTGAAGAATTGTTTAGTTTCATATGTTATAATCAATATTTTAATTCATTTTAATTGTCCAATGTTATTAGTCCATAGTCGATAATCCACAGTTAACAGTCCAATAATTCATATATAGTTTAATTTTATAATATTCGAATTAATTAATACGTATCGTGACCCGTGTACATGTCTTAGACTCGATCACAACTCAAAGTATATATTATTGTAGAATCAACCTCAACCCTGTGTAGCTAACTCTAGCATTACTGCATATAGAGTGTCTATGGTTATTGAAATGTCCCGTTCTTATTGATTAAAAACGTTCCATATTAATTGATTTCGTTGCGAGGTTTTGACCTCTATATGAGACGTTTTTCAAAGACTGCATTCATTTTTAAAACAAACCATAACCTTTATTTCATAAATAAAGGTTTAAAAAGCTTTACGTAGATTATCAAATAATGATAATCTAAAATATCCTGTTTACACACGACCATTACATAATGGTTTACAATACAAATATGTTACATCGAAATCAGTTTCTTGAATGCAGTTTTTACACAATATCATACAAACATGGACTCCAAATCTTGTCCTTATTTTAGTATACAACAGCGGAAGCTCTTAGTATTCACCTGAGAATAAACAATTTTTAAACGTCAACAAAAATGTTGGTGAGTTATAGGTTTAACCTATATATATCAAATCGTAACAATAGACCACAAGATTTCATATTTCAATACACATCCCATACATAGAGATAAAAATCATTCATATGATGAACACCTGGTAACCGACATTAACAAGATGCATATATAAGAATATCCCCATCATTCCGGGACACCCTTCGGATATGATATAAATTTCGAAGTACTAAAGCATCCGGTACTTTGGATGGGGTTTGTTAGGCCCAATAGATCTATCTTTAGGATTCGCGTCAATTATGGTGTCTGTTCCCTAATTCTTAGATTACCAGACTTAATAAAAAGGGGCATATTCGATTTTGATAATTCAACCATAGAATATAGTTTCACGTACTTGTGTCTATTTTGTAAATCATTTATAAAACCTGCATGTATCCTCATCCCAAAAATATTAGATTTTAAAAGTGGGACTATAACTCACTTTCACAGATTTTTACTTCGTCAGGAAGTAAGACTTGGCCACTGGTTGATTCACGAACCTATAACAATATATACATATATATCAAAGTATGTTCAAAATATATTTACAACACTTTTAATATATTTTGATGTTTTAAGTTTATTAAGTCAGCTGTCCTCGTTAGTAACCTACAACTAGTTGTCCACAGTTAGATGTACATAAATAAATCGATAAATATTATCTTGAATCAATCCACGACCCAGTGTATACGTATCTCAGTATTGATCACAACTCAAACTATATATATTTTGGAATCAACCTCAACCCTGTATAGCTAACTCCAACATTCACATATAGAGTGTCTATGGTTGTTCCGAAATATATATAGATGTGTCGACATGATAGGTCGAAATATTGTATACGTGTCTATGATATCTCAAGATTACATAATATACAATACAAGTTGATTAAGTTATGGTTGGAATAGATTTGTTACCAATTTTCACGTAGCTAAAATGAGAAAAATTATCCAATCTTGTTTTACCCATAACTTCTTCATTTTAAATCCGTTTTGAGTGAATCAAATTGCTATGGTTTCATATTGAACTCTATTTTATGAATCTAAATAGAAAAAGTATAGGTTTATAGTCGGAAAAGTAAGTTACAAGTCATTTTTGTAAAGGTAGTCATTTCAGTCGAAAGAACGACGTCTAGATGACCATTTTAGAAAACATACTTCCACTTTGAGTTTAACCATAATTTTTGGATATAGTTTCATGTTTATAATAAAAATCATTTTCCCAGAATAACAACTTTTAAATCAAAGTTTATCATAGTTTTTAATTAACTAACCCAAAACAGCCCGCGGTGTTACTACTACGGCGTAAATCCGGTTTTACGGTGTTTTTCGTGTTTCCAGGTTTTAAATCATTAAGTTAGCATATCATATAGATATATAACATGTGTTTAGTTGATTTTAAAAGTCAAGTTAGAAGGATTAACTTTTATTTGCGAACAAGTTTAGAATTAACTAAACTAGGTTCTAGTGATTACAAGTTTAAACCTTCGAATAAGATAGCTTTATATGTATGAATCGAATGATGTTATGAACATCATTACTACCTCAAGTTCCTTGGATAAACCTACTGGAAATGAGAAAAATAGATCTAGCTTCAAAGGATCCTTGGATGGCTTGAAAGTTCTTGAAGCAGAATCATGACACGAAAACAATTTCAAGTAAGATTTCCACTCGAAATAAGATTGTTATAGTTATAGAAATTGAATAAAAGTTTGAATATGATTATTACCTTGTATTAGAAATATAACCTACTGTAAGTAACAAAGGTTTCTTGATCTTGAATGATTACTTGGAATGGATTTAGAAAACTTGGAAGTAAACTTGCAATCTTGGAAGTATTCTTGATTTTATGAAACTAGAACTTTTGGAATTTATGAAGAACACTTAGAACTTGAAGATAGAACATGAGAGACATCAATTAGATGAATAAAATTGAAGAATGAAAGTGTTTGTAGGTGTTTTTGGTCGTTGGTGTATGGATTAGATATAAAGGATATGTAATTTTGTTTTCATGTAAATAAGTCATGAATGATTACTCATATTTTTGTAATTTTATGAGATATTTTATGCTAGTTGCCAAATGATGGTTCTCACATGTGTTAGGTGACTCACATGGGCTGCTAAAAGCTGATCATTGGAGTGTATATACCAATAGTACATACATCTAAAAGCTGTGTATTGTACGAGTACGAATACGGGTGCATACGAGTAGGATTGTTGATGAAACTGAACGAGGATGTAATTGTAAGCATTTTTGTTAAGTAGAAGTATTTTGATAAGTGTATTGAAGTCTTTCAAAAGTGTATAAATACATATTAAAACACTACATGTATATACATTTTAACTGAGTCGTTAAGTCATCGTTAGTCGTTACATGTAAGTGTTGTTTTGAAACCTTTCGGTTAACGATCTTGTTAAATGTTGTTAACCCAATGTTTATAATATCAAATGAGATTTTAAATTATTATATTATCATGATATTATCATGTATGAATATCTCTTAATATGATATATATACATTAAATGTCTTTACAACGATAATCGTTACATATATGTTTCGTTTAAAAATCATTAAGTTAGTAGTCTTGTTTTTACATATGTAGTTCATTGTTAATATACTTAATGATATGTTTACTTATCATAGTATCATGTTAACTATATATATATCCATATATATGTCATCATATAGTTTTTACAAGTTTTAACGTTCGTGAATCACCGGTCAACTTGGGTGGTCAATTGTCTATATGAAACATATTTCAATTAATCAAGTCTTAACAAGTTTGATTGCTTAACATGTTGGAAACATTTAATCATGTAAATATCAATCTCAATTAATATATATAAACATGGAAAAGTTCAGGTCACTACAGTTATTCCAAATAATATATATAGATGCGTCGATATGATATGTCAAAACTTTGTATACGTGTCCCGATTAAAGTAAGTAAAATAAATAACAGAAATTAAATGACGATAAATAAAATTGCGAGAATTAAAATTACGATAAATAAATTGCGATAATTAAATGTAATATGGAATTAACAGTTAGCTAGGAACAGTTAGCTAGGATTTTGTTAGCGTGGATTCTTAACAAAATTTCTCATAGTTAATTTGTTTGTTTCTAACAAATTTTATTTTGTCCAATATTTTCTTCATTATGCCACTTGTTGGATTCTGGTAATTCAAAATCCAAATATGAATTTGAATGAAAATGGTTATTCTGTGGTGAACGGATTCGTATATCTGTGGTTGTAAATAGGATAGTAAATGACTGTTGAATCAGATTTGAAAGAATGTACAGTGTACTTATTAATGTGAAATCTAAATATTTCTCGGGTGTTACCTACCCGTTAACAGTTTGTACACATGAATTTTTAATTACAATCTTTATGAAAACATATATACATACATATTTTCTTCAGATGTAATCATGGATTTAATGAGTTAATATGATATTAAACTCATCTGATTTAAGGCTAGAACTATAGTACATAATCTCTAAAACATTTAGAGATTACATATTCATCATGTCGTACGAAGATAAATGTTGTAGAACGTCATATAGAACGATGATTATGCTCGAGGTACAGAATGAGATGTTGAGACATGGATTGTTGATGGTACTGGTGCTGTTACTGATGGTACTGTTGGTGCCGGTGGTGTTGCTAAAGCTGGTAAATTTTGTACCATATTCTCCAAATTGATTACTCGATCGCGAAGTTCATTGACTTCTTCTATTATTCCGGGATGATTGTCGGTCCGAACGAGCGGATGAATAAGGTTTTGAATTTTAGATAGAATATAATCGTGGTGAGGTATTCGGGAAATGAGGGTGAAAATTATGTTTCGGACTGGTTCGCCGGTATGTGCTTCGGGTTCTCCGTCAAGTGGTGAATTCGGTTGGTGAAAAGTTCGCCTTCTTCTCATCTCCATTAATTAAGTCGACTACGAACCTATCAGATTAATTGGTTGATTCATTCTGGTGACGCTGCTTTTGGAGCTTAGGTGAACATCCATGTCGGAATAGCTGTCGGAATAACTATCGAAATAGCTATCGAAATCTGAGGGACTCGAACTGGTTGGGGGATTCATCTCATACGATCAAATGAAGGATTTTCGATAAGAAATAGATTATATGATGTAGATTACTACCCTGCAATACATAATTTACATATGCATATATAATACTAAAATCCCATAAGTTACGGAGGAATCTACGGAAGTTGTCAGGCAAAGGTAACAATAACAGATACGCTAAGATATGAATTTATCTATACACTGTCTATGCAATAGAGGCAGTAAGACGTGTCTAGACTTTAAGGATGATAAGCAAATAATTTTCGACACTAAATTATAAGCAAAACTTTTGACTGCAGACACGGTCAAAGTCCAGACCCACTAATGCATCTAAACAACTATCAGTTAGACACACTAATGCAAGACCTGGTTCACTAAGACCACCGCTCTGATACCACCTGTAATGCCCCGTACTAATCCATCTGGACGAATACATTACATTTGGTTACATCGAGAGGTACTTGACCTCTATATGATACATTTTACAAACATTGCATTCGTTTTTAAAAGACAAACTTTCATTTCATCGAAAGTTGACGGCATGCATACCATTTCATAATATTTCCAACTATAATTGACTTAGTAATAATCTGGATGAACTCGACGACTCGAATGCAACGTCTTTTGAAATATGTCATGAATGACTCCAAGTAATATCTCTAAAATGAGCAAATGCACAGCGAAAGATTTCTTTAACACCTGAGAATAAACATGCTTTAAAGTGTCAACCAAAAGGTTGGTGAGTTCATTAATTTAACTTAAATAATCATTTCCATCATTTTAATAGACCACAAGATTTTCATTTTCATTTCTCATAAATATACGTCCCATGCATAGAGACAAAAATCATTCATATGGTGAACACCTGGTAACCGACATTAACCAGATGCATATAAGAATATTCCCTATCATTTTGGGAAATCCTTCGGACATGATAAAACAACATCAAATTACTAAAGCATCCGCAACCATGGATGAGGTTCGTTAGGCCCAATAGATCTATCTTGAGGATTCGCATCAATTAGTAGATTGGTTTACTAATTCTTAGGTTACCAAGCAAAAGGGGCATATTCGGCTTCGATCATTCACCCATATAATGTAGTTTCAATTACTTGTGTCTATTTCATAAAACATTTATAAAAATTTGTATGTATTCTCAGCCCAAAAATATAAAGGGTAAAAAGGCAAATGAAACTCACCGTACTGTATTTTGTAGTGAAAATACATATAACATCATTGAACAATTGTAGGGTTGACCTCAGATTCACGAACCTATATCGAGTATGTATATTAACACATATAATTAACATATAATAATGATCAAACTAGTTTATATATATTACTTATTTAATTTAGTAATATATTTGTTATTTCAAGATTATATATATTTATTTTGTATATTTAATATTTATACATATCGTTATACTAATACATATATCTATCTATATAATTAGTATTATTTTGTTAAATCAATTTGTTATATGTAAATATTTATGTAAACAATGTTATTAGGTTTAATATATAATGTATATGAAATATTAATATAGTTATAGTATATGCAATAAGTTTATTTTTATATACAAAATATTTATTTGTTAAAATGATAGTTTTGAAAATAATGATCTAATAATAATAATAATAATAATAATAATAATAATAATAATAATAATAATAATAATAATGATAATAATAATAATAATAATAATAACAACAACAACAACAACAATAATAGGAAGACTACCTTAATGTACTAGGCCTAAAAAAAATACACGCCACTGCCTAGGCTCCAACCTACGACCTATTTAATAAGCAAACACATCCTAACCAATACCCGGTCTGTTTCATTTCTAAATTAGATCACAGAAAAAAATATATAACCCGAATATCTATCAGTGCTTTCTTCTTCTTTAAAATCAAACGTAATCACTCGTCATCAATATCATTATCGTGTACCATCATCGATTCAGTAGCATCCTTATCAATACAATCATCATTATCAACAACGATTATCATCATAAATTATGATTATCATCTTAATCACTTCTATCATCATTATCATAATCATACCCATTATCTTACTCGTCACCATCATTATTGCATTGCCATCATCGTTATTGGTTATTACCACCTTCATTCGTCATCTACTGTCAACATCATTACCATAACAGTAGCATACACAGGAGATAGCAGCAAACAATATCATCTTTACTGTGAGTTTCAATTCGGATCAAAAGTAGAAACAGGATGGCATAAAGCAGTAGTAGCAGTTCAATATCTCTCGACCCAATTAGAACACCAACACATGATCGGCCCAAATGAAGCAGTCCATAAATGGCCCAACAGTGTCCTTGAAGCCCGATCCAAAGGATTTCCAAATAAAAGAAGAAAAAGAAGCGGCTCCAATAATTCTCAAGTGGGGTTGTTTAGGTTTGGTAACTGTCGGCTCAAAAGAAAAGAAAAGAAAAAAAATACAAACGTCTTTATCATCATATATATTCTTCATCATCATTATTTATTTTTCCGTATCATCATTCTCATAAACAATCTTCACATCATCATTATTTTTTACTTACCCGGTGACAGAAAAATAAAACGACTGCAGTAGCTGCAATAAAATTGGCGTCTTGGTGACTACGAAACAGAAAAATAGAAAGCTTAAGCAGCAGTAATTATAGCGTAAACAGCAGTCCAAATCTCTTGTTTTGGGTCGACACCTTAAACAGAAACAGTAGTTGGGTATCGAAGGGTTTCGTTTGAAGTATAAACAAATCATATTGCGAGAAAAACATATGGTTAGGTGACCTCAATGGGCTGTAGCAGGTGTAAATATGGTGTTTTGGGTGAAGGTGGTTCTTGGACAGGATAGTAGCAACAACACGAGTAATCGTATGTGGTGATCGATGAAGATGGTGAGGCTATGATTGTAGCAAAAATAGAAGGTGATTGATAATGGTTCTGATAGGTGTCTCGAGTGGCAAATATAAGTGGGTTTGATCGAAAACAAGAAGCAGTTGTAGTAGTTTGCAGGTGGTGATGATTTGATGATAGTGGTGTTGGTTTGGTCATCGAAACCGAAACTGATAGATGGTGTTGTCTATCGATGGTGTAGTAGGATGGTGGTGTGTTCTCGAACATAAACAGAAATCAAAGTAAAACCATGTAACAGGTTATGGTGTTTCTTGGTTGTATGATGAAGACGATGAGGTGTCGATTAGACAAAACTGAAAACAAGCATGTGTATGGTTTAATAGTTGCAAGTGGTGGCTGTTTAAGGTTGAAACAGAAACATTCGAATAGCAGAAGTGGGTTTCAGATAGAGTGGGTTTTGGGTTTGTGGTAATTATTCGGCTAGTAACAGAAAAAGAATCGAACAACAACAAATTGCAGTCTGAACATAACAGTTAACATGTTTTGATGGTGATGGTTCGATGTAAAATAGTAGCAGCAGTTTGGTGATTGAAAATGGGTGGATATTGGTGGTTGAATATGATGCAGCAGGTTTAACTGTAGCAGCAACAGCAGCTAAAGCAGTTGGTCAATCATAGAAGTAAATGGGAATAGTTAATAGAGTAATGGTAGGATACACGATGATTTCAAGACTGTCATGGGGTGATGGAAGGCAGTTGTGGAGACTACCAAATCAAGAAAAAAGGGAAGGAGACAGGATATGGGTTTGGTTATGTTAATATGTCTTCAATTCTATGTAAATGTATATTATCTATATAGAGAGTAAGAGATTGAAAATTAAATAGGTGATGAGTGGTGTTCGATCATCAAACAGATACCAGGGAAATAATGATTCAATTAGTGGGTTTAATGATTTGAGAGATGCATGTATGTATATAAAGATTTAGAGTTAAAAATGAATTTCAACAAAATCACAGTGATGTTAAATATAATATTCAGTATAATATAATTAAAGAAAGTAAACGTGCGTAAAGTTAGTCGTCATCATTTACGGACTAATTTTCGTACTCCGTCGATAATCAGTGGTGAATAAAAGTGTTCAGAAAAATTCCATATTTTTAAATTAGATATATTTATTTATTTTGGTCATTATAGTATAAAATTCGAGCATTAACTATTAAATAAAAATTACATTAATTATTCACTCCCAACCCTGGTAAAATATAAAAAGTTTTAAAATTTAATAAATAGCTCCTAAATACATTTTTACAAAGCCTATAATTTGTAAAACCCATTTTCGGATCACTGTTTATTTTAAACTCACATAAGTTCCTTTTTAACTCGTTTACTATCTATCGAATGCCAATTGAGCGTTACTATCGTTTATTAAATAACTTTGAAATCACAAAAATATTTATTTTATATAGTTTATTTTCATATATATAATAATTGTTATATATTATTATTATTTTTCAACATTGATTATAACAATTACAATATATAATATTTCATTTTATAATATACATATATATATATATATATATATATATATATATATATATATATATATATATATATATATATATTTACTTATATGCATATCTATATATTATATATTAAATTAATAATATTAAATATACTAATATTATTTAATATATTTATTTCCAATAATTAAATCATATATTATTTCAAATAATATTTCAAATAAAATTATATATATCTAATTAAAAATTAGTTGTTCGTGAATCGTCGGGAATGGTCGATGTAATGACCCAGAATTTTCTGACCAAATTATACTTATGAGATTAATATTTACATAAATTAAACCATACCAACATGATAAGCAATCCAAATTGTTGAGACTTGTGTTTTTGAAAAGAGTTTTACACAACGTTTGACCGTCCAATATGACCGATGATATCACGAACTATATAACATACGATAATTATACGTTTGTGTATATATATGTATTTATATATATTTAAAATGATCTAAGGATGGTTTAACATCTCATTGTGTTCTAATGACAATGAGTTATAAGTATATGTTGAAACTACTAACTTAAGTTTTCAAAACGATAACTATACATAACATTCTTTGATATATATACTTATAATCTATAATGCTTATACATGTATCGTATATATAATATATTTAATCACTTTTTAAGGACTTAAATACATAAAAAAAATAAGTATATTCACAAAAGATAGCTATATTTGAATTCTCGTTCCGTTTCCTCAAGATTTCTATACGTATATCTAGGGTATATGTACCCGTATCATACCCAGCTTCTATACGTATTTACTATTGGTATATACACATCAAATCAACATTCTAATCAACATTATTACTGCCCTAGATATGAGGTAACTAGGATTTGTCAAGTAGTATGAATTATTCGTAAGAAAACAAAATTAGGAATCCTTTTCTTTCTTTATAAACTAAAAACGTTTTTATAAATGAACACCATTTTTTCACTCCATTTTCTCATACCTACACCCTCATTTCTCTCTCAAAATACTCCTAACTTCATACTTGATCATCTCCAAGTATTTTCTCCATCATTTAGCTTCAATTACAAGCCTTAAACACCATAAGAAAACTCTTTCAAGAACATATCAAAATAACCACCCATTTGAAGAAGTTTACTTCCAACCTTTTGATCTAACTCCACCACTCTTTGATTCCAAGATTATTTCTTATATTTTGCAGTAACTTTGTCCAAGTAACTTGAGGTAGTAACCTTGTTCATAATCTTATTCAATTCATATTCATATAGCTATCTTATTTTGTGGTATAAAATTTTAACAACAAGAACATAGTTTGAATGATTTCAAACTTGTTCGCAAACTAAATAGATCCTTCTAACTTGACTTTTAAAACACTTCAACACATGTAATATATCATAATGATATGCTAACCTAACAAGATATAACTTGGCTTTACAAAGAACATCTTAAAAACTGAATCTACGTTGTCGGAGTGCAACCGGGGGCTGTTTTGGGTTGGATAATTAAAAACCATCTTGAACTTTGAATTGGAAGTTCATGTTCTGGAAAAATGATATTTCTTATGAATATGTTAACACGTAAAAATTTCATGGTTTAACTTAAAGTGTAAGTATTTTTAGAAAAATGATCATTAAATGTTGTTTTTATGATGGAAAATGATCACTTTCATAAGTTTCACCAAAGTTTGACCTATAACCTATGATTTCGAATACAAACTAAGGTATTTTCAGTTCATATTCTTAAAATTTGACTCGATCCAAGGAAGTGACAAGTTGAACCAACAAAAACGGATTTGTAATGAAGAAACTACGACTAAAACAAGATTGGGTATCCGAAGCTAGTTTAGCTACGAAAATATTTGGAGAAAAAGTAAATTAATCATATCTTTTCTAATTAATATGATATTTTATATATAATTACTTATGATTTGATTTTATATATTTCAGGACCACCCGTAAACAACACGAGAAGATTAATCATAAGACCGCATGATTGTACGCAACACGTCATTTGACAACACGGTACTTTATGTACGCAACACGTCATTTGACAACATGGTACCATGGGTTGAGATTAATTCTGATCAATACGAATACGATGGGGTCTTTATTTATTTTATTTAAGCGACTAATTGTGGACCACTAACATCGGACTACTAACTACGGACTAAGAAAATATTAAAAGTATTAAAAGTATATATATATATATATATATATGTAACGATTACTTAAAAAGAAAATATGTTGATATATTATATATATGGTTAGGTTCGTGATATCTATCGGAGACCAAGTCGAATTAAATACCTTCAAGGCAAAAGTGAGTTTCATTTGCTCCCTTTTTAATTGCTTTTGCAATATATATTTTTGGGCTGAGAATACATGCGCTGCTTTTATAAATGTTTACAAAATAGACACAAGTACTTAAAAATATATTCTACATTGAGTTGTACCACTGGCATATTTCCCTGTCTTGGTAACTACTATTTACATGGGTATTGTAAACGTGAATCCTGTTGATAGATCTATCGGGCCTGACAACCCCAACCGGACTGGACGACCAGTATTCAACGGTTGCACAGTACTTCGTTTTGGTGACTACACTTGGTACGGTGTAGTGAGATTTCATAATAAAGGGAATATGCGACGTTGATTAAATGTTAAGTATGGTTACCAAGTACTCAACCACTTAGAATGCTTTACATACACTTGCGAGTGTATTATTTTTATGATTATGAAATCTTGTGGTCTATTAACATATTGAAATGATTATTATGATAAACCTATGAACTCACCAACCTTTTGGTTGACACTTTAAAGCATGTTTATTTTCAGGTACGAATTAAGTCTTCCGCTGTGCATTTGCTCAATATAAGGACATTACTTGGAGCCGATCATCGCAATGGGACCAAATGTTGATGACTTCGTCCAGGTGGATTAGGACGGGTCCTTTTAGTTGGTATCAGAGCGGTGGTCGTAGCGAACCAGGTCTTGCATTAGTGTGTCTAACTAGTAGTTGTTAGGATGCATTAATGAGTCTGGACTTCGACCGTGTCTACATGTCAAAAGTTTTGCTTATCATTTCTAGTCGGAAATCATCTGCTTATCATCCTTAGGAAATTACCTGCTTATCATTCATAAGTCTAGACACGTTTTACTTCATTTACTGCATTGATAGTGTATAGACGAATTCTTATCTTAGCATATCTGTTATTGCGAACTTTGACTGATATCTTTTCAAAGATTCTCCGTAATTTACGGGATTTTGGTATTATATATACATATGTAAATTATGTATTGAAGAGTACCAAATCTAACTCCTATAATCTATTCCATACCAAAAATTCATTTTCCCCATTATACAAGATGGATTCCGCATCTAGTTCGAATTCTTCAGATTCCGACAGTTATGCCGATATGGATTTCCATTCGGGTTCCGAAAGCAGCATCACCGGAATGGATCGACGAATTTCCCATCATCTATTCTGGATGAATTGGGGATGGGTTCATAATATACTAAATCACTGGAGACAAGAAGAAGGTGATCCATTCCATCCACCAAATTGCCCTCTTGGCGATGAACCTGAAGCACTTACCGGCGAACCTATTCGAAGCACCATTTTCTCTCTCATTTCTAGAGTATCTCATCACGATTATATACTATCCCATATTACAAATCTTGTTCATTCACTCGCTCCAACCGCCAATCATCCCGGTGTACTAGCAGAAGTTAACGAACTTCGCGCTCGCGTGACTGCTTTGGAGAACATGGTGCGAAGGTTGCAAACACCAGCAGCAGCACCAGCAGTATAATCAGCACCACCATCAATAACATCAACAATACCATCATCACCACTAACAAACAACATCCGCATCACACGTCTCGACATCATAATCTGTCCCACAAACATCAACATCATACGCACCATAGATACCAAGGAGTACCAACAATAATGAACAGTGAAGTATTGATCCATAACTTCATTGATATTCTGCGAAGAATATGTGGTTTCAAAAAGTTTTAGAGATTTCTTATTCTAGCTCAAACCGAAAAGCAAATGAGATTAATATCATATTAACTTATTAAATTCATGATTTCATCTGAAGAAAATATATATGTATATATGTTTTCATAAAGATTGTAATTAAAAGTTCTTTTGTACAAACTATTAATGGTGAAAATTTTTTTTAACGGGTAGGTAATACCCGAGGAATAATTAGATTTCATCTTAATAAGTTACATTGTACATTCGCCGAAGCTGATTCAACAGTCATTTACTATCCTACTTACAACCACCGATATACGTATCCGTTCACCGCAGAATAACCATTTTTATTCAATTTCATATTTGGATTTTGACTTCCCAGAATCCAACAAGTGGCATATGAAGAAAACATATGACAAAATAAAATCTGTTAGAAACAAACAAATTAACTATGAAAAATTTTGTTAAGAATCCACGCTAACTGTTCCAGCTAACGGTTCCTAGCTAACTGTTTACATTTTATTTATCTCAGTTTATTTATCGCAATTTAATTATCGCACTTTTATTTATCGTCATTTAATTTCTGTAATTATTTTACGCAGTTTAAATATCGGGACACGTATACAATATTTTGACATATCATATCGACGCATCTATATATATTATTTGGAATCACCATAGACACTCTATATGCAGTAATGATCGAGTTCTCTATACAGGGTTGAGGTTGATTCTACAATAATATATATAGTTTGAGTTGTGATCGAGTCTGAGACGTATACGGGTCACGACACGTATTAATTAATTCGTATATTATATATTAAACTATATATGAATTATTGGACTGTTACTGTGGACTATCGACTGTGGACTAATGACATTGGACAATTAAAATGAATTAAAATATTGATTATAACATATGAAACTAAACATTTCTTCAAGATTGCCACTTGATTTCATCTTAAACCTCATTCTATCTCGACGATTACAATCAGCGTTCAAATCTATCATGATTCTTAAGAACACCTCAATCGAGCGGATAAACCAACCGCACTTCATCTACGGAAGAAAAGATTGATGCATATAGTTATGCACCTGAAAAACCCTCGGAAACTAAGTAAACGTTTGACACGTATCTGTTCTAGTTCCTTTGACATTGTTATTACCGAAGATCGTTTTGCAATCCCTTTCCAAAGTAGCTAATTTTGTCACAGCTCCAGCAAGTCAACTTCGACTTTTCATCCGAAACAACTTTATTATAACCGCGCTGTATATGCGTACTCTTTATTGTTACTGCGGAACCTTTTATATTCCACAATATTACCATCAGCGATTAATGATTCTAAAAACACAATTCTCCTGAAACTACCTCGGTTTGATAACCGATGACCCAGATCAGTTAACTTTGAAAATGCTGACAAAGCAGCATATTGTAGATGATCTTAATTGCCAAAAGTTTGATGATAAAGAAAGGAGTGTTAGGAACGCTCGATAGAAAATTTAGTACCGAAAAGCGGATTATGCGAAACTATGAAGAAAGCCGTGGACAAATCACAAAGAATAAGTTTGCCTTCAAAGAATCCAAATGATTCTGTGCCTGCTGAAATCGTTAGTAAACATCTTATTTCTCATTCTAAACCTTCACAGACAAATCTTCTTCACCATCCATTGATATTAGAAATTCTAAGATATTCTCGTATGTTCTATTATAAATATCCTCCATATTTCTGGCGATATTTTCACAACTATTCTTATCTGAGATCATTTATCTCTCCGTAATATCAGCAACATAAAAGAAAATGTGTTAGTTTCTAAATTCTGAAACCTTCGAGTTTAAAATATGAATGTTTTGAAGTAGTGTTGGGAACTGAAGCATGGATTAGTATAATATAATGACACTTGATCAACGTCATTATATTACAGTAAGTCATGCTGAGTTTCTAATGAAGCATGATGATTCACAGTACCGTCATCATGTGCCATTTACATGACTCTTACATTCTATCTAATCTATAAACATATCAAGAGAATATTTTTCTGGATGACTCGGTCTTCTCCAGGGTATTCTGGTAATTTAACAAATCAAAATCGTTCTATTACCATTTTCTTCTTAGAGCATTAGCTATGTTCATTCTGAATTTCATATCTACGAATTCCGGACCATTACTCGCTTGACTCGAAGTCGGAAAGAGAAAACGAAAGCATGAAGCTCCGAAAATAATGAAGAATATAAACTCCGATAATAACCCCAAAATTACAAACCATGTATATCGATGCAGATTGCAATATAGAGACACGGGAGAATTAGAAACACTATAAACACAAGAGTATAGTAGAAGTAAATAGATTCTTTTGGTGGTAGATGAAAAAGAAGAATGACAGATATAAAAGTTAGGAGTATATCAAGAATCAGGACTAGATGGAGCATATTGATGAATGCTCTAAAGTAAGAATCAAGGGAGAAAGAATAGAAGGTGTGAGTCGTGGAAAATAAGGAAACGAAGGGGTGAATTTATAGTGAAATATCCGATAGAGCAATCGGGAACAGATTATTGCATATAATCAAAGAAGATCCTGATTTTCTTAATCACCAAAGAACCAAATCTTATTACGTTAGATTCTCTTTAAATCCCTTAAATCCCGAAAATCAATCATAACTACGTCATCGGTTAAGACGAATATATTTTACTCATCTCACTCTTTTACGATAGTCTCATTTATATTCTTTGCATAATCGAATCATTTTATCTACATTACTCAATGATGATAAAACTCCATTATCACCTTATATTTGTCATGAAAACCTTCTTATTGTTATCCATAACAACCTCTATCAAATTTCGGGGACGAAATTTCTTTAACGGGTAGGTACTGTAATGACCCGGAATTTTCCGACCAAATTATACTTATGAGATTAATATTTACATAAATTAAACCTTACCAACATGATAAGCAATCCAAATTATTAAGACTTGTGTTTTTGAAAAGAGTTTTATACAACGTTTGACCGTCCAATATGACCGATGATATCACGAACTATATAACATACGATAATTATACGTTTGTGTATATATATGTATTTATATATATTCAACATGATCTGAGGATGGTTTAACATCTCATTGTGTACTAATGACAATGAGTTATAAGTATATTTTGAAACTACTACCTTAAGTTTTCAAAACGATAACAATACGTAACATTCTTTGATATATATACTTATAATCTATAATGCTTATACATGTATCGTATATATAATGTATTTAATCACTTTTTAAGGACTTAAATACATAAAACAATATAAGTATATTCACAAAAGATAGCTATATTTGAATTCTCGTTCCGTTTCCTCAAGATTTCTATACGTATATCTAGGGTATATGTACCCGTATCATACCCAGCTTCTATACGTATTTACTATTGGTATATACACATCAAATCAACATCCTAATCAACATTATTAATACCCTAGATATGAGGTAACTAGGATTTGTCAAGTAGTATGAATTATTAGTAAGAAAACAAAATTAGGAATCCTTTTCTTTCTTTATAAACTAAAAACGTTTTTATAAATGAACACCATTTTTTCACTCCATTTTCTCATACCTACACCCTCATTTCTCTCTCAAAATACTCCTAACTTCATACTTGATCATCTCCAAGTATTTTCCCCATCATTTAGCTTCAATTACAAGCCTTAAACACCATAAGAAAACTCTTTCAATAACATATCAAAATAACCACCCATTTGAAGAAGTTTACTTCCAACCTTTTGATCTAACTCCACCACTCTTTGATTCCAAGATTATTTCTTATCTTTTGTAGTAACTTTGTCCAAGTAACTTGAGGTAGTAACCTTGTTCATAATCTTATTCAATTCAGATTCATATAGCTATCTTATTTTGTGGTATAAAATTTTAACAACAAGAACATAGTTTGAATGATTTCAAACTTGTTCGCAAACTAAATAGATCCTTCTAACTTGACTTTTAAAACACTTCAACACATGTAATATATCATAATTATATGCTAACCTAACAAGATATAACTTGGTTTTACAAAGAACATCTTAAAAACTGAATCTACGTCGTCGGAGTGCAACCGGGAGCTGTTTTGGGTTGGATAATTAAAAACCATCTTGAACTTTGAATTGGAAGTTCATGTTCTGTAAACATGATATTTCTTATGAATATGTTAACACATAAAAATTTCATGGTTTAACTCAAAGTGTAAGTATTTTTAGAAAAATGATCATTAAATGTTGTTTTTATGATGGAAAATGATCACTTTCATAAGTTTCACCAAAGTTTGACCTATAACCTATGATTTCGAATACAAACTAAGGTATTTTAAGTTCATATTCTTAAAATTTGACTCGATCCAAGGAAGTGGCGAGTTGAACCAACAAAAACGGAGTTGTAATGAAGAAACTACGACTAAAACAAGATTGGGTATCCGAAGCAAGTTTAGCTACGAAAATATTTGGAGAAAAAGTAAATTAATCGTATCTTTTCTAATTAATATGATATTTTATATATAATTACTTATGATTTGATTTTATATATTTCAGGACCACCCGTAAACAACACGAGAAGATTAATCATACGACCTCATGATTGTACGCAACACGTCATTTGACAACACGGTACTTTATGTACGCAACACGTCATTTGACAACATGGTACCATGGGTCGAGATTAATTCTGATCAATACGAATATGATGGGGTCTTTATTTATTTTATTTAAGCGACTAATTGTGGTCCACTAACATCGGACTGCTAACTACGGACTAAGAAAATATTAAAAGTATTAAAAGTATATGTAACGATTACTTAAAAAGAAAATACGTTGATATATTATATATATGGTTAGGTTCGTGATATCTATCGGAGACCAAGTCGAATTAAATACCTTCAAGGCAAAAGTAAGTTTCATTTGCTCCCTTTTTAATTACTTTTGCAATATATATTTTTGGGCTGAGAATACATGCGCTGCTTTTATAAATGTTTACAAAATAGACACAAGTACTTAAAAATATATTCTACGTTGAGTTGTACAACTGGCATATTTCCCTGTAGCTTGGTAACTACTATTTACATGGGTATTGTAAACGCGAATCCTGTTGATAGATCTATCGGGCCTGACAACCCCAACCGGACTGGATGACCAGTATTCAACGGTTGCACAGTACTTCGTTTTGGTAACTACACTTGGTACGGTGTAGTGAGATTTCATAATAAAGGGAATATGCGACGTTGATTAAATGTTAAGTATGGTTACCAAGTGCTCAACCACTTAGAATGCTTTACATACACTTGCGAGTGTATTATTTTTATGATTATGAAATCTTGTGGTCTATTAACATATTGAAATGATTGTTATGATAAACCTATGAACTCACCAACCTTTTGGTTGACACTTTAAAGCATGTTTATTTTCAGGTACGAATTAAGTCTTCCACTGTGCATTTGCTCAATATAAGGACATTACTTGGAGCCGATCATCGCAATGGGACCAAATGTTGATGACTTCGTCCAGGTGGATTAGGACGGGTCCTTTCAGTTGAAGGTCAATTGAATATATGAACACCGTTTCCAAAATTTTCTAGACTCAACATTACATACTTTTCTTATCGTGTCAAAATCATATAAAGATTAAGTTTAAATTTAGTCAGAAATTCTCAGGTCGTCACACCAAGACTATCCAAAATCCAAACCCATTTGTGATTACTGCTTTTATTATTTAGTTCTTTTCTTTTTTGACAACCAACACAGAAAACAAGGCTGATGTGATCGTGTTTCGGTTTTGATAAAACAAAGAGAATGGTGAGCGATTATGATGTTATTGCTAGGAGGAGAATGATGATAAAGATGAGATGAGTTAACAAAAGATAATGATGATATGATGATGAAGAACCAAAGTAGAAAACTGCTATTTTTTTTCCTATTATCTGAAAACCACTTATGTTTTAATTCAAACGTAACCCAAACAACCCTACACACCTGATGTGTGCAGAGGTGTATACGAAATAGCTATATTTTTACTAGGAAATAATATTAAATACGATACAATTTTACACAAATTATTTATTTATTTATAAAATGGATATACCTAAACCTTGCTACAACACTTATTGGCAGTGTACATAATCGTACAGTAGTGTAGTTTTTAGTAATTCCGGTTCATTCCACAGGGATCTAGCCAAGTTTAACGCTATATTTTTTTTAAAACTATATTTGTATAAATATATATATAAATATAAGTAGTATTATTATTATTATAAAAGGGGGTTTTTACCGTTTAATGACCGGTTTGTCGATTTTTGAAACTTTAGTCGCAGTTAAAACCTAATGTAAAATATTAAAATTAAATATAAATTAATTTAAAGCGTAAAGTAAATAACGATAATGAAATTGCGATAAATAAAAGTGCGATAAATAAAATGACAATAAATAAAATTGCGATAATTAAAAGTTCAATTAAATATGAAATAAAGGAATTAAGCTTATTTAAACTTCCGTAATCATGATGTTTGACGTGTTGATTTTAGTTTATTCCCATGGGTTAATTGTCCTTTGTCCTGGATTATTCAATATGTCCGTCTGGTTTTTGTCCATAACAGTCCATCAGTCATAAATATAAAGTGCGAGTGTCCTCGTCAAATTATCCTTATATCCGAAGTCAAATATTCCAACAAATTGGGGACTTAAACTATAATTACACCAAGTGTCCTTATATATAATTCACCCCTGTTTTAATAAGTCCATTGACTATTAATCCATTCCCATGTTCGATTAAATGAACGATTATTAGTACTTATAAATATCCCGCCCATCGTGTCCGATCGAGTGTATATGGTTATTTATAGGTACATCCAATTGTAAATCTTTATAATAAATTAACAAACTATCATTTAATTAAACAAATATAAAGCCCATTAATAGCCCATAGTCTAATTTCCACAAGTGTCGTTCTTTTTTCCAAACCCCAATTATGGTACAAAGCCCAATTACCCAGTCTTTAATATTTAGCCCAACATCACGATTACTTCGGCTTAAATAAGCATAATAATAACTTAGCTACGAGATATTAATTTAAAAAGGTTGAACATAACTTACAATGATTAAAAATAGCGTTGCGTTACACGGACATAATTTCAACTTACACCCTTACAACATTCGCTAACATACCCTTATTATTAAAATTAAAATTAAAATTAAAATTATAATATATATATATATATATATATATATATATATATATATATATATATATATATATATATATATATATATATATATATATATATATATATATATATATATATATAATACGTGAGAGTAGGAAGAGAAAAAGATGTTGTATATTACTCGTTCAATTCGTCACTTTTTATAGCACTTGGCCAGATTCTGATGCCCATGCGATCGCATGGATTTTGTGCCTTCTGGCCATGCGATCGCATGGCCGCCTGGAACAGCTCACATATTTTTGTTTTCTTATTTGCCGACGGTTTTAATATATAATATAATATATATATAATTTTAAGAATTAATTATATATTATATTATATTCATGTGTAATTTTTAGTCCGTTGAGTCGAGCGTTGAGAGTTGACTCTGGTCCAGGTTCCGGATTTTAGAACGTCCTTGCGTACAATTTAATTTCTTGTACTTTGCGTTTCGCGGCTTGTACTCTTGTAATTTCTAAATGTTTCTCATCAATAATTTGAACCACTTGGATTGTACTTTGTACTTTTGAGCTTTTTGGTCGTTTGCGTCTTCAATTCGTCGAATTTGTCTTTTGTCTTCACCTTTTATTATTTAAACGAATATCACTTGTAAATAGAACAATTGCAACTAAAAGCTTGTCTTTCTTGAGGGATAATCCTATGAAATATATGTTCGTTTTTAGCATTATCAAATATTCCCACACTTGCGCGTTGCTTGTCCTCAAGCAATATAGTCTTAAAATAAAAACATACAAGAATCACTTCTTTATTTTTCACACTTTGTACATCAGTGATTTCTATACGGCGGTATGAACAATGGTAGTAACGATGTGGTTTACAGTCCTACATGACTATGAAAATTTAGATCCTTTTAGAAAATTGGATCTTTATGAAAACATTTGATCTTTTGAAAATTCAATCTAGCTTTTACCCTAGATAAGTTTTCCGGAATAACCCTTCACCGGTGTTGCAAAATGTTTTTGTTGGTTTTGTGGGTTTCAGATTTGAAAATTTTAGCTCAAAACTTATGGTTTTGTGTCACCTACTTGCTAACCTTGTATTGGGAAAGCAACACGTTCAGTTTACTCGCTCCGTATATTACCTTTCGGTAAACTACCGTCCGGCTATAAAGGAAAGCATTGAACAAGCAACTGTTAAGGCAATGTCCCGTGACATGCTTTTAATTATGGTCTATAACGTGTCGGATGCAATTACCATCCTTTATAGGAGTAATAGTAAAGCTCACCCTATATTTTTTTGGTCTGGCACAAGGTCCTGTCTTTGATCATGCTATACAACCACCGTTCTTACGGTTGACACCCAATTTGGTTCAGGTGACCTAATGAATTCCAGGTGAATTCCTAGAATTTTACGTTCAATGGTAATGAACGCATTGAAAATAGGTTTTCAAAAAACAAATCGGTTTTAATTTGATCAAAATATTTTCTCGTTTAAGCTCGAGTTTAGACATCATCGAATTCCATGAGTTTGTAATTCTCAATCTTTAAGATCAATCTCAAGGATTGAGTAATATCAGGCTTAAAGGCTAATTTTTAATCTTTTAGGGAGATTATCCTTTCTGGGGGTCTGATTCATTAGTCTTATCAAGCTAATTTGTACAGTGCCCTCCCCATTTTACGAGACATATCCTCTCATGGTTAGGATAAGTCTGACCACTTGGCGACCTTGTTTGATGCTGAGGTCCGTGGATTTCCAGCTGATTTTCGAGAAAACTTTTTAAGGTTTTTCGTAGACTCTACAACTGGTCTGGATGACAACTTCCTGACCTAAATCAAGAAGCGCATTTCTTTCTCGGAAGACTTTACTTCCTTTTAATGATGGAATTGATTCATTGTGTAGATCCATCTTTTCTTTTAAATGAATTACAATAAACGGGTAAAACAGTTAATTTAGTCCAAAACCGAAGCACCTGCAATAACTTTACAGAAACATGTGATAGATAGTTTTATTGAATAACTTGGTACATTCTCCCCACACTTAGTTTTTTTCTTTGCCTTTTTATTCTCCTCTATTCCATTTTAAATGAATTCTGACGTTTTGGGTTGTTTCTCCATTAATGTTCTCTCCGAGGTAACAATAATAGTTCATAAATATGTATAAACATGATTTTGAAATCATTTTATTGAAAATTTTTCAAATTTTCACAAAATTTGGCAAATAAACTAAGTGTAAACCCGAGAGAATTTATTGAAATGTCCCGTTCATATTGATTATAAACGTTCCATATTAATTGATTTCGTTGCGAGGTTTTGACCTCTATATAAGACGTTTTTCAAAGACTGCATCCATTTTTAAAACAACCATAACCTTTATTTTATCAATAAAGGTTTTAAAAATATTACGTAGATTATCAAATAATGATAATCTAAAATATATTGTTTACACACAACCATTACATAATGGTTTACAATAGAAATATATTACATCGACATATGTTTCTTGAATGCAGTTTTTACACAATATCATACAAACATGGACTCCAAATCTTGTCCTTATTTTAGTATGCAACAGCAGAAGCTCTTAGTATTCACCTGAGAATAAACATGCTCTAAACGTCAACAAAAATGTTGGTGAGTTATAGGTTTAACCTATATATATCAAATCATAACAATAGACCACAAGATTTCATATTTCAATACACATCCCATACATAGAGATAAAAATCATTCATATGGTGAATACCTGGTAACCGACATTAACAAGATGCATATATAAGAATATCCCCATCATTCCGGGACACCCTTCGGATATGATATAAATTTCGAAGTACTAAAGCATCCGGTACTTTGGATGAGGTTTGTTAGGCCCAATAGATCTATCTTTAGAATTCGCGTCAATTAGGGTGTCTATTCCCTAATTCTTAGATTACCAGACTTAATAAAAAGGGGCATATTCAATTTCGATAATTCAACCATAGAATGTAGTTTCACGTACTTGTGTCTATTTTGTAAATTATTTATAAAACCTGCATGTATTCTCATCCCAAAAATATTAGATTTTAAAAGTGGGACTATAACTCACTTTCACAGATATTTCCTTCCTCGGAAATAAGACTTGGCCACGGATCGATTCACGAACCTATACAAATATGTACATATATATCAAAGTATGATCAAAATATAATTACAACTATTTTAATTATTTTTTAAAGATTTGAGTGTATTAAGTCAGCTGTCCTCGTTATTAACCTACAACTAGTTGTCCACAGTTAGTTGTACGGAAATAAATCGATATATATTATCTTGAATCAATCCACGACCCAGTGTATACACATCTCAGGCTAAATCACAACTCAAAGTATATATATTTTTGGAATCAACCTCAACCCTGTATAGCTAACTCCAACATTACTGCATATAGAGTGTCTATGGTTGTTCCAAATAATATATATACATGGGTCGATATGATATGTCAAAACATTTGCATACGTGTCTATGGTATCCCAAGATTACATAATATATTAGAATATATGTATAATACAATATAAGTTAGCTAGGATATGATTTGTATAGATTTGTTAAACATTTCCCGTAGCTAAAAAGATCAAAAATATCCAATCTTGTTTTACCCGTAACTTCTTCATTTTAAATCCGTTTTGAGTGAATCAAATTGCTATGGTTTCATATTGAACTATAATTTAATAATCCAAACATAAAAAGTATAGGTTTATAGTCGGAAACTTAAGTTACATGTCAATTACTAAAGAGGTAGTCATTTCCGTCGAAAGAACGACATCTTGATGACCATTTTGAAAAACATACTTTCACTTTGAGTTTAACCAAGATTTTTGGATATAGTTTCATGTTCATATGAAAAATCATTTTCCCAGAAGAACAACTTTTAAATCAAAGTTTATCATAGTTTTTAATTATCCAAACCAAAACAGCCCCCGGTTTCACTACGACGGCGTATATCCGATTTTATGGTGTTCATCGTCTTTCCAGGTTTTAAATCATTAAGTTAGCATATCATATAGATATAGAAAATGTGTTTAGTTGATTTTAAAAGTCAAGTTAGAAGGATTAACTTTTGTTTTCAAACAAGTTTAGAATTAACTAAACTATGTTCTAGTGATTACAAGTTTAAACCTTCGAATAAGATAGCTTTATATGTATGAATCGAATGATGTTATGAACATCATTACTACCTCAAGTTTTTTGGATAAAACTACTGGAAATGAGAAAAATGGATCTATCTTCAAAGGATCCTAGGATGGCTTGAAAGTTCTTGAAGCAGAATCATGACACGAAAACAGTTCACGTAAGATTTTCACTCGAAATAAGATTGTTATAGTTGTGGAAATTGAATCAAAGTTTGAATATGAATATTACCTTGAATTAGAAAGATAACATACTGTAAATAACCAAGGTTCCTTGATCTTAGATGATTACTTGGAATGAATTAGAAAGCTTGGAAGTAGACTTGCAAACTTAGAAGTATTCTTGATTTTTATGAAACTATACTTATGGAATTTATGAAGAACACTTAGAACTTGAAGATGGAACTTGAGAGAGATCAATTAGATGAAGAAAATTGAAGAATTAAAGTGTTTGTAGGTGTTTTTGTTCGTTGGTATATGGATTAGATATAAAGGATATGTAATTTTGTTTTCATGTAAATAAGTCATGAATGATTACTAATACTTTTGTAAATTTATGAGATATTTCATGCTAGTTGCTAAATGATGGTTCCCACATGTATTAGGTGACTCACATGGGCTGCTAAGAGCTGATCATTGGAGTGTATATACCAATAGTACATACATCTAAAAGCTATGTATTGTACGAGTACGAATACGGGTGCATACGAGTAGAATTGTTGATGAAACTGAATGAGGATGTAATTGTAAGCATTTTTATTAAGTAGAATTACTTTGATATGTGTCTTGAAGTCTTTCAAAAATGTAAGAATACATATCAAAACACAACATGTATATACATTCTAATGGAGTCGTTAAGTCTTCGTTAGTCGTTACATGTAAGTGTTGTTTTGAAACCTTTAAGTTAACGATCTCAATAAATGTTGTTAACCCAATGTTTATTATATCAAATGAGATGTTAAATTATTATATTATCATGATATTATGATGTATGAATATCTCTTAATATGATATATACATTAAAATATCGTTACAACGGTAATCGTTACATATAAGTCTCGTTTCGTAATTCTTGAGTTAGTAGTCTTGTTTTTACATATGTAGTTCATTGTTAACACACTTAATGATATATTTAAATATCATTTTATCATGTTAAATATAGTGTATCAATATCTTAATATGATACATAAATATTTAGTAGACGTTATCATAACGATAATCGTTATATATATCATTTCGAGTTTCTTAACTTAGTAATCTCATTTCTTATGTATATCACACATTGTTAATATACTTAGTGAGATACTTACTCATCATAATCTCATGTCAACCATATATATATGTCTATATATACCACAACATGTAGTTTTTACAAATTTGTAACGTTCGTGAATCGCCGGTCAACTTGGGTGATCAATTGTCTATATGAAACTTATTTCATTTAATCAAGTCTTAACAAGTTTGATTGCTTAACACATTGGAAACATTTAGTCATGTAAATATCAATCTCAATTAATATATATAAACATGGAAAAGTTCGGGTCACTACAGTGCCTACCCGTTAAATAAATTTCATCCCGAAATTTTAAGCTGTTGAAGGTATTGACGAATCTTCTGGAAACAGATGTGGGTATTTCTTCTTCATCTGATCTTCACGCTCCCAGGTGAACTCGGGTCCTCTACGAGCATTCCATTGAACCTTAACAATCGGTATCTTGTTTTGCTTAAGTCTCTTAACCTCCCAATCCATTATTTCGACGGGTTCTTCAATGAATTGAAGTTTTTCATTGATTTGGATTTCGTCCAACAGAATAGTGAGATCTTCTTTAGCAAAACATTTCTTCAAATTCGAGACGTGGAAAGTGTTATGTACAGCCGCGAGTTGTTGAGGTAGCTCCAGTTGGTAAGCTACTGGTCCGACACGATCTATAATCTTGAATGGTCCAATGTACCTTGGATTTAGTTTCCCCCGTTTACCAAATCGAACAACGCCTTTCCAAGGTGAAACCTTAAGCATGACCATTTCTCCAATTTCAAACTCTATATCTTTTCTTTTACTGTCCGCGTAGCTATTTTGTCGACTCTGGAAGGTTTTCAATCGTTGTTGAATTTGGATGATTTTCTCGGTAGTTTCTTGTATTATCTCCGGACCCGTAATCTGTCTATCCCCCACTTCATTCCAACAAATTGGAGACCTACACTTTCTACCATAAAGTGCCTCAAACGGCGCCATCTCAACACTAGAATGATAACTGTTGTTGTAGGAAAATTCTGCTAACGGTAGGTGTCGATCCCAACTGTTTTCGAAATCAATAACACATGCTCGTAGCATGTCTTCAAGCGTTTGTATCGTCCTTTAGCTTGAAATGTTCCGTTCATATTGATTATAAATGTTCCATATTAATTGATTTCGTTGCGAGGCTTTGACCTCTATATGAGACGTTTTTCAAAGACTGCATTCATTTTTAAAACAACCATAACCTTTATTTTATCAATAAAGGTTTCAAAAGCATTATGTAGATTATCAAATAATGATAATCTAAAATATACTGTTTACACACGACCATTACATAATGGTTTACAATAGAAATATATTACATCGACATATGTTTCTTGAATGCAGTTTTTACACAATATAATACAAACATGGACTCTAAATCTTGTCCTTATTTTAGTATGCAACAGCGGAAGCTCTTAGTATTCACCTGAGAATAAACACGCTTTAAACGTCAACAAAAATGTTGGTGAGTTATAGGTTTAACCTATATATATCAAATCGTAATAATAGACCACAAGATTTCATATTTCAATATACATCCCATACATAGAGATAAAAATCATTCATATGGTGAACACCTGGTAACTGACCTTAACAAGATGCATATATAAGAATATCCCCATCATTCCGGGACACCCTTCGGATATGATATAAATTTCGAAGTACTAAAGCATCTGGTACTTTGGATGGGGTTTGTTAGGCCCAATAGATCTATCTTTAGGATTCGCGTCAATTAGGGTGTCTATTCCCTAATTCTTAGATTACCAAACTTAATAAAAAGAGGCATATTCGATTTTGATAATTCAACCATAGAATGTAGTTTCACGTACTTGTGTCTATTTTGTAAACATTTATAAAACCTGCATGTATTCTTATCCCAAAAATATTAGATTTTAAAAGTGGGACTATAACTCACTTTCACAGATTTTTACTTCGTTGGGAAGTAAGACTTGGCCACTGGTCGATTCACGAACCTATAACAAATATGTACATATATATCAAAGTATGTTCAAAATATATTTACAACACTTTTAATACATTTTGATGTTTTAAGTTTATTAAGTCAGCTGTCCTCGTTAGTAACCTACAACTAGTTGTCCACAGGTAGATGTACAGAAATAAATCGATATATATTACCTTGAATCAATCCACGACCCAGTGTACACGTCTCTGGCTAGATCACAACTCAAAGTATATATATTTTTGGAATCAACCTCAACCCTGTATAGCTAACTCCAACATTACTGCATATAGAGTGTCTATGGTTGTTCCAAATAATATATATAAATGGGTCGATATGATATGTCAAAACATTTGCATACGTGTCTATGGTATCCCAAGATTACATAATATATTACAATACATGTATAATACAATATAAGTTAGCTAGGATATGATTTGTATAGAATTATTAATATTTCCCGTAGCTACAAAAATTAAAAAATATCCAATCTTGTTCTACCCATAACTTCTTCAATTTAAATCCGTTTTTAGTGAATCAAAATGCTATGGTTTCATATTTAACTCTATTTTATGAATCTAAACAGAAAAATTATAGGTTTATAGTCAGAAATATAAGTTACAAGTCATTTTTGTAAGAGGTAGTCATTTCAGTCGAAAGAACGGCGTCTTGATGACCATTTTGAAAAACGTACTTCCACTTTGAGTTTAACCATGATTTTTGGATATAGTTTCATGTTCAAAAGAAAAATCATTTTTCCCAGAAGAACAACTTTTAAATCAAAGTTTATCATAGTTTTTAATTATCAAACCCAAAACAACCCGCGGTGTTACTACGACGGCGTATGTCCAGTTTTACGGTGTTTTTCGTGTTTCCAGGTTTTAAATCATTAAGTTAGCATACCATATGGATATAGAACATGTGTTTAGTTTATTTTAAAAATCAAGTTAGAAGGATTAACTTTTGTTTGCGAACAAGTTTAAAATTAACTAAACTATGCTCTAGTGATTTCAAGTTTAAACCTTCGAATAAGATAGCTTTATATGTATGAATCGAATGATGTTATGAACATAATTACTACCTCAAGTTTTGTGGATAAACGTACTGGAAAAAAGATAAATGGATCTAGCTTCAAAGGGTCTTGGATGGCTTGAAATTTCTTGAAGTAGAATCATGACACGAAAACAAGTTCAAGTAAGATTTTCACTCGAAATAAGATTGTTATAGTTATAGAAATTGAATCAAAGTTTGAATATGAGTATTACCTTGTATTAGAAAGATATCTTACTGTAAATAAGAAAGATTTCTTGAGGTTGGATGATCACTCTACAAGATTGGAAGTAAGCTAGCAAACTTGGAAGTATTCTTGATTTTATGAAACTAGAACTTGTAGAATTTATGAAGAACACTTAGAACTTGAATATAGAACTTTAGAGAGATTAATTAGATGAATAAAATTGAAGAATGAAAGTGTTTTTAGGTGTTTTTGGTCGTTGGTGTATGGATTAGATATAAAGGATATGTAATTTTGTTTTCATGTAAATAAGTCATGAATGATTACTCATATTTTTGTAATTTTATGAGATATTTCATGCTAGTTGCCAAATAATGGTTCCCACATGTGTTAGGTGACTCACATGGGCTGCTAAGAGCTGATCATTGGAGTGTATATATCAATAGTACATACATCTAAAAGCTGTGTATTGTACGAGTACGAATACGAGTGCATACGAGTAGAATTGTTGATGATACTGAACGAGGATGTAATTATAAGCATTTTGTTAAGTAGAAGTATTTTGATAAGTTTCTTAAAGTCTTTCAAAAGTGTATGAATACATATTAAAACACTACATGTATATACATTTTAACTGAGTCGTTAAGTCATCGTTAGTCGTTACATGTAAGTGTTGTTTTGAAACCTTTAGGTTAACGATCTTGTTAAATGTTGTTAACCCAATGTTTATAATATAAAATGAGATTTTAAATTATTATATTATCATGATATTATGATGTACGAATATCTCTTAATATGATATATATATACATTAAATGTCGTTACAACGATAATCGTTACATATATGTCTCGTTTCAAAATCATTAAGTTAGTAGTCTTGTTTTTACATATGTAGTTCATCGTTAATATACTTAATGATATGTTTAATTATCATAATATCATGTTAACTATATATATAACCATATATATGTCATCATATAGTTTTTACATGTTTTAACGTTCGTGAATCACCGGTCAACTTGGGTGGTCAATTGTCTATATGAAACCTATTTCAATTAATCAAGTCTTAACAAGTTTGATTTCTTAACATGTTGGAAACACTTAATCATGTAAATAACAATTTCATTTAATATATATATATAAACATGAAAAAGTTCGGGTCACTACAGTACCTACCCGTTAAATAAATTTCGTCCCGAAATTTTAAGTAGTTGGAGGTGTTGACGTATCTTCTGGAAATAAATGCGGGTATTTATTCTTCATCTGATCTTCCCATTCCCAGGTGAACTCGGGTCCTCTACGAGCATTCCATCTAATCTTAACAATTGGTATCTTGTTTTGCTTAAGTCTTTTAACCTCACGATCCATTATTTCGACGGGTTCTTCGATGAATTGAAGTTTTTCGTTGATTTGGATTTCATTTAACGGAATAGTGAGATCTTCTTTAGCAAAAAATTTCTTCAAATTCGAGACGTGGAAAGAGTTATGTACAGCCGCGAGTTGTTGAGGCAACTCAAGTCGGTAAGCTACTGGTCCGACACGATCAATAATCTTGAATGGTCCAATATACCTTGGATTTAATTTCCCTCGTTTACCAAATCGAACAATGCCTTTCCAAGGTGCAACTTTAAGCATAACCATCTCTCCAATTTCAAATTCTATATCTTTTCTTTTAATGTCAGCGTAGCTCTTTTATCTACTTTGGGCGGTTTTCAACCGTTGTTGAATTTGGATGATCTTCTCGGTAGTTTCTTGTATTATCTCCGGACCCGTAATCTGTCTATCTCCCACTTCACTCCAATAAATTGTAGACCTGCACTTTCTACCATAAAGTGCTTCAAACGGCGCCATCTCAATGCTTGAATGGTAGCTGTTGTTGTAGGAAAATTCTGCTAACGATAGATGTCGATCCCAACTGTTTCCAAAATCAATAACACATGCTCGTAGCATGTCTTCAAGCATTTGTATCGTCCTTTTGCTCTGCCCATCAGTTTGTGGATGATAGGCAGTACTCATGTCTAAACGAGTTCCTAATGCTTGTTGTAATGTCTGCCAAAATCTTGAAATAAATCTGCCATCCCTATCAGAGATAATAGAGATTGGTATTCCATGTCTGGAGACGACTTCCTTCAAATACAGTCGTGCTAACTTCTCCATCTTGGCATCTTCTCTTATTGGCAGGAAGTGTGCTGATTTGGTGAGAAGATTAACTATTACCCAAATAGTACCAAAACCACTTGCAGTCCTTGACAATTTAGTGATGAAATCCATGGTAATTTTTCCCATTTCCATTCCGGGATTTCGGGTTGTTGAAGTAGACCTGATGGTTTCAGATGCTCAGCTTTGACCTTAGAACACGTCAAACATTCTCCTACGTATTTAGCAACATTGGCTTTCATACCCGGCCACCAAAAATGTTTCTTGAGATCCTTGTACATCTTCCCCGTTCCAGGATGTATTGAGTATCTGGTTTTATGAGCTTCTCTAAGTACCATTTCTCTCATATCTCCAAGTTTTGGTACCCAAATCCTTTCAGCCCTATATCGGGTTCCGTCTTCCCGAATATTAAGATGCTTCTCCGATCCTTTGGGTATTTCATCCTTTAAATTTCCATCTTTTAAAACTTCTTGTTGCACCTCCTTTATTTGAGTAGTAAGGTTATTATGAATCATTATATTCATAGATTTTACTCGAATGGGTTCTCTGTCCTTCCTGCTCAAGGCGTCGGCTACCACATTTACCTTCCCAGGGTGGTAACGAATCTCAAAGTCGTAATCATTCAACAATTCAATCCACCTACACTGCCTCATATTCAGTTGTTTCTGATTAAATATGTGTTGAAGACTTTTGTGGTCGGTATATATAATACTTTTGACCCCATATAAGTAGTGCCTCCAAGTCTTTAATGCAAAAACAACCGCGCCTAATTCCAAATCATGCGTCGTATAATTTTTTTCGTGAATCTTCAATTGTCTAGATGCATAAGCAATCACCTTCGTTCGTTGCATTAATACACAACCGAGACCTTGCTTTGATGCGTCACAATAAATCACAAAATCATCATTCCCTTCAGGCAATGACAATATAGGTGCCGTAGTTAGCTTTTTCTTCAATAACTTAAACGCCTTCTCTTATTCATCCTTCTATTCAAATTTCTTCCCTTTAAGCGTTAATGCAGTCAAGGGTTTTGCTATTTTGGAGAAATCTTGGATGAATCTTCTGTAGTAACCAGCCAATCCTAAAAATTGACGTATATGCTTCAGAGTTTTTGGGGTTTCCCACTTTTCAACGGTTTCAATCTTTGCCGGGTCCACCTGGATACCTTCTTTGTTCACTATATGACCGAGGAATTGAACTTCTTCTAATCAAAATGCACACTTTGAAAACTTAGCGTACAGTTTTTCTTTCCTCAATACTTCTAGCACTTTTCTCAAATGTTCTTCGTGCTCTTGATCATTCTTTGAGTAAATAAATATGTCATCTGTAGTGACCCGAACTTTTCCATGTTTATATATATTAATTGAGATTGATGTTTACATGATTAAATGTTTCCAACATGTTAAGCAATCAAACTTGTTAAGACTTGATTAATTGAAATAGGTTTCATATAGACAATTGACCACCCAAGTTGACCGGTGATTCACGAACGTTAAAACTTGTAAAAAACTATATGATGACATATATATGGTTATATATATAGTTAACATGATATTATGATAAGTAAACATATCATTAATTATATTAACAATGAACTACATATGTAAAAACAAGACTACTAACTTAATGATTTTGAAACGAGACATATATGTAACGTTTATCGTTGTAACGACATTTAATGTATATATATCATATTAAGAGATATTCGTACATCATAATATCATGATAATATAATAATTTAAAATCTCTTTTGTTATTATAAACATTGGGTTAACAACATTTAACAAGATCGTTAACCTAAAGGTTTCAAAACAACACTTACATGTAACGACTAACGATGACTTAACGACTCAGTTAAAATGTATATACATGTAGTGTTTTAATATGTATTTATACACTTTTGAAAGACTTCAATACACTTATCAAAATACTTCTACTTAACAAAAATGCTTACAATTACATTCTCGTTCAGTTTCATCAACAATTCTACTCGTATGCACCCGTATTCGTACTCGTACAATACACAGCTTTTAGATGTATGTACTATTGGTATATACACTCCAATGATCAGCTCTTAGCAGCCCATGTGAGTCACCTAACACATGTGGGAACCATCATTTGGCAACTAGCATGAAATATCTCATAAGATTACAAAAATATGAGTAATCATTCATGACTTATTTACATGAAAACAAAATTACATATCCTTTATATCTAATCCATACACCAACGACCAAAAACACCTACAAACACTTTCATTCTTCAATTTTCTTCATCTAATTGAACTCTCTCAAGTTCTATCTTCAAGTTCTAAGTGTTCTTCATAAATTCCAAAAGTTCTAGTTTCATAAAATCAAGAATACTTTCAAGTTTGCTAGCTCACTTCCAATCTTGTAAGGTGATCATCCAACCTCAAGAAATCTTTGTTTCTTAAAGTAGGTTATCATTCTAATACAAGGTAATAATCATATTCAAACTTTGGTTCAATTTCTATAACTATAACAATCTTATTTCAAGTGATGATCTTACTTGAACTTGTTTTCGTGTCATGATTTTGCTTCAAGAACTTTGAGCCATCCAAGGATCCATTGAAGCTAGATCCATTTTTCTCTTTTCCAGTAGGTTCATCCAAGGAACTTAAGGTAGTAATGATGTTCATAACATCATTCGATTCATACATATAAAGCTATCTTATTCGAAGGTTTAAACTTGTAATCACTAGAACATAGTTTAGTTAATTCTAAACTTGTTCGCAAACAAAAGTTAATCCTTCTAACTTGACTTTTAAAATCAACTAAACACATGTTCTATATCTATATGATATGCTAACTTAATGATTTAAAACCTGGAAACACGAAAAACACCGTAAAACCGGATTTACGCCGTCGTAGTAACACCGCGGGCTGTTTTGGGTTAGTTAATTAAAAACTATGATAAACTTTGATTTAAAAGTTGTTATTCTGAGAAAATGATTTTTATTATGAACATGAAACTATATCCAAAAATTATGGTTAAACTCAAAGTGGAAGTATGTTTTCTAAAATGGTCATCTAGACGTCGTTCTTTCGACTGAAATGACTACCTTTACAAAAACGACTTGTAACTTATTTTTCCGACTAGGAACCTATACTTTTTTTGTTTAGATTCATAAGATAGAGTTCAATATGAAACCATAGCAATTTGATTCACTCAAAACAGATTTAAAATGAAGAAGTTATGGGTAAAACAAGATTGGATAATTTTTCTCATTTTAGCTACGTGAAAATTGGTAACAAATCTATTCCAACCATAACTTAATCAACTTGTATTATATATTATGTAATCTTGAGATACCATAGACACGTATACAATGTTTCGACCTATCATGTCGACACATCTATATATATTTCGGAACAACCATAGACACTCTATATGTGAATGTTGGAGTTAGCTATACAGGGTTGAGGTTGATTCCAAAATATATATAGTTTGAGTTGTGATCAATACTGAGATACGTATACACTGGGTCGTGGATTGATTCAAGATAATATTTATCGATTTATTTCTGTACATCTAACTGTGGACAACTAGTTGTAGGTTACTAACGAGGACAGCTGACTTAATAAACTTAAAACATCAAAATATATTAAAAGTGTTGTAAATATATTTTGAACATACTTTGATATATATGTATATATTGTTATAGGTTCGTGAATCAACCAGTGGCCAAGTCTTACTTCCCGACGAAGTAAAAATCTGTGAAAGTGAGTTATAGTCCCACTTTTAAAATCTAATATTTTTGGGATGAGAATACATGCAGGTTTTATAAATGATTTACAAAATAGACACAAGTACGTGAAACTACATTCTATGGTTGAATTATCGAAATCGAATATGCCCCTTTTTATTAAGTCTGGTAATCTAAGAATTAGGGAACAGACACCCTAATTGATGCGAATCCTAAAGATAGATCTATTGGGCCTAACAAACCCCATCCAAAGTACCGGATGCTTTAGTACTTCGAAATTTATATCATATCCGAAGGGTGTCCCGGAATGATGGGGATATTCTTATATATGCATCTTGTTATTGTCGGTTACCAGGTGTTCACCATATGAATGATTTTTATCTCTATGTATGGGATGTGTATTGAAATATGAAATCTTGTGGTCTATTGTTACGATTTGATATATATAGGTTAAACCTATAACTCACCAACATTTTGTTGACGTTTTAAGCATGTTTATTCTCAGGTGATTATTAAGAGCTTCCGCTGTCGCATACTTAAATAAGGACAAGATTTGGAGTCCATGCTTGTATGATATTGTGTAAAAACTGCATTCAAGAAACTTATTTTGTTGTAACATATTTGTATTGTAAACCATTATGTAATGGTCGTGTGTAAACAGGATATTTTAGATTATCATTATTTGATAATCTACGTAAAGCTTTTTAAACCTTTATTGATGAAATAAAGGTTATGGTTTGTTTAAAAATGAATGCAGTCTTTGAAAAACGTCTCATATAGAGGTCAAAACCTCGCAACGAAATCAATTAATATGGAACGTTTTTAATCAATAAGAACGGGACATTTCAGTTGGTATCCGAGCGTTGGTCTTAGAGAACCAGAAAATTTGCATTAGTGTGTCTTATCGAGTTTGTTAGGATGCATTAGTGAGTCTGGACTTCGACCGTGTTTTCTTTAAAAATGATTGCTTAACATTTTTGTTGGAAACTATATATTTTTAACATATGAATATTATGTGATATATTAATCTCTTAACGTGTTTGATATTATGTGATAGATGTCTACCTCTAGAACAAGTCCCATTGACTCACCTAATAATAATGAAGAGTCAAATGTAAATTGGAATGATTTGTGGACTGATTCACAAGTTCCCGAAGAGGAACCGGAAGAAGAGTCGGAACCGGAAGAAGAGTCGGAACCGGAAGAAGAATCGGAACCGGAAGAAGAATCGGAACCGGATGAAGAAATAGAACCGGTGGGGGAAATAATAAAACGGTTAAGTAAAAGAAAATCCTCAACCAACCGACAAAAGTTAATTATGGTCAATGGTGTTTCCGCCAAGGAAGCAAAATATTGGGAGGATTACCAATTCTCCGATGAATCGGATTCCGACGAGAATTCCGATGATGTTATAGAAATTACCCCAACTGAATTTAAAAAGGCAAAAGAAAATAATAAGGGAAAGGGCATAAAAATAGAGAAATCTAATTCCAACCCCGATGAACTTTATATGTATCGTCAACCCCCGAAGTCCTTAAGTTGTAACAATGACCCGGGAACCTCTAAACCACCAGGTTTTTCTAAACCAATGTGGACAACGACGGCTCGTATTAGGGGAACATCATATATCCCTAGAAACTTGGCAAAACGAACCAAAACCGAAGAAGAAGAAACGAGCGAGTCGGAATAAGATAGTTGTATTCGTGTGGTGTAATATATGGAATATAGTGTTCTTATGCTTTATGATATATGTAAAAATTGCTTGTATTAATAAGTATTTTTTTTATGAATCTAACTCTTGTCTACTTTACAGTTTAAAAACACAAAATGAATAGACAACCCAATATTTTAAGAGACCTACCCGGAGACATGATTGATGAAATCTTGTCTAGAGTCGGCCAGAATTCTTCGGCACAACTATTTAAGGCGAGATCAGTTTGTAAGACATTCGAAGAACGTTCCAAGAATGTCTTGGTTTATAAGAGACTTTCGTTTGAAAGATGGGGGATATCACATTGGGAAACCCATAAGTTACGATGTGTTTACTTTGACGCATATATTGCGGGGAACCCAAATGCTATTTTACGCAACGGGTTAAGAAATTATTTTGACTCAATATATCCGAATATTGGACTTCGTGATTTAGAAAAAGCGGCTAACATGCAACATAAAGAAGCATGTTATGCTTACGGATTAGTAATGTTCGCTTCTCTCCAAAGTGAGAACAAGAACATCGGGCTACAACTATTAAACAAAACGTTTCCACAAGTGACGGAGTCGGTAATTGGGGTAAGAAATGAGGTTTTTAGATTATTACGGGACTGTTGGACATTACGTAACCCTCGTCCCTTTGATGACGTTACAACACGCTGTCTTATCAACGGCCATAACGGTTATGTTGCACAAGACCAAGGATGGGAAGTAGTCCTAGTAAAACCAGAATGCATGACTTGTTTCTGGACGTATGAATTACGTGTCTTTATTACCTTTGCTGAACGACTTGTGTACTAGCTAGAATTGTCTTCACAACTATCTTGTATCAAAGTTATTGTGTGCTATATTTCATGCTTTATGTAAAATAAGCGGTATTGTAAGTTTGTAAAATATTGTATAAAAGTTTGAACGCGAAATATTATTATAATCAGTTTTTCATATAGAATTGTAGTAGTTGAATTGTATATTAGCTACTAAGTATGAACTTAACGGGTAGGTACTACCCGAATTTAAACTTATAAAACGCTAATATGAAGAAAAAGCTTTTATAAATGAGTTCATATTATGCTACGAAATACTATTAACTACTCTTAATATTCTGTATGATTAACTTGTTCCATTTAACTATTTTGAAGGAAATGGCACCGACTACTCGACACACCGTGAATATGAATGAAGAGGAATTCCGTACTTTTCTAGCTTCAAACATAGCCGCAGTACAGGCTGCGCTACATACCAACAATAACCTTGGATCTAGCAGTACAGGAAATCGTGTAGGATGCACCTACAAAGAATTCACTGCCTGCAAACCTTTGGAATTTGATGGAACCGAAGGACCGATCGGATTGAAACGGTGGACCGAGAAGGTTGAATCGGTGTTTGCCATAAGTAAGTGTACTGAAGAGGACAAAGTGAAGTACGCTACGCATACCTTCACAGGTTCTGCGTTAACATGGTGGAATACCTATCTAGAGCAAGTGGGACAAGATGATGCGTACGCACTACCGTGGTCAGCATTCAAGCACTTGATGAACGAGAAGTACCGTCCCAGAACCGAGGTCAATAAGCTCAAGACAGAACTTAGAGGGTTACGAACCCAAGGATTTGATATTACCACGTACGAAAGACGATTCACAGAATTGTGCCTATTGTGTCCGGGAGCATTCGAAGATGAGGAAGAGAAGATCGACGCGTTTGTGAAAGGATTACCGGAAAGAATCCAAGAAGATATAAGTTCACACGAGCCCGCCTCCATACAACAGGCATGTAGAATGGCTCACAAACTAGTGAACCAGATTGAAGAAAGAATTAAAGAACAGACTGCTGAAGAGGCCAATTTGAAGCAAGTCAAAAGAAAGTGGGAGGAAAACGGTGATAAGAATCACCAATACAACAACAACAGCAATTACAACAATAATCGCAACAATTATCTCAACAATCGCAACATCAATCGCAACTACAACAAATGGCCCAACAACAACAACAACAATAACAACAGCAACTACAACAATCATCCCAACAACAATAATAACCGCAACAACAACAACAATCAGAAGCAACTATGCCAAAGGTGTGAAAAGAATCACTCGGGGTTCTGCACCAAATTTTGCAACAAGTGTAAAAGAAATGGTCATAGCGCGGTGAAGTGTGAGGTCTACGGACCAGGGGTTAATAGAACGAAAGGAACAAATGGTGTCGGAACGAGTAATGGCGGAGCAAGTAGTGTCGGAGCAAGTTATGCCAATGTAGTTTGTTATAAATGTGGAAAACCAGGCCACATTATTAGAAATTGCCCGAACCAGGAGAACACGAATGGACAAGGCCGTGGAAGAGTTTTCAATATTAATGCGGTAGAGGCACAGGAAGACCCGGAGCTTGTTACGGGTACGTTTCTTATTGACAATAAATCTGCTTACGTTTTATTTGATTCGGGTGCGGATAGAAGCTATATGAGTAGAGATTTTTGTGCTAAATTAAGTTGTCCATTGACGCCTTTGGATAGTAAATTTTTACTCGAATTAGCAAATGGTAAATTAATTTCAGCAGATAATATATGTCGGAATCGAGAAATTAAACTGGTTAGTGAAACATTTAAGATTGATTTGATACCAGTAGAGTTAGGGAGTTTTGATGTGATAATCGGTATGGACTGGTTGAAAGAAGTGAAAGCGGAGATCGTTTGTTACAAAAATGCAATTCGCATTATACGAGAAAAAGGAAAACCCTTAATGGTGTACGGAGAAAAGGGCAACACGAAGCTACATCTTATTAGTAATTTGAAGGCACAAAAACTAATAAGAAAAGGTTGCTATGCTGTTCTAGCACACGTCGAGAAAGTACAAACTGAAGAAAAGAGCATCAATGATGTTCCCATTGCAAAAGAATTTCCCGATGTATTTCCGAAAGAATTACCGGGATTACCCCCACATCGATCCGTTGAATTTCAAATAGATCTTGTACCAGGAGCTGCACCAATAGCTCGTGCTCCTTACAGACTCGCACCCAGCGAGATGAAAGAACTGCAAAGCCAATTACAAGAACTTTTAGAGCGTGGTTTCATTCGACCAAGCACATCACCGTGGGGAGCTCCTGTTTTGTTTGTCAAGAAGAAAGATGGTACATTCAGGTTGTGTATCGACTACCGAGAGTTGAACAAACTTACCATCAAGAACCGCTACCCACTACCGAGAATCGACGACTTATTTGATCAACTACAAGGCTCGTCTGTTTATTCAAAGATTGACTTACGTTCCGGGTATCATCAAATGCGGGTGAAAGAAGATGATATTCCAAAGACTGCTTTCAGAACACGTTACGGTCATTACGAGTTTATGGTCATGCCGTTTGGTTTAACTAATGCACCAGCTGTGTTCATGGACCTTATGAACCGAGTGTGTGGACCATACCTTGACAAGTTTGTCATTGTTTTCATTGATGACATACTTATTTACTCAAAGAATGACCAAGAACACGGTGAACATTTGAGAAAGGTGTTAGAAGTATTGAGGAAGGAAGAATTGTACGCTAAGTTTTCAAAGTGTGCATTTTGGTTGGAAGAAGTTCAATTCCTCGGTCACATAGTGAACAAAGAAGGTATTAAGGTGGATCCGGCAAAGATAGAAACTGTTGAAAAGTGGGAAACCCCGAAAACTCCGAAACACATACGCCAGTTTTTAGGACTAGCTGGTTACTACAGAAGGTTCATCCAAGACTTTTCCAGAATAGCAAAACCCTTGACTGCATTAACGCATAAAGGGAAGAAATTTGAATGGAATGATGAACAAGAGAAAGCGTTTCAGTTATTGAAGAAAAAGCTAACTACGGCACCTATATTGTCATTGCCTGAAGGGAATGATGATTTTGTGATTTATTGTGACGCATCAAAGCAAGGTCTCGGTTGTGTATTAATGCAACGAACGAAGGTGATTGCTTATGCGTCTAGACAATTGAAGATTCACGAACAAAATTATACGACGCATGATTTGGAATTAGGCGCGGTTGTTTTTGCATTAAAGACTTGGAGGCACTACTTATATGGGGTCAAAAGTATTATATATACCGACCACAAAAGTCTTCAACACATATTTAATCAGAAACAACTGAATATGAGGCAGCGTAGGTGGATTGAATTATTGAATGATTACGATTTTGAGATTCGTTACCACCCGGGGAAGGCAAATGTGGTAGCCGATGCCTTGAGCAGGAAGGATAGAGAACCCATTCGAGTAAAATCTATGAATATAATGATTCATAATAACATTACTACTCAAATAAAGGAGGCGCAACAAGGAGTTTTAAAAGAGGGAAATTTAAAGGATGAAATACCCAAAGGATCGGAGAAGCATCTTAATATTCGGGAAGACGGAACCCGGTATAGGGCTGAAAGGATTTGGGTACCAAAATTTGGAGATATGAGAGAAATGGTACTTAGAGAAGCTCATAAAACCAGATACTCAATACATCCTGGAACGGGGAAGATGTACAAGGATCTCAAGAAACATTTTTGGTGGCCGGGTATGAAAGCCGATGTTGCTAAATACGTAGGAGAATGTTTGACGTGTTCTAAGGTCAAAGCTGAGCATCAGAAACCATCAGGTCTACTTCAACAACCCAAAATCCCGGAATGGAAATGGGAAAACATTACCATGGATTTCATCACTAAATTGCCAAGGACTGCAAGTGGTTTTGATACTATTTGGGTAATAGTTGATCGTCTCACCAAATCAGCACACTTCCTACCAATAAGAGAAGATGACAAGATGGAGAAGTTAGCACGACTGTATTTGAAGGAAGTCGTCTCCAGACATGGAATACCAATCTCTATTATCTCTGATAGGGATGGCAGATTTATTTCAAGATTCTGGCAGACATTACAGCAAGCATTAGGAACTCGTCTAGACATGAGTACTGCATATCATCCACAAACTGATGGGCAGAGCGAAAGGACGATACAAACGCTTGAAGACATGCTACGAGCATGTGTTATTGATTTCGGAAACAGTTGGGATCGACATCTACCGTTAGCAGAATTTTCCTACAACAACAGCTACCATTCAAGCATTGAGATGGCGCCGTTTGAAGCACTTTATGGTAGAAAGTGCAGGTCTCCAATTTGTTGGAGTGAGGTGGGGGATAGACAGATTACGGGTCCGGAGATTATACAAGAAACTACCGAGAAGATCATCCAAATTCAACAACGGTTGAAAACCGCCCAAAGTCGACAAAAGAGCTACGCTGACATTAAAAGAAAATATATAGAATTTGAAATTGGAGAGATGGTCATGCTTAAAGTTTCACCTTGGAAAGGCGTTGTTCGATTTGGTAAACGAGGGAAATTAAATCCAAGGTATATTGGACCATTCAAGATTATTGATCGTGTCGGACCAGTAGCTTACCGACTTGAGTTACCTCAACAACTCGCGGCTGTACATAACACTTTCCACGTCTCGAATTTGAAGAAATGTTTTGCTAAAGAAGATCTCACTATTCCGTTAGATGAAATCCAAATCAACGAAAAACTCCAATTCATCGAAGAACCCGTCGAAATAATGGATCGTGAGGTTAAAAGACTTAAGCAAAACAAGATACCAATTGTTAAGGTTCGATGGAATGCTCGTAGAGGACCCGAGTTCACCTGGGAGCGTGAAGATCAGATGAAGAGGAAATACCCGCATCTATTTCCAGAAGATTCGTCAACACCTTCAACAGCTTAAAATTTCGGGACGAAATTTATTTAACGGGTAGGTACTGTAATGACCCGAACTTTTCCATGTTTATATATATTAATTGAGATTGATGTTTACATGATTAAATGTTTCCAACATGTTAAGCAATCAAACTTGTTAAGACTTGATTAATTGAAATAGGTTTCATATAGACAATTGACCACCCAAGTTGACCGGTGATTCACGAACGTTAAAACTTGTAAAAAACTATATGATGACATATATATGGTTATATATATAGTTAACATGATATTATGATAAGTAAACATATCATTAATTATATTAACAATGAACTACATATGTAAAAACAAGACTACTAACTTAATGATTTTGAAACGAGACATATATGTAACGTTTATCGTTGTAACGACATTTAATGTATATATATCATATTAAGAGATATTCGTACATCATAATATCATGATAATATAATAATTTAAAATCTCTTTTGTTATTATAAACATTGGGTTAACAACATTTAACAAGATCGTTAACCTAAAGGTTTCAAAACAACACTTACATGTAACGACTAACGATGACTTAACGACTCAGTTAAAATGTATATACATGTAGTGTTTTAATATGTATTTATA